>NW_027655952.1:7500-318664 GCF_964235325.1 Thermobia domestica | reverse complement strand
GGAGAATAAATAAAACCGCTTTTCTTTTATGTGGTTTCGCAAGGGCGCAATGTACCCTCCACGGGTTCTTTACGAACACGAAAAGTATGTATTCATTGTACAGAATTGTGCCATACAGGAGAATAAATAAAACAGCTTTTCTTTTATGTGGTTTCGCAAGGGCGCAATGCACCCTTCACGGGTTGATTACGAACACGAAAAGTATGTATTCATTGTAGAGAATTGTGCCATAGAGGAGAATAAATAAAACAGCTTTTCTTTTATGTGGTTTCCCAAGGGCGCCTTATGTAAAGGGCGCAGTGTACCTTTCACGGATTCTTTACCAACATTAAAAGTATGTATTCATTGTACAGAATTGTGCCATAGAGAAGAATAAATAAAACAGTTTTTTTTTTGTGGTTTCGCAAGGGTGCAATGTACCCTTCACGGATTCTTTAACAACACTAAAAGTATGTATTCATTGTACAGAATTGTGCCATAGAGAAGAATAAATAAAACAACTTTTCTTTTATGTAGTTTCGCAAGGGCGCCTTATGTAAAGGGCGCAGTGTACCCTTCACGGATTCTTTACCAACACTAAAAGTATGTATTCATTGTACAGAAATGTGCCATAAGGAAGAATAAATAAAACAGCTTTTCCATTATGTGGTTTCGCAAGGGCGCAATGTACCCTTCATGGATTCATTACCAACACTAAAAGTATGCATTCATTGTACAGAATTGTGCCATGCAAGAGAATGAATAAAACAGCTTTTCTTTTATGTGGTTTCACAAGGGCGCCTTATGTAAAGGGTGCAGTGCACCCTTCACAGATTCGTTACCAACACTAAAAGTATGTATTCATTGTACAGAATTGTGCCAAACAGAAGAATAAATAAAACAGCTTTTCTTTTATGTGGTTTCCCAAGGGCGCAATGTACCCTTCACGGGTTCTTTACCAACACTAAAAGTATGTATTCATTGTACAGAATTGTGCCATAGAGGAGAATAAATAAAACAGCATTTCTTTTGTGTGGTTTCGCAAGAGCGCAATGTACCCTTCACGGATTCTTTACCAACACTAAAAGTATGTATTCATTGTACAGAATTGTGCCGTACAGACGATTAAAGAAAACATCTTTTCTTTTATGTGGTTTCGCAAGGGCGCAATGTACCCTTCACGGGTTGTTTACGAACACGAAAAGTATGTATCCATTGTACAGAATTGTGCCATACAGGAGAATAAATAAAACAGCTTTTCTTTTATGTCGTTTTGCAAGGGCGCCTTATGTAAAGGGCGCAGTGTACCCTTCACGGATTCTTTGCCAACACTAATAGTATGTATTCATTCTACAGAATTGTGACGTACAGAAGTATAAATAAAACAGCTTTATTTATGTAGTTTCGCAAGGTCGCCTCATGTAAAGGGTGCAATGTACACTTCACGGGTTCTTTACCAACACTAAAAATATGCATTCAATGTACAGAATTGTGCCATACAGAAGAATAAATAAAACCGTTTGTCTTTGATTTGGTTTCGCAGGGGCGCCTTATGTACCCTTCACGGATTCTTTACCAACACTAAAAGTATGTATTCATTGTGCAGAATTGTGCCATAGAGGAGAATAAATAAAACAGCTTTTCTTTTATGTGGTTTCGCAAGAGCGCAATGTACCCTTCACGGATTTTTACCAAAACTAAAAGTATGTATTCATTGTACAGAATTGTGCCATACAGGAGAATAAATAAAAAAGCTTTTCTTTTATGTGGTTTCCCAAGGGCGCCTTATGTAAAGGGCGCAGTGTACCCCTCACTGATTCTTTACCAACACTAAAAGTATGTATCCATTGTACAGAATTGTGCCATACAGAAGAATAAATAAAACAGCTTTTCTTTTATGTGGTTTCTCAAGGGCGCAATGTACCCTTCACGGGTTCTTTACGAACACGAAAAGTATGTATTCATTGTACAGAATTGTGCCATACAGGAGAATAAATAAAACAGCTTTTCTTTGAGTGGTTTCGCAAGGGCGCAATGTACCCTTCACGGGTTCTTTACGAACACGAAAAGTATGTATTTATTGTACAGAATTGTGCCATACCGGAGAATAAACAAAACAGCTTTTCTTATATGTGGTTTTCCAAGGGCGCCTTATGTAAACGGCGCAGTGCACCCTTCACGGATTCTTTACCAACACTAAAAGTATGTATTCATTGTACAGAATTGTGCCATACACAAGAATAAATAAAACAACTTTTCTTTTATGTAGTTTCGCAAGGACGCCTTATGTAAAGGGCGCAGTGTACCCTTCACGGATTCTTTACCAACACTAAAAGTATGTATTCATTGTACAGAATTGTGCCATACAAAAGAATAAATAAAACAGCTTTTCTTTTATGTGTTTTCGCAAGGGCGCCTTATGTAAAGGGTGAAGTGCACCCTTCACAGTTTCGTTACCAACACTAAAAGTATGTATTCATTGTACAGAATGGTGCCATACAGAAGAATAAATAAAACACCTTTTCTTTTATGTGGTTTCGCAAGTGCTTCTTATGTAAAGGGTTTAGTGCACCCTTCGCAGATTCGTTACCAACACTAAAATTATGTATTCATTGTACAGAATTGTGCCATACAAAAGAATAAATAAAACAGTTTTTCTTTTATGTGGTTTCGCAAGGGCGCCTTATGTAAAGGGCGTAGTGTACCCTTCACGGATTCTTTGCCAACACTAAGAGTATGTATTCATTCTAAAGAATTGTGACGTACAGAAGAATAAATAAAACAGCTTTTTTTTATGTGGTTTCGCAAGGGCGCCTTATGTAAAGGGTGCAATATACACTTCACGGGTCCTTTACCAACACTAAAAATATGCATTCATTATACAGAGTTGTGCCGTACAGAAGAATAAATAAAACCGTTTGTCTTTGATTTGGTTTCGCAAGGGCGCCTTATGTACCCTTCACGGATTCTTTACCAACACTAAGAGTATGTATTCATTGTACAGAATTGTGCCATAGAAGAGAAAAATAAAACAGCTTTTCTTTTATGTGGTTTCGCAAGAGCGCAATGTACCCTTCACGGATTTTTACAATCACTAAAAGTATGTATTCATTGTACACAATTGTGCCATATAGAAGAATAAATAAAACAGCTTTTCTTTTATGTGGTTTCGCAAGGGCGCAATGTACCCTTCTCGGGTTCTTTGCGACCACGAAAAGTATGTATTCGTTGTACAGAATTTTTCCATACAGGAGAATAAATAAAACAGCTTTTCTTTTATGTGGTTTCGCAAGGGCGCCTTATTTAAAGGGTGCAGTGCACCCTTCACAGATTCGTTATCAACACTAAAAGTATGTATTCGTTGTACAGAATTGTGCCATACAGAAGAATAAATAAAACAGCTTTTCTTTTGTGTGGTTTCGCAAGGGCGCCTTATGTAAAGGGCGCAGTGTACCCTTCACGGATTCTTTGCCAACACTGAAAGTATGTATTCATTGTACAGAATTGTGACGTACAGAAGAATAAATAAAACAGGTTTTCTTTTATGTGGTTTCTCAAGGGCGCCTTATGTAAAGGTTGCAATGTACACTTCACAGATTCGTTACCAACACTAAAAGTATGTATTCATTGTACACAATTGTGCCATACAGAAGAATAACTAAAACAGCTTTTCTTTTATGTGGTTTCCCAAGGGCGCAATGTACCCTTCACGGGTTCTTTACTAACACTAAAAGTATGTATTCGTTGTACAGAATTGTGCCATAGAGGAGAATAAATAAAAGAGCTTTTTTTTATGTGGTTTCGCAAGAGCGCAATGTACCCTTCACAGATTCGTTACCATCACTAAAAGTATGTATTCATTGTACAGAATTGTGCCATACAGAAGAACAAATAAAACAGCTTTTCTTTAATGTGGTTTCGCAAGGGCGCAATGTACCCTTCACGGGTTCTTTACGAACACGAAAAGTATGAATTCATTGTACAGAATTGTGCCATACAGGAGAATAAATAAAACAGTTTTTCTTTTATGTGGTTTCGCAAGGGCGCCTTATGTAAAGGGTGTAGTGCACCCTTCACAGATTCGTTACCAACACTAAAAGTATGTATTCTTTGTATAGAATTGTGCCATACAGAAGAATAAATAAAACAGATTTTCTTTTATGTGGTCTCGCAAGGGCGCCTTATGTAAAGGGCGCAGTGAACCCTTCACGAATTCTTTGCCAACACTAAAAGTATGTACTCATTCTACAGAATTCTGACGTACAGAAGAATAAATAAAACAGTTTTCTATTATGTGGTTTCGCAAGGGCGCCTTATGTAAAGGGTGCAACATACACTTCACGGGTTCTTTACCAACACTAAAAATATGCATTCATTGTACAGAATTGTGCCATAGAGAAGAATAAATAAAACCGTTTGTCTTTGATTTGGTTTCGCAAGGGCGCCTTATGTACCCTTCACGGATTCTTTACCAACACTAAAAGCATGTATTCATTGTTCAGAATTGTGCCAGAGAGGAGAATAATTAAAACAGCTTTTCTTTTATGTGGTTTCGCAAGGGCGCAATGTACCCTTCTCGGGTTCTTTACGAACACGAAAAGTATGTATTCATTGTACAGAATTGTGCCATACAGGAGAATAAATAAAACAGCTTTTCTTTTTTGTGGTTTCCCAAGGGCGCCTTATTTAAAGGGCGCAGTGTACCCTTCACGGATTCTTTACCAACACTAAAAGTATGTATCCATTGTACAGAATTGTGCCATACACAAGAGAAAATAACACAGCTTTTCTTTTATGTGGTTTCGCAAGAGCGCAATGTACCTTTCACGGATTCTTTACCAACATTAAAAGTATGTATTCATTGTACAGAATTGTGCCATACAGAAGAATAAATAAAACAGCTTTTCTTTTATGTGGTTTCGCAAGGGCGCAATGTACCCTTCACGGATTCTTTACGAACACGAAAAGTATGTATTCATTGTACAGAATTGTGCCATACAGGAGAATAAATAAAACAGCTTTTCTTTTATGTGGTTTCTCAAGGGCGCAATGTACCCTTCACGGATTCTTTACGAACACGAAAAGTATGTATTCATTGTACAGAATTGTGCCATACAGGAGAATAAATAAAACAGCTTTTCTTTTATGTGGTTTCTCAAGGGCACAATGTACCCTTCACGGGTTGTTTACGAACACGAAAAGTATGTATTCATTGTACAGAATTGTGCCATACAGGAGAATAAATAAAACAGATTTTCTTTTATGTGGTTTCCCGAGGGGGCCTTATGTAAAGGGCGCAGTGTACCCTTCACGGATTCTTTGCCAACAATAAAACTATGTATTCATTGTACAGAATTGTGACGCACAGAAGAATAAATAAAACAGCTTTTTTATGTGGTTTCGCAAGGGCGCAATGTACCCTTCTCGGGTTCTTTACGAACACGAAAATTATGTATTCATTGTACAGAATTGTGCCATACAGGAGAATAAATAAAACAGCTTTTCTTTTATGTGGTTTCCCAAGGGCGCCTTATGTTAAGGGCGCAGTGTAACCTTCACGGATTCTTTGCCAACACTAAAAAAATGTATTCATTGTACAGAATTGTGACGTACAGAAGAATAAATAAAACAGCTTTTCTTTTATGTAGTTTCGCAAGGGCGCCTTATGTAAAGGGCGCAGTGTACCCTTCACGGATTCTTTACCAACACTAAAAGTATGTATCCAGTGTACAGAATTGTGCCATACACAAAAGAAAATAACACAGCTTTTCTTTTATATGGTTTCTCAAGAGCGCAATGTACCTTTCACGGATTCTTTACCAACATTAAAAGTATGTATTCATTGTACAGAATTGTGCCATACATGAGAATGAATAAAACAGCTTTTCTTTTATGTGTTTTCGCAAGGGTGCAATGTACCCTTCACGGGTTCCTTACGAACACGAAAAATATGTATTCATTGTACAGAATTGTGGCATACAGGAGAATAAATAAAACAGCTTTTCTTTTATGTGGTTTCGCTAGGGCGCAATATACCCTTCACGGGTTGTTTACGAACACGAAAAGTATGTATTCATTGTGCAGAATTGTGCCATACAGGAGAATAAATATAACAGCTTTTCTTTTATGTGGTTTCCCAAGGGCGCCTTATGTAAACGGCGCAGTGTACCTTTCACGGATTCTTTACCAACATTAAAAGTATGTATTCATTGTACAGAATTGTGCCATAGAAAAGAATAAATAAAACAGCTTTTCTTTTATGTGGTTTCGCAAAGGCGCAATGTACCCTTCACAGATTCTTTAACAACACTAAAAGTATGTATTCATTGTACAGAATTGTGCCATAAGGAAGAATAAATAAAACAGCTTTTCTTATTTTGTGGTTTCGCAAGGGCGCAATGTACCCTTCATGGATTCATTACCAACACTAAAAGTATGCATTCATTGTACACAATTGTGCCATACAAGAGAATAAATAAAACAGCTTTTCTTTTATGTGGTTTCGCAAGGGCGCCTTATGTAAAGGGTGCAGTGCACCCTTCACAGATTCGTTACCATCGCTAAAAGTATGTATTCATTGTACAGAATTGTGCCATACAGAAGAACAAATAAAACAGCTTTTCTTTTATGTGGTTTCGCAAGGGCGCAATGTACCCTTCACGGGTTCTTTACGAACACGAAAAGTATGAATTCATTGTACAGAATTGTGCCATACAGGAGAATAAATAAAACAGTTTTTCTTTTATGTGGTTTCGCAAGGGCGCCTTATGTAAAGGGTGTAGTGCACCCTTCACAGATTCTTTACCAACATTAAAAGTATGTATTCTTTGTATAGAATTGTGCCATACAGA
Source organism: Thermobia domestica (assembly GCF_964235325.1). Classification (NCBI taxonomy): domain Eukaryota; kingdom Metazoa; phylum Arthropoda; class Insecta; order Zygentoma; family Lepismatidae; genus Thermobia; species Thermobia domestica. The sequence goes on along the minus strand of NW_027655952.1, from coordinate 311,834 downwards.
AGAATAAATAAAACAGCTTTTCTTTTATGTGGTCTCGCAAGGGCGCCTTATGTAAAGGGCGCAGTGTACCCTTCACGGATTCTTTGCCAACACTAAAAGTATGTATTCATTCTACAGAATTCTGACGTACAGAAGAATAAATAAAACAGCTTTTCTGTTATGTGGTTTCGCAAGGGCGCCTTATGTAAAGAGTGCAATGTACACTTCACGGGTTCTTTTCCAACACTAAAAATATGCATTCATTGTACAGAATTGTGCCATAGAGAAGAATAAATAAAACTGTTTGTCTTTGATTTGGTTTCGCAAGGGCGTCTTATGTACCCTTCACGGATTCTTTACCAACACAAAAAGCATGTATTCATTGTTCAGAATTGTGCCATAGAGGAGAATAATTAAAACAGCTTTTCTTTTATGTGGTTTCCCAAGGGCGCAATGTACCCTTCTCGGGTTCTTTACGAACACGAAAAGTATGTATTCATTGTACAGAATTGTGCCATACAGGAGAATAAATAAAACAGCTTTTCTTTTTTGTGGTTTCCCAAGGGCGCCTCATTTAAAGGGCGCAGTGTACCCTTCACGGATTCTTTGCCAACACTAAAAGTATGTATTCATTGTACAGAATTGTGACCTACAGAAGAATAAATAAAACAGCTTTTCTTTTATGTAGTTTCTCAAGGGCGCCTTATGTAAAGTTCGCAGTGTACCCTTCACGGATTCTTTACCAACACTAAAAGTATGTATCTATTGTACAGAATTGTGCCATACACAAGAGAAAATAACACAGCTTTTCTTTTATGTGGTTTCGCAAGAGCGCAATGTACCTTTCACGGATTCCTTACCAACATTAAAAGTATGTATTCATTGTACAGAATTGTGCCATACAGAAGAATAAATAAAACAGCTTTTCTTTTATGTGGTTTCGCAAGGGCGCAATGTACCCTTCACGGATTCTTTACGAACACGAAAAGTATGTATTCATTGTACAGAATTGTGCCATACAGGAGAATAAATAAAACAGCTATTCTTTTATGTGGTTTCTCAAGGGCGCAATGTACCCTTCACGGATTCTTTACGAACACGAAAAGTATGTATTCATTGTACAGAATTGTGCCATACAGGAGAACAAATAAAACAGCTTTTCTTTTATGTGGTTTCTTAAGGGCGCAATGTACCCTTCACGGGTTGTTTACGACCACGAAAAGTATGTATTCATTGTACAGAATTGTGCCATACAGGAGAATAAATAAAACAGATTTTCTTTTATGTGGTTTCCCAAGTGGGCCTTATGTAAAGGGCGCAGTGTACCCTTCACGGATTCTATGCCAACAATAAAACTATGTATTCATTGTACAGAATTGTGACGTACAGAAGAATAAATAAAACAGCTTTTTTTATGTGGTTTCGCAATGGCGCAATGTACCCTTCTCGGGTTCTTTACGAACACGAAAATTATGTATTCATTGTACAGAATTGTGACGTACAGAAGAATAAATAAAACAGCTTTTCTTTAATGTAGTTTCGCAAGGGCGCCTTATGTAAAGGGCGCAGTGTACCCTTCACGGATTCTTTACCAACACTAAAAGTATGTATCCATTGTACAGAATTGTGCCATACACAAAAGAAAATAACACAGCTTTTCTTTTATGTGGTTTCTCAAGAGCGCAATGTACCTTTCACGGATTCTTTACCAACATTAAAAGTATGTATTCATTGTACAGAATTGTGACATACAGAAGAATAAATAAAACAGCTTTTCTTTTATGTGGTTTCGCAAGGGCGCAATGTACCCTTCACGGGTTCTTTACGAACACGAAAAGTATGTATTCATTGTACAGAATTGTGCCATACAGGAGAATGAATAAAACAGCTTTTCTTTTACGTGTTTTCGCAAGGGCGCAATGTACCCTTCACGGGTTCCTTACGAACACGAAAAATATGTATTCATTGTACAGAATTGTGGCATACAGGAGAATAAATAAAACAGCTTTTCTTTTATGTGGTTTCGCAAGGGCGCAATATACCCTTCACGGGTTGTTTACGAACACGAAAAGTATATATTTATTGTACAGAATTGTGCCATACAGCGGAATAAATAAAACAGCTTTTCTTTTATGTGGTTTCCCAAGGGCGCCTTATGTAAAGGGCGCAGTGTACCCTTCACGGATTCTTTGCCAACACTAAAAGTATGTATTCATTGTACAGAATTGTGACGTACAGAAGAATAAATAAAACCGCTTTTCTTTTATGTAGTTTCGCAAGTGCGCCTTATGTAAAGGGCGCAGTGTACCCTTCACGGATTCTTTACCAACACTAAAAGTATATATCCATTGTACAGAATTGTGCCATACACAAGAATAAGTAAAACAGCTTTTCTTTTATGTGGTTTCGCAAGAGAGCAATGTACCTTTCACGGATTCTTTACCAACATTAAAAGTTTTTTTTCATTATACAGAATTGTGCCATACAGAAGAACAAAATAAAACTGCTTTTCTTTTATGTGGTTTCGCAAAGGCGCAATGTACCCTTCACGGATTCTTTAACAGCACTAAAAGTATGTATTCATTGTACAGAATTGTGCCATAAGGAAGAATAAATAAAACAGCTTTTCTATTATGTGATTTCGCAAGGGCGCAATGTACCCTTCATGGATTCATTACCAACACTAAAAGTATGCATTCATTGTACAGAATTGTGCCATACAAGAGAATAAATAAAACAGCTTTTCTTTTATGTGTTTTCGCAAGGTCGCCTTATGTAAGGGGTGCAGTGTACCCTTCACGGATTCGTTACCAACACTAAAAGTATGTATTCATTGTACAGAATTGTGCCAAACAGAAGAATAAATAAAACAGCTTTTCTTTTATGTGGTTTCCCAAGGGCGCAATGTACCCTTCACGGGTTCTTTACCAACACTAAAAGTATGTATTCATTGTACAGAATTGTGCCATAGAGGAGAATAAATAAAACGGTTTTTATTTTGTGTGGTTTTGCAAGAGCGCAATGTACCCTTCACGGATTCTTTACCAACACTAGAAGTATGTATTCATTGTACAGAATTGTGCCGTACAGACGATTAAAGAAAACATCTTTTCTTTTATGTGGTTTCGCAAGGGCGCAATGTACCCTTCACTGGTTGTTTACGAACACGAAAAGTATGTATTCATTGCACAGAATTGTGCCATACAGAAGAATAAATAAAATATCTTTTCTTTTATGTGGTTTCGCAAGGGCGCAATGTACCCTTCATGGGTTCTTCACGAACACGATAAGTATGTATTCATTGTACAGAATTGTGCCATACAGGAGAATAAATAAACAGCTTTTCTTTTATGTGGTTTCCCAAGGGCGCCTTATGTAAAGGGCGTAGTGTACCCTTCACGGATTCTTTACCAACACTAAAAGTATGTATTCATTGTACAGAATTGTGCCATACAGAAGAATAAATAAAACAAATTTTCTTTTATGTGGTTTCGCAAGGGCGCCTTATGTAAAGGGTGCAGTGCACCCTTCACAAATTCGTTACCAACACTAAAAGTATGTATTCATTGTACAGAATTGTGCTATACGGAGGACAAATAAAACAGCTTTTCTTTTATGTGGTTTCGCAAGGGCGCAATGTACCCTTCACGGGTTCTTTACGAGCACGAAAAGTATGAATTCGTTGTACAGAATTGTGCCATACAGGAGAATAAATAAAAAAGTTTTTCTTTTATGTGGTTTCGCAAGGGCGCCTTATGTAAAGGTGTAGTGCACCCTTCACAGATTCGTTACCAACACTAAAAGTATGTATTCTTTGTACAGAATTGTGCCATACAGAAGAATAAATGAAACAGCTTTTCTTTTATGTGGTCTCGCAAGGGTGCCTTATATAAAGGGCGCAGTGTACCCTTCACGGATTCTTTGCCAACACTAAAAGTATGTTTTCGTTGTACAGAATTGTGACGTACAAGAGAATAAATAAAACAGCTTTTCTTTTATGTAGTTTCGCAAGGGCTCCTTATGTAAAAGGCGCAGTGTACCCTTCACGGATTCTTTACCAACAGTAAAAGTATGTATCCATTGTACTGAATTGTGCCATACAGAAGAATAAGTAAAACAGCTTTTCTTTTATGTGGTTTCGCAAGAGCGCAAAGTACCTTTCACGGATTCTTTACTAACACTAAAAGTATGTATTCATTGTACAGAATTGTGCCATACAGAAGAATAAATAAAACTGCTTTTCTTTTATGTGGCTTCGCAAGGGCGCAATGTACCCTTCACGGGTTCTTTACGAACACGAAAAGTATGTATTCATTGTACAGAATTGTGCCATACAGGAGAATAAATAAAACAGCTTTTCTTTTATGTGGTTTCGCAAGGGCGCAATGTACCCTTCACGGGTTGTTTACGAACACGAAAAGTATGTATTTATTGTACGGAATTGTGCCATACAGGGGAATAAATAAAACAGCTTTTCTTTTATGTGGTTTCCCAAGGGCGCCTTATGTAAAGGGCGCAGTGTACCCTTCACGGATTCTTTGCCAACACTAAAAGTATGTACCCATTGTACAGAATTGTGCCATACACAAGAATAAGTAAAACAGCTTTTCTTTTATGTGGTTTCGCAAGAGAGCAATGTACCTTTCACGGATTCTTTACCAACATTAAAAGTATTTATTCATTATACAGAATTGTGCCATACAGAAGAATAAATAAAACTGCTTTTCTTTTATGTGGTTTCGCAAGGGCGCAATGTACCCTTCAGGGGTTGTTTACGAACAAGAAAAGTATGTATTCATTGTACAGAATTGTGCCATACAGGAGAATAAATAAAACAGCTTTTCTTTTATGTGGTTTCCCAAGGGCGCCTTATGTAATGGGCGCAGTGTACCCTTCACGGATTCTTTGCCAACACTAAAAGTATGTATTCATTGTACAGAATTGTGACGTACAGAAGAATAAATAAAACAACTTTTCTTTTATGTGTTTTCGCAAGGGCGCAATGTACCCTTCACGAGTTCCTTACGAACACGAAAAATATGTATTAATCGTGCAGAATTGTGCCATACAGGAGAATAAATAAAAAAGCTTTTCTTTTATGTGGTTTCCCAAGGGCGCCTTATGTAAAGGGCGCAGTGTACATTTCGCGGATTCTTTACCAACATTAAAAGTATGTATTCATTGTACAGAATTGTGCCATAGAGAAGAATAAATAAAACAGCTTTTCTTTTATGTGGTTTCGCAAAGGCGCAATGTACCCTTCACGAATTCTTTAACAGCACTAAAAGTATGTATTCATTGTACAGAATTGTGCCATAAGGAAGAATAAATAAAACAGCTTTTCTATTATGTGGTTTCGCAAGGGCGCAATGTACCCTTCATGGATTCATTACCAACACAAAAGTATGCATTCATTGTACAGAATTGGGCCATAAAAGAAAATAAATAAAACAGCTTTACTTTTATGTGTTTTCGCAAGGGCGCCTTATGTAAAGGGTGCAGTGCACCCTTCACAGATTCGTTACCAACATTAAAGTATGTATTCATTGTACAGAATTGTGCCAAACAGAAGAATAAATAAAACAGCTTTTCTTTTATGTGGTTTCCCAAGGGCGCAATGTACCCTTCACGGGTTCTTTACCAACACTAAAAGTATGTATTCATTGTACAGAATTGTGCCATAGAGGAGAATAAATAAAAAAGTTTTTCTTTTATGTGGTTTCGCAAGGGCGCCTTATGTAAAGGGTGTAGTGCACCCTTCACAGATTCGTTACCAACACTAAAAGTATGTATTCATTGTACAGAATTGTGCTATACAGAAGAACAAATAAAACAGCTTTTCTTTTATGTGGTTTCGCAAGGGCGCAATGTACCCTTCACGGGTTCTTTACGAACACGAAAAGTATGAATTCGTTGTACAGAATTGTGCCATACAGGAGAATAAATAAAAAAGTTTTTCTTTTATGTGGTTTCGCAAGGGCGCCTTATGTAAAGGGTGTAGTGCACCCTTCACAGATTCGTTACCAACACTAAAAGTATGTATTCTTTGTACAGAATTGTGCTATAAAGAAGAATAAATGAAACAGCTTTTTTTTATGTTGTCTCGCAAGGGCGCCTTACGTAAAGGGCGCAGTGTACCCTTCACGGATTCTTTGCCAACACTAAAAGTATGTTTTCGTTGTACAGAATTGTGACGTACAAGAGAATAAATAAAACAGCTTTTCTTTTATGTAGTTTCGCAAGGGCTCCTTGTGTAAAAGGCGCAGTGTACCCTTCACGGATTCTTTACCAACACTAAAAGTATGTATCCATTGTACTGAATTGTGCCATGCAGAAGAATAAGTAAAAAAGCTTTTCTTTTATGTGGTTTCGCAAGAGCGCAAAGTACCTTTAGCGGATTCTTTACCAACACTAAAAGTATGTATTCATTGTACAGAATTGTGCCATACAGAAGAATAAATAAAACTGCTTTTCTTTTATGTGGCTTCGCAAGGGCGCAATGTACCCTTCACGGGTTCCTTACGAACACGAAAAGTATGTATTCATTGTACAGAATTGTGCCATACAGGAGAATAAATAAAACAGCTTTTCTTTTATGTGGTTTCGCAAGGGCGCAATGTACCCTTCACGGGTTGTTTACGAACACGAAAAGTATGTATTTATTGTACAGAATTGTGCCATACAGGGGAATAAATAAAACAGCTTTCTTTTATGTGGTTTCCCAAGGGCGCCTTATGTAAAGGGCGCAGTGCACCCTTCACGGATTCTTTGCCAACACTAAAAGTATGTATTCATTGTACAGAATTGTGACGTACAGAAGAATAAATAAAACAGCTTTACTTTTATGTGGTTTCGCAAGGGCGCAATGTACCCTTCTCGGGTTCTTTACGAACACGAAAAGTATGTATTCATTGTACAGAATTGTGCCATAGAGGAGAATAAATAAAACAGCTTTTCTTTTATGTGGTTTCCCAAGGGCGCCTTATTTAAAGGGCGCAGTGTACCCTTCACGGATTCTTTGCCAACACTAAAAGTATATATTCATTGTACAGAATTGTGTCGTACAGAAGAATAAATAAAACCGCCTTTCTTTTATGTAGTTTCGCAAGGGCGCCTTGTGTAAAGAGCGCAGTGTACCCTTCACGGATTCTTTACCAACACTAAAAGTATGTATCCATTGTACAGAATTGTGCCATACACAAGAGTAAATAAAACAGCTTTTCTTTTATGTGGTTTCGCAAGTGCGCAATGTACCTTTCACGGATTATTTACCAACATTAAAAGTATGTATTCATTGTACAGAATTGTGACATACAGAAGAATAAATAAAACAGCTTTTCCTTTATGTGGTTTCGCAAGGGCGCAGTGTACCCTTCACGGGTTCTTTACGAACACGAAAAGTATGTATTCATTGTACAGAATTGTGCCATACAGGAGAATAAATAAAACAGCTTTTCTTTTATGTGGTTTCGCAAGGGCGCAATGTACCCTTCACGGGTTCTTTACGAACACGAAAAGTATGTATTCATTGTACAGAATTGTGCCATACAGGAGAATAAATAAAACAGCTTTTCTTTTATGTGGTTTCGCAAGGGCGCAATGTACCCTTCACGGGTTGTTTACGAACAAGAAAAGTATGTATTCAATGTACAGAATTGTGCCATACAGGAGAATAAATAAAACAGCTTTTCTTTTATGTGGTTTCCCAAGGGCGCCTTATGTAAAGGGCGCAGTGTACCCTTCACGGATTCTTTGCCAACACTAAAAGTATGTATTCATTGTACAGAATTGTGACATATAGAAGAATAAATAAATCAGCTTTTCTTTTATGTGGTTTCGCAAGGGCGCAACTTACCCTTCTCGGGTTTTTTACGAACACGAAAAGTATGTATTCATTGTACAGAATTGTGCCATACAGGAGAATAAATAAAACAGCTTTTCTTTTATGTGGTTTCCCAAGGGCGCCTTATGTAAAGGGCGCAGTGTACATTTCGCGGATTCTTTACCAACATCAAAAGTATGTATTCATTGTACAGAATTGTGCCATAGAGAAGAATAAATAAAACAGTTTTTCTTTTATGTGGTTTCGGAAAGGCGCAATGTACCCTTCACGGATTCTTTAACAGCACTAAAAGTATGTATTCATTGTACAGAATTGTGCCATAAGGAAGAATAAATAAAACAGCTTTTCTATTATGTGGTTTCGCAAGGGCGCAATGTACCCTTCATGGATTCATTACCAACACTAAAAGTATGCATTCATTGTACAGAATTGTGCCATACAAGAGAATAAATAAAACAGCTTTTCTTTTATGTGTTTTCGCAAGGGCGCCTTATGTAAAGGGTGCAGTGCACCCTTCACAGATTCGTTACCAACACTAAAAGTATGTATTCATTGTACAGAATTGTGCCAAACAGAAGAATAAGTAAAAAAGCTTTTCTTTTATGTGGTTTCCCAAGGGCGCAATGTACCCTTCACGGGTTCTTTACCAACACTAAAAGTATGTATTCATTGTACAGAATTGTGCCATAGAGGAGAATAAATAAAACGGTTTTTATTTTGTGTGGTTTCGCAAGAGCGCAATGTACCCTTCACGGATTCTTTACCAACACTAGAAGTATGTATTCATTGTACAGAATTGTGCCGTACAGACGATTAAAGAAAACATCTTTTCTTTTATGTGGTTTCGCAAGGGCGCAATGTACCCTTCACTGGTTGTTTACGAACACGAAAAGTATGTATTCATTGTACAGAATTGTGCCATACAGAAGAATAAATAAAATATCTTTTCTTTTATGTGGTTTCGCAAGGGCGCAATGTACCCTTCACGGGTTCTTCACGAACACGATAAGTATGTATTCATTGTACAGAATTGTGCCATACAGGAGAATAAATGAAACAGCTTTTCTTTTATGTGGTTTCCCAAGGGCGCCTTATGTAAAGGGCGAAGTGTACCCTTCACGGATTCTTTACCAACACTAAAAGTATGTATTCATTGTACAGAATTGTGCCATACAGAAGAATAAATAAAACAAATTTTCTTTTATGTGGTTTCGCAAGGGCGCCTTATGTAAAGGGTGCAGTGCACCCTTCACAGATTCGTTACCAACACTAAAAGTATGTATTCATTGTACAGAATTGTGCTATACAGAGGAACAAATAAAACAGCTTTTCTTTTATGTGGTTTCGCAAGGGCGCAATGTACCCTTCACGGGTTGATTACAAACACGAAAAGTATGTATTTATTGTACAGAATTGTGCCATACAGGGGAATAAATAAAACAGCTTTTCTTTTATGTGGTTTCCCAAGGGCGCCTTATGTAAAGGGCGCAGTGTACCCTTCACGGATTCTTTACCAACACTAAAAGTATGTATTCATTGTACAGAATGGTGCCATACAGAAGAATAAATAAAACTGCTTTTCTTTTATGTGGCTTCGCAAGGGCGCAATGTACCCTTCACGGGTTCTTTACGAACACGAAAAGTATGTATTCATTGTACAGAATTGTGCCATACAGAAGAATAAACAAACAGCTTTTCTTTTATGTGGTTTCGCAAGGGCGCAATGTACCCTTCACGGGTTGTTTACGAACACGAAAAGTAGGTATTTATTGTACAGAATTGTGCCATACAGGGGAATAAATAAAACAGCTTTTCTTTTATGTGGTTTCCCAAGGGCGCCTTATGTAAAGGGCGCAGTGTACCCTTCACGGATTCTTTGCCAACACTAAAAGTATGGATTCATTGTACAGAATATTGACGTACAGAAGAATAAATAAAACCGCTTTTCTTTTATGTAGTTTCGCAAGGGCGCCTTATGTAAAGAGCGCAGTGTACCCTTCACGGATTCTTTACCAACATTAAAGTATGTATCCATTGTACAGAATTGTGCCATACACAAGAGTAAATAAAACAGCTTTTCTTTTATGTGGTTTCGCAAGAGCGCAATGTACCTTTCACGGATTCTTTACCAACATTAAAAGTTTGTATTCATTGTACAGAATTGACATACAGAAGAATAAATAAAACAGCTTTTCTTTTATGTGGTTTCGCAAGGGCGCAGTGTACCCTTCACGGGTTCTTTACGAACACGAAAAATATGTATTCATTGTACAGAATTGTGCCATACAGGAGAATAAATAAAACCGCTTTTCTTTTATGTGGTTTCGCAAGGGCGCAATGTACCCTCCACGGGTTCTTTACGAACACGAAAAGTATGTATTCATTGTACAGAATTGTGCCATACAGGAGAATAAATAAAACAGCTTTTCTTTTATGTGTTTTCGCAAGGGCGCAATGTACCCTTCACGGGTTGATTACGAACACGAAAAGTATGTATTCATTGTAGAGAATTGTGCCATAGAGGAGAATAAATAAAACAGCTTTTCTTTTATGTGGTTTCCCAAGGGCGCCTTATGTGAAGGGCGCAGTGTACCTTTCACGGATTCTTTACCAACATTAAAAGTATGTATTCATTGTACAGAATTGTGCCATAGAGAAGAATAAATAAAACTTTTTTTTTGTGTGTGGTTTCGCAAGGGTGCAATGTACCCTTCACGGATTCTTTAACAACACTAAAAGTATGTATTCATTGTACAGAATTGTGCCATAGAGAAGAATAAATAAAACAACTTTTCTTTTATGTAGTTTCGCAAGGGCGCCTTATGTAAAGGGCGCAGTGTACCCTTCACGGATTCTTTACCAACACTAAAAGTATTTATTCATTGTACAGAAATGTGCCATAAGGAAGAATAAATAAAACAGCTTTTCCATTATGTGGTTTCGCAAGGGCGCAATGTACCCTTCATGGATTCATTACCAACACTAAAAGTATGCATTCATTGTACAGAATTGTGCCATGCAAGAGAATGAATAAAACAGCTTTTCTTTTATGTGGTTTCACAAGGGCGCCTTATGTAAAGGGTGCAGTGCACCCTTCACAGATTCGTTACCAACACTAAAAGTATGTATTCATTGTACAGAATTGTGCCAAACAGAAGAATAAATAAAACAGCTTTTCTTTTATGTGGTTTCCCAAGGGCGCAATGTACCCTTCACGGGTTCTTTACCAACACTAAAAGTATGTATTCATTGTACAGAATTGTGCCATAGAGGAGAATAAATAAAACAGCATTTCTTTTGTGTGGTTTCGCAAGAGCGCAATGTACCCTTCACGGATTCTTTACCAACACTAAAAGTATGTATTCATTGTACAGAATTGTGCCGTACAGACGATTAAAGAAAACATCTTTTCTTTTATGTGGTTTCGCAAGGGCGCAATGTACCCTTCACGGGTTGTTTACGAACACGAAAAGTGTGTATCCATTGTACAGAATTGTGCCATACAGGAGAATAAATAAAACAGCTTTTCTTTTATGTCGTTTTGCAAGGGCGCCTTATGTAAAGGGCGCAGTGTACCCTTCACGGATTCTTTGCCAACACTAATAGTATGTATTCATTCTACAGAATTGTGACGTACAGAAGTATAAATAAAACAGCTTTATTTATGTAGTTTCGCAAGGTCGCCTCATGTAAAGGGTGCAATGTACACTTCACGGGTTCTTTACCAACACTAAAAATATGCATTCAATGTACAGAATTGTGCCATACAGAAGAATAAATAAAACCGTTTGTCTTTGATTTGGTTTCGCAGGGGCGCCTTATGTACCCTTCACGGATTCTTTACCAACACTAAAAGTATGTATTCATTGTGCAGAATTGTGCCATAGAGGAGAATAAATAAAACAGCTTTTCTTTTATGTGGTTTCGCAAGAGCGCAATGTACCCTTCACGGATTTTTACCAAAACTAAAAGTATGTATTCATTGTACAGAATTGTGCCATACAGGAGAATAAATAAAAAAGCTTTTCTTTTATGTGGTTTCCCAAGGGCGCCTTATGTAAAGGGCGCAGTGTACCCCTCACTGATTCTTTACCAACACTAAAAGTATGTATCCATTGTACAGAATTGTGCCATACAGAAGAATAAATAAAACAGCTTTTCTTTTATGTGGTTTCTCAAGGGCGCAATGTACCCTTCACGGGTTCTTTACGAACACGAAAAGTATGTATTCATTGTACAGAATTGTGCCATACAGGAGAATAAATAAAACAGCTTTTCTTTGTGTGGTTTCGCAAGGACGCAATGTACCCTTCACGGGTTCTTTACGAACACGAAAAGTATGTATTTATTGTACAGAATTGTGCCATACCGGAGAATAAACAAAACAGCTTTTCTTATATGTGGTTTTCCAAGGGCGCCTTATGTAAAGGGCGCAGTGCACCCTTCACGGATTCTTTACCAACACTAAAAGTATGTATTCATTGTACAGAATTGTGCCATACAGAAGAATAAATAAAACAACTTTTCTTTTATGTAGTTTCGCAAGGGCGCCTTATGTAAAGGGCGCAGTGTACCCTTCACGGATTCTTTACCAACACTAAAAGTATGTATTCATTGTACAGAATTGTGACGTACGGAAGAATAAATAAAACAGCTTTTCTTTTATGTGGTTTCGCAAGGGCGCAATGTACCCTTCATGGATTCTTTACCAACACTAAAAGTATGTATTCATTGTACAGAATTGTGCCATACAAAAGAATAAATAAAACAGCTTTTCTTTTATGTGTTTTCGCAAGGGCGCCTTATGTAAAGGGTGAAGTGCACCCTTCACAGATTCGTTACCAACACTAAAGGTATGTATTCATTGTACAGAATTGTGCCATACAGAAGAATAAATAAAACACCTTTTCTTTTATGTGGTTTCGCAAGGGAGCAATGTACACTTCACGGGATCCTTTACGAACACGAAAAGTATGTATTCATTGTACAGAATTGTGCCATACAGGAGAATAAATAAAACAGCTTTTCTTTTATGTTGTTTCGCAAGTGCTTCTTATGTAAAGGGTTTAGTGCACCCTTCGCAGATTCGTTACCAACACTAAAATTATGTATTCATTGTACAGAATTGTGCCATACAGAAGAATAAATAAAACAGTTTTTCTTTTATGTGGTTTCGCAAGGGCGCCTTATGTAAAGGGCGTAGTGTACCCTTCACGGACTCTTTGCCAACACTAAGAGTATGTATTCATTCTAAAGAATTGTGACGTACAGAAGAATAAATAAAACAGCTTTTCTTTTATGTGGTTTCGCAAGGGCGCAATGTACCCTTCTTGGGTTCTTTACGAACACGAAAAGTATGTATTCATTGTACAGAATTGTGCCATAGAGGAGAATAAATAAAACAGCTTTTCTTTTATGTGGTTTCCCAAGGGCGCCTTATTTAAAGGGCGCAGTGTACCCTTCACGGATTCTTTGCCAACACTAAAAGTATGTATTCATTGTACAGAATTGTGTCGTACAGAAGAATAAATAAAACCGCCTTTCTTTTATGTAGTTTCGCAAGGGCGCCTTATGTAAAGAGCGCAGTGTACCCTTCACGGATTCTTTACCAACACTAAAAGTATGTATCCATTGTACAGAATTGTGCCATACACAACAGTAAATAAAACAGCTTTTCTTTTATGTGGTTTCGCAAGAGCGCAATGTACCTTTCACGGATTATTTACCAACATTAAAAGTATGTATTCATTGTACAGAATTGTGACATACAGAAGAATAAATAAAACAGCTTTTCCTTTATGTGGTTTCGCAAGGGCGCAGTGTACCCTTCACGGGTTCTTTACGAACACGAAAAGTATGTATTCATTGTACAGAATTGTGCCATACAGGAGAATAAATAAAACAGCTTTTCTTTTATGTGGTTTCGCAAGGGCGCAATGTACCCTTCACGGGTTCTTTACGAACACGAAAAGTATGTATTCATTGTACAGAATTGTGCCATACAGGAGAATAAATAAAACAGCTTTTCTTTTATGTGGTTTCGCAAGGGCGCAATGTACCCTTCACGGGTTGTTTACGAACAAGAAAAGTATGTATTCAATGTACAGAATTGTGCCATACAGGAGAATAAATAAAACAGCTTTTCTTTTATGTGGTTTCCCAAGGGCGCCTTATGTAAAGGGCGCAGTGTACCCTTCACGGATTCTTTGCCAACACTAAAAGTATGTATTCATTGTACAGAATTGTGACATATAGAAGAATAAATAAATCAGCTTTTCTTTTATGTGGTTTCGCAAGGGCGCAACTTACCCTTCTCGGGTTTTTTACGAACACGAAAAGTATGTATTCATTGTACAGAATTGTGCCATACAGGAGAATAAATAAAACAGCTTTTCTTTTATGTGGTTTCCCAAGGGCGCCTTATGTAAAGGGCGCAGTGTACATTTCGCGGATTCTTTACCAACATCAAAAGTATGTATTCATTGTACAGAATTGTGCCATAGAGAAGAATAAATAAAACAGTTTTTCTTTTATGTGGTTTCGCAAAGGCGCAATGTACCCTTCACGGATTCTTTAACAGCACTAAAAGTATGTATTCATTGTACAGAATTGTGCCATAAGGAAGAATAAATAAAACAGCTTTTCTATTATGTGGTTTCGCAAGGGCGCAATGTACCCTTCATGGATTCATTACCAACACTAAAAGTATGCATTCATTGTACAGAATTGTGCCATACAAGAGAATAAATAAAACAGCTTTTCTTTTATGTGTTTTCGCAAGGGCGCCTTATGTAAAGGGTGCAGTGTACCCTTCACGGATTCGTTACCAACACTAAAAGTATGTATTCATTGTACAGAATTGTGCCAAACAGAAGAATAAATAAAACAGCTTTTCTTTTATGTGGTTTCCCAAGGGCGCAATGTACCCTTCACGGGTTCTTTACCAACACTAAAAGTATGTATTCATTGTACAGAATTGTGCCATAGAGGAGAATAAATAAAACGGTTTTTATTTTGTGTGGTTTCGCAAGAGCGCAATGTACCCTTCACGAATTCTTTACCAACACTAGAAGTATGTATTCATTGTACAGAATTGTGCCGTACAGACGATTAAAGAAAACATCTTTTCTTTTATGTGGTTTCGCAAGGGCGCAATGTACCCTTCACTGGTTGTTTACGAACACGAAAAGTATGTATTCATTGTACAGAATTGTGCCATACAGAAGAATAAATAAAATATCTTTTCTTTTATGTGGTTTCGCAAGGGCGCAATGTACCCTTCATGGGTTCTTCACGAACACGATAAGTATGTATTCATTGTACAGAATTGTGCCATACAGGAGAATAAATAAACAGCTTTTCTTTTATGTGGTTTCCCAAGGGCGCCTTATGTAAAGGGCGTAGTGTACCCTTCACGGATTCTTTACCAACACTAAAAGTATGTATTCATTGTACAGAATTGTGCCATACAGAAGAATAAATAAAACAAATTTTCTTTTATGTGGTTTCGCAAGGGCGCCTTATGTAAAGGGTGCAGTGCACCCTTCACAAATTCGTTACCAACACTAAAAGTATGTATTCATTGTACAGAATTGTGCTATACAGAGGACAAATAAAACAGCTTTTCTTTTATGTGGTTTCGCAAGGGCGCAATGTACCCTTCACGGGTTCTTTACGAACACGAAAAGTATGAATTCGTTGTACAGAATTGTGCATACAGGAGAATAAATAAAAAAGTTTTTCTTTTATGTGGTTTCGCAAGGGCGCCTTATGTAAAGGTGTAGTGCACCCTTCACAGATTCGTTACCAACACTAAAAGTATGTATTCTTTGTACAGAATTGTGCCATACAGAAGAATAAATGAAACAGCTTTTCTTTATGTGGTCTCGCAAGGGTGCCTTATATAAAGGGCGCAGTGTACCCTTCACGGATTCTTTGCCAACACTAAAAGTATGTTTTCGTTGTACAGAATTGTGACGTACAAGAGAATAAATAAAACAGCTTTTCTTTTATGTAGTTTCGCAAGGGCTCCTTATGTAAAAGGCGCAGTGTACCCTTCACGGATTCTTTACCAACAGTAAAAGTATGTATCCATTGTACTGAATTGTGCCATACAGAAGAATAAGTAAAACAGCTTTTCTTTTATGTGGTTTCGCAAGAGCGCAAAGTACCTTTCACGGATTCTTTACTAACACTAAAAGTATGTATTCATTGTACAGAATTGTGCCATACAGAAGAATAAATAAAACTGCTTTTCTTTTATGTGGCTTCGCAAGGGCGCAATGTACCCTTCACGGGTTCTTTACGAACACGAAAAGTATGTATTCATTGTACAGAATTGTGCCATACAGGAGAATAAATAAAACAGCTTTTCTTTTATGTGGTTTCGCAAGGGCGCAATGTACCCTTTCTCGGGTTGTTTACGAACACGAAAAGTATGTATTTATTGTACAGAATTGTGCCATACAGGGGAATAAATAAAACAGCTTTTCTTTTATGTGGTTTCCCAAGGGCGCCTTATGTAAAGGGCGCAGTGTACCCTTCACGGATTCTTTGCCAACACTAAAAGTATGTATTCATTGTACAGAATTGTGACGTACAGAAGAATAAATAAAACCGCTTTTCTTTTATGTAGTTTCGCAAGGGCGCCTTATGTAAAGGGCGCAGTGTACCCTTCACGGATTCTTTACCAACACTAAAAGTATGTACCCATTGTACAGAATTGTGCCATACACAAGAATAAGTAAAACAGCTTTTCTTTTATGTGGTTTCGCAAGAGAGCAATGTACCTTTCACGGATTCTTTACCAACATTAAAAGTATTTATTCATTATACAGAATTGTGCCATACAGAAGAATAAATAAAACTGCTTTTCTTTTATGTGGTTTCGCAAGGGCGCAATGTACCCTTCACGGGTTGTTTACGAACAAGAAAAGTATGTATTCATTGTACAGAATTGTGCCATACAGGAGAATAAATAAAACAGCTTTTCTTTTATGTGGTTTCCCAAGGGCGCCTTATGTAATGGGCGCAGTGTACCCTTCACGGATTCTTTGCCAACACTAAAAGTATGTATTCATTGTACAGAATTGTGACGTACAGAAGAATAAATAAAACAGCTTTTCTTTTATGTGTTTTCGCAAGGGCGCAATGTACCCTTCACGAGTTCCTTACGAACACGAAAAATATGTATTAATTGTACAGAATTGTGCCATACAAGAGAATAAATAAAACAGCTTTTCTTTTATGTGGTTTCGCAAGGGCGCAATGTACCATTCACGGGTTGTTTACGAACACGAAAAGTATGTATTCATTGTGCAGAATTGTGCCATACAGGAGAATAAATAAAAAAGCTTTTCTTTTATGTGGTTTTCCAAGGGCGCCTTATGTAAAGGGCGCAGTGTACATTTCGCGGATTCTTTACCAACATTAAAAGTATGTATTCATTGTACAGAATTGTGCCATAGAGAAGAATAAATAAAACAGCTTTTCTTTTATGTGGTTTCGCAAAGGCGCAATGTACCCTTCACGAATTCTTTAACAGCACTAAAAGTATGTATTCATTGTACAGAATTGTGCCATAAGGAAGAATAAATAAAACAGCTTTTCTATTATGTGGTTTCGCAAGGGCGCAATGTACCCTTCATGGATTCATTACCAACACAAAAGTATGCATTCATTGTACAGAATTGGGCCATAAAAGAGAATAAATAAAACAGCTTTACTTTTATTTGTTTTCGCAAGGGCGCCTTATGTAAAGGGTGCAGTGCACCCTTCACAGATTCGTTACCAACACTAAAAGTATGTATTCATTGTACAGAATTGTGCCAAACAGAAGAATAAATAAAACAGCTTTTCTTTTATGTGGTTTCCCAAGGGCGCAATGTACCCTTCACGGGTTTTTACCAACACTAAAAGTATGTATTCATTGTACAGAATTGTGCCATAGAGGAGAATAAATAAAAAAGTTTTTCTTTTATGTGGTTTCGCAAGGGCGCCTTATGTAAAGGGTGTAGTGCACCCTTCACAGATTCGTTACCAACACTAAAAGTATGTATTCATTGTACAGAATTGTGCTATACAGAAGAACAAATAAAACAGCTTTTCTTTTATGTGGTTTCGCAAGGGCGCAATGTACCCTTCACGGGTTCTTTACGAACACGAAAAGTATGAATTCGTTGTACAGAATTGTGCCATACAGGAGAATAATTAAAAAAGTTCTTCTTTTATGTGGTTTCGCAAGGGCGCCTTATGTAAAGGGTGTAGTGCACCCTTCACAGATTCGTTACCAACACTAAAAGTATGTATTCTTTGTACAGAATTGTGCTATAAAGAAGAATAAATGAAACAGCTTTTTTTATGTTGTCTCGCAAGGGCGCCTTACGTAAAGGGCGCAGTGTACCCTTCACGGATTCTTTGCCAACACTAAAAGTATGTTTTCGTTGTACAGAATTGTGACGTACAAGAGAATAAATAAAACAGCTTTTCTTTTATGTAGTTTCGCAAGGGCTCCTTGTGTAAAAGGCGCAGTGTACCCTTCACGGATTCTTTACCAACACTAAAAGTATGTATCCATTGTACTGAATTGTGCCATGCAGAAGAATAAGTAAAAAAGCTTTTCTTTTATGTGGTTTCGCAAGAGCGCAAAGTACCTTTAGCGGATTCTTTACCAACACTAAAAGTATGTATTCATTGTACAGAATTGTGCCATACAGAAGAATAAATAAAACTGCTTTTCTTTTATGTGGCTTCACAAGGGCGCAATGTACCCTTCACGGGTTCCTTACGAACACGAAAAGTATGTATTCATTGTACAGAATTGTGCCATACAGGAGAATAAATAAAACAGCTTTTCTTTTATGTGGTTTCGCAAGGGCGCAATGTACCCTTCACGGGTTGTTTACGAACACGAAAAGTATGTATTTATTGTACAGAATTGTGCCATACAGGGGAATAAATAAAACAGCTTTTCTTTTATGTGGTTTCCCAAGGGCGCCTTATGTAAAGGGCGCAGTGTACCCTTCACGGATTCTTTGCCAACACTAAAAGTATGTATTCATTGTACAGAATTGTGACGTACAGAAGAATAAATAAAACAGCTTTTCTTTTATGTGGTTTCGCAAGGGCGCAATGTACCCTTCTCGGGTTCTTTACGAACACGAAAAGTATGTATTCATTGTACAGAATTGTGCCATAGAGGAGAATAAATAAAACAGCTTTTCTTTTATGTGGTTTCCCAAGGGCGCCTTATTTAAAGGGCGCAGTGTACCCTTCACGGATTCTTTGCCAACACTAAAAGTATGTATTCATTGTACAGAATTGTGTCGTACAGAAGAATAAATAAAACCGCCTTTCTTTTATGTAGTTTCGCAAGGGCGCCTTATGTAAAGAGCGCAGTGTACCCTTCACGGATTCTTTACCAACACTAAAAGTATGTATCCATTGTACAGAATTGTGCCATACACAAGAGTAAATAAAACAGCTTTTCTTTTATGTGGTTTCGCAAGAGCGCAATGTACCTTTCACGGATTATTTACCAACATTAAAAGTATGTATTCATTGTACAGAATTGTGACATACAGAAGAATAAATAAAACAGCTTTTCCTTTATGTGGTTTCGCAAGGGCGCAGTGTACCCTTCACGGGTTCTTTACGAACACGAAAAGTATGTATTCATTGTACAGAATTGTGCCATACAGGAGAATAAATAAAACAGCTTTTCTTTTATGTGGTTTCGCAAGGGCGCAATGTACCCTTCACGGGTTCTTTACGAACACGAAAAGTATGTATTCATTGTACAGAATTGTGCCATACAGGAGAATAAATAAAACAGCTTTTCTTTTATGTGGTTTCGCAAGGGCGCAATGTACCCTTCACGGGTTGTTTACGAACAAGAAAAGTATGTATTCAATGTACAGAATTGTGCCATACAGGAGAATAAATAAAACAGCTTTTCTTTTATGTGGTTTCCCAAGGGCGCCTTATGTAAAGGGCGCAGTGTACCCTTCACGGATTCTTTGCCAACACTAAAAGTATGTATTCATTGTACAGAATTGTGACATATAGAAGAATAAATAAATCAGCTTTTCTTTTATGTGGTTTCGCAAGGGCGCAACTTACCCTTCTCGGGTTTTTTACGAACACGAAAAGTATGTATTCATTGTACAGAATTGTGCCATACAGGAGAATAAATAAAACAGCTTTTCTTTTATGTGGTTTCCCAAGGGCGCCTTATGTAAAGGGCGCAGTGTACATTTCGCGGATTCTTTACCAACATCAAAAGTATGTATTCATTGTACAGAATTGTGCCATAGAGAAGAATAAATAAAACAGTTTTTCTTTTATTTGGTTTCGCAAAGGCGCAATGTACCCTTCACGGATTCTTTAACAGTACTAAAAGTATGTATTCATTGTACAGAATTGTGCCATAAGGAAGAATAAATAAAACAGCTTTTCTATTATGTGGTTTCGCAAGGGCGCAATGAACCCTTCATGGATTCATTACCAACACTAAAAGTATGCATTCATTGTACAGAATTGTGCCATACAAGAGAATAAATAAAACAGCTTTTCTTTTATGTGTTTTCGCAAGGGCGCCTTATGTAAAGGGTGCAGTGCACCCTTCACAGATTCGTTACCAACACTAAAAGTATGTATTCATTGTACAGAATTGTGCCAAACAGAAGAATAAGTAAAAAAGCTTTTCTTTTATGTGGTTTCCCAAGGGCGCAATGTACCCTTCACGGGTTCTTTACCAACACTAAAAGTATGTATTCATTGTACAGAATTGTGCCATAGAGGAGAATAAATAAAACGGTTTTTATTTTGTGTGGTTTCGCAAGAGCGCAATGTACCCTTCACGGATTCTTTACCAACACTAGAAGTATGTATTCATTGTACAGAATTGTGCCGTACAGACGATTAAAGAAAACATCTTTTCTTTTATGTGGTTTCGCAAGGGCGCAATGTACCCTTCACTGGTTGTTTACGAACACGAAAAGTATGTATTCATTGTACAGAATTGTGCCATACAGAAGAATAAATAAAATATCTTTTCTTTTATGTGGTTTCGCAAGGGCGCAATGTACCCTTCACAGGTTCTTCACGAACACGATAAGTATGTATTCATTGTACAGAATTGTGCCATACAGGAGAATAAATGAAACAGCTTTTCTTTTATGTGGTTTCCCAAGGGCGCCTTATGTAAAGGGCGAAGTGTACCCTTCACGAATTCTTTACCAACACTAAAAGTATGTATTCATTGTACAGAATTGTGCCATACAGAAGAATAAATAAAACAAATTTTCTTTTATGTGGTTTCGCAAGGGCGCCTTATGTAAAGGGTGCAGTGCACCCTTCACAGATTCGTTACCAACACTAAAAGTATGTATTCATTGTACAGAATTGTGCTATACAGAGGAACAAATAAAACAGCTTTTCTTTTATGTGGTTTCGCAAGGGCGCAATGTACCCTTCACGGGTTGATTACAAACACGAAAAGTATGTAT
This sequence comes from Thermobia domestica, assembly GCF_964235325.1. Classification (NCBI taxonomy): domain Eukaryota; kingdom Metazoa; phylum Arthropoda; class Insecta; order Zygentoma; family Lepismatidae; genus Thermobia; species Thermobia domestica. The sequence continues at coordinate 290,504 of NW_027655952.1, read as the reverse complement.
TTATTGTACAGAATTGTGCCATACAGGGGAATAAATAAAACAGCTTTTCTTTTATGTGGTTTCCCAAGGGCGCCTTATGTAAAGGGCGCAGTGTACCCTTCACGGATTCTTTACCAACACTAAAAGTATGTATTCATTGTACAGAATTGTGCCATACAGAAGAATAAATAAAACTGCTTTTGTTTTATGTGGCTTCGCAAGGGCGCAATGTACCCTTCACGGGTTCTTTACGAACACGAAAAGTATGTATTCATTGTACAGAATTGTGCCATACAGAAGAATAAATAAAACAGCTTTTCTTTTATGTGGTTTCGCAAGGGCGCAATGTACCCTTCACGGGTTGTTTACGAACACGAAAAGTATGTATTTATTGTACAGAATTGTGCCATACAGGGGAATAAATAAAACAGCTTTTCTTTTATGTGGTTTCCCAAGGGCGCCTTATGTAAAGGGCGCAGTGTACCCTTCACGGATTCTTTGCCAACACTAAAAGTATGTATTCATTGTACAGAATTGTGACGTACAGAAGAATAAATAAAACAGCTTTTCTTTTATGTGGTTTCGCAAGGGCGCAATGTACCCTTCTCGGGTTCTTTACGAACACGAAAAGTATGTATTCATTGTACAGAATTGTGCCATAGAGGAGAATAAATAAAACAGCTTTTCTTTTATGTGGTTTCCCAAGGGCGCCTTATTTAAAGGGCGCAGTGTACCCTTCACGGATTCTTTGCCAACACTAAAAGTATGTATTCATTGTACAGAATTGTGTCGTACAGAAGAATAAATAAAACCGCCTTTCTTTTATGTAGTTTCGCAAGGGCGCCTTATGTAAAGAGCGCAGTGTACCCTTCACGGATTCTTTACCAACACTAAAAGTATGTATCCATTGTACAGAATTGTGCCATACACAAGAGTAAATAAAACAGCTTTTCTTTTATGTGGTTTCGCAAGAGCGCAATGTACCTTTCACGGATTATTTACCAACATTAAAAGTATGTATTCATTGTACAGAATTGTGACATACAGAAGAATAAATAAAACAGCTTTTCCTTTATGTGGTTTCGCAAGGGCGCAGTGTACCCTTCACGGGTTCTTTACGAACACGAAAAGTATGTATTCATTGTACAGAATTGTGCCATACAGGAGAATAAATAAAACAGCTTTTCTTTTATGTGGTTTCGCAAGGGCGCAATGTACCCTTCACGGGTTCTTTACGAACACGAAAAGTATGTATTCATTGTACAGAATTGTGCCATACAGGAGAATAAATAAAACAGCTTTTCTTTTATGTGGTTTCGCAAGGGCGCAATGTACCCTTCACGGGTTGTTTACGAACAAGAAAAGTATGTATTCAATGTACAGAATTGTGCCATACAGGAGAATAAATAAAACAGCTTTTCTTTTATGTGGTTTCCCAAGGGCGCCTTATGTAAAGGGCGCAGTGTACCCTTCACGGATTCTTTGCCAACACTAAAAGTATGTATTCATTGTACAGAATTGTGACATATAGAAGAATAAATAAATCAGCTTTTCTTTTATGTGGTTTCGCAAGGGCGCAACTTACCCTTCTCGGGTTTTTTACGAACACGAAAAGTATATATTCATTGTACAGAATTGTGCCATACAGGAGAATAAATAAAACAGCTTTTCTTTTATGTGGTTTCCCAAGGGCGCCTTATGTAAAGGGCGCAGTGTACATTTCGCGGATTCTTTACCAACATCAAAAGTATGTATTCATTGTACAGAATTGTGCCATAGAGAAGAATAAATAAAACAGTTTTTCTTTTATGTGGTTTCGCAAAGGCGCAATGTACCCTTCACGGATTCTTTAACAGTACTAAAAGTATGTATTCATTGTACAGAATTGTGCCATAAGGAAGAATAAATAAAACAGCTTTTCTATTATGTGGTTTCGCAAGGGCGCAATGTACCCTTCATGGATTCATTACCAACACTAAAAGTATGCATTCATTGTACAGAATTGTGCCATACAAGAGAATAAATAAAACAGCTTTTCTTTTATGTGTTTTCGCAAGGGCGCCTTATGTAAAGGGTGCAGTGCACCCTTCACAGATTCGTTACCAACACTAAAAGTATGTATTCATTGTACAGAATTGTGCCAAACAGAAGAATAAGTAAAAAAGCTTTTCTTTTATGTGGTTTCCCAAGGGCGCAATGTACCCTTCACGGGTTCTTTACCAACACTAAAAGTATGTATTCATTGTACAGAATTGTGCCATAGAGGAGAATAAATAAAACGGTTTTTATTTTGTGTGGTTTCGCAAGAGCGCAATGTACCCTTCACGGATTCTTTACCAACACTAGAAGTATGTATTCATTGTACAGAATTGTGCCGTACAGACGATTAAAGAAAACATCTTTTCTTTTATGTGGTTTCGCAAGGGCGCAATGTACCCTTCACTGGTTGTTTACGAACACGAAAAGTATGTATTCATTGTACAGAATTGTGCCATACAGAAGAATAAATAAAATATCTTTTCTTTTATGTGGTTTCGCAAGGGCGCAATGTACCCTTCACGGGTTCTTCACGAACACGATAAGTATGTATTCATTGTACAGAATTGTGCCATACAGGAGAATAAATGAAACAGCTTTTCTTTTATGTGGTTTCCCAAGGGCGCCTTATGTAAAGGGCGAAGTGTACCCTTCACGGATTCTTTACCAACACTAAAAGTATGTATTCATTGTACAGAATTGTGCCATACAGAAGAATAAATAAAACAAATTTTCTTTTATGTGGTTTCGAAAGGGCGCCTTATGTAAAGGGTGCAGTGCACCCTTCACAGATTCGTTACCAACACTAAAAGTATGTATTCATTGTACAGAATTGTGCTATACAGAGGAACAAATAAAACAGCTTTTCTTTTATGTGGTTTCGCAAGGGCGCAATGTACCCTTCACGGGTTGATTACAAACACGAAAAGTATGTATTTATTGTACAGAATTGTGCCATACAGGGGAATAAATAAAACAGCTTTTCTTTTATGTGGTTTCCCAAGGGCGCCTTATGTAAAGGGCGCAGTGTACCCTTCACGGATTCTTTACCAACACTAAAAGTATGTATTCATTGTACAGAATTGTGCCATACAGAAGAATAAATAAAACTGCTTTTGTTTTATGTGGCTTCGCAAGGGCGCAATGTACCCTTCACGGGTTCTTTACGAACACGAAAAGTATGTATTCATTGTACAGAATTGTGCCATACAGAAGAATAAATAAAACAGCTTTTCTTTTATGTGGTTTCGCAAGGGCGCAATGTACCCTTCACGGGTTGTTTACGAACACGAAAAGTATGTATTTATTGTACAGAATTGTGCCATACAGGGGAATAAATAAAACAGCTTTTCTTTTATGTGGTTTCCCAAGGGCGCCTTATGTAAAGGGCGCAGTGTACCCTTCACGGATTCTTTGCCAACACTAAAAGTATGTATTCATTGTACAGAATATTGACGTACAGAATAATAAATAAAACCGCTTTTCTTTTATGTAGTTTCGCAAGGGCGCCTTATGTAAAGAGCGCAGTGTACCCTTCACGTATTCTTTACCAACATTAAAGTATGTATCCATTGTACAGAATTGTGCCATACACAAGAGTAAATAAAACAGCTTTTCTTTTATGTGGTTTCGCAAGAGCGCAATGTACCTTTCACGGATTCTTTACCAACATTAAAAGTTTGTATTCATTGTACAGAATTGACATACAGAAGAATAAATAAAACAGCTTTTCTTTTATGTGGTTTCGCAAGGGCGCAGTGTACCCTTCACGGGTTCTTTACGAACACGAAAAATATGTATTCATTGTACAGAATTGTGCCATACAGGAGAATAAATAAAACCGCTTTTCTTTTATGTGGTTTCGCAAGGGCGCAATGTACCCTCCACGCGTTCTTTACGAACACGAAAAGTATGTATTCATTGTACAGAATTGTGCCATACAGGAGAATAAATAAAACAGCTTTTCTTTTATGTGGTTTCGCAAGGGCGCAATGTACCCTTCACGGGTTGATTACGAACACGAAAAGTATGAATTCGTTGTACAGAATTGTGCCATACAGGAGAATAAATAAAAAAGTTTTTCTTTTATGTGGTTTCGCAAGGGCGCCTTATGTAAAGGTGTAGTGCACCCTTCACAGATTCGTTACCAACACTAAAAGTATGTATTCATTGTACAGAATTGTGCTATACAGAGGACAAATAAAACAGCTTTTCTTTTATGTGGTTTCGCAAGGGCGCAATGTACCCTTCACGGGTTCTTTACGAACACGAAAAGTATGAATTCGTTGTACAGAATTGTGCCATACAGGAGAATAAATAAAAAAGTTTTTTTTTTATGTGGTTTCGCAAGGGCGCCTTATGTAAAGGTGTAGTGCACCCTTCACAGATTCGTTACCAACACTAAAAGTATGTATTCTTTGTACAGAATTGTGCCATACAGAAGAATAAATGAAACAGCTTTTCTTTTATGTGGTCTCGCAAGGGTGCCTTATATAAAGGGCGCAGTGTACCCTTCACGGATTCTTTGCCAACACTAAAAGTATGTTTTCGTTGTACAGAATTGTGACGTACAAGAGAATAAATAAAACAGCTTTTCTTTTATGTAGTTTCGCAAGGGCTCCTTATGTAAAAGGCGCAGTGTACCCTTCACGGATTCTTTACCAACAGTAAAAGTATGTATCCATTGTACTGAATTGTGCCATACAGAAGAATAAGTAAAACAGCTTTTCTTTTATGTGGTTTCGCAAGAGCGCAAAGTACCTTTCACGGATTCTTTACTAACACTAAAAGTATGTATTCATTGTACAGAATTGTGCCATACAGAAGAATAAATAAAACTGCTTTTCTTTTATGTGGCTTCGCAAGGGCGCAATGTACCCTTCACGGGTTCTTTACGAACACGAAAAGTATGTATTCATTGTACAGAATTGTGCCATACAGGAGAATAAATAAAACAGCTTTTCTTTTATGTGGTTTCGCAAGGGCGCAATGTACCCTTTCTCGGGTTGTTTACGAACACGAAAAGTATGTATTTATTGTACAGAATTGTGCCATACAGGGGAATAAATAAAACAGCTTTTCTTTTATGTGGTTTCCCAAGGGCGCCTTATGTAAAGGGCGCAGTGTACCCTTCACGGATTCTTTGCCAACACTAAAAGTATGTATTCATTGTACAGAATTGTGACGTACAGAAGAATAAATAAAACCGCTTTTCTTTTATGTAGTTTCGCAAGGGCGCCTTATGTAAAGGGCGCAGTGTACCCTTCACGGATTCTTTACCAACACTAAAAGTATGTACCCATTGTACAGAATTGTGCCATACACAAGAATAAGTAAAACAGCTTTTCTTTTATGTGGTTTCGCAAGAGAGCAATGTACCTTTCACGGATTCTTTACCAACATTAAAAGTATTTATTCATTATACAGAATTGTGCCATACAGAAGAATAAATAAAACTGCTTTTCTTTTATGTGGTTTCGCAAGGGCGCAATGTACCCTTCACGGGTTGTTTACGAACAAGAAAAGTATGTATTCATTGTACAGAATTGTGCCATACAGGAGAATAAATAAAACAGCTTTTCTTTTATGTGGTTTCCCAAGGGCGCCTTATGTAATGGGCGCAGTGTACCCTTCACGGATTCTTTGCCAACACTAAAAGTATGTATTCATTGTACAGAATTGTGACGTACAGAAGAATAAATAAAACAGCTTTTCTTTTATGTGTTTTCGCAAGGGCGCAATGTACCCTTCACGAGTTCCTTACGAACACGAAAAATATGTATTAATTGTACAGAATTGTGCCATACAAGAGAATAAATAAAACAGCTTTTCTTTTATGTGGTTTCGCAAGGGCGCAATGTACCATTCACGGGTTGTTTACGAACACGAAAAGTATGTATTCATTGTGCAGAATTGTGCCATACAGGAGAATAAATAAAAAAGCTTTTCTTTTATGTGGTTTCCCAAGGGCGCCTTATGTAAAGGGCGCAGTGTACATTTCGCGGATTCTTTACCAACATTAAAAGTATGTATTCATTGTACAGAATTGTGCCATAGAGAAGAATAAATAAAACAGCTTTTCTTTTATGTGGTTTCGCAAAGGCGCAATGTACCCTTCACGAATTCTTTAACAGCACTAAAAGTATGTATTCATTGTACAGAATTGTGCCATAAGGAAGAATAAATAAAACAGCTTTTCTATTATGTGGTTTCGCAAGGGCGCAATGTACCCTTCATGGATTCATTACCAACACAAAAGTATGCATTCATTGTACAGAATTGGGCCATAAAAGAGAATAAATAAAACAGCTTTACTTTTATTTGTTTTCGCAAGGGCGCCTTATGTAAAGGGTGCAGTGCACCCTTCACAGATTCGTTACCAACACTAAAAGTATGTATTCATTGTACAGAATTGTGCCAAACAGAAGAATAAATAAAACAGCTTTTCTTTTATGTGGTTTCCCAAGGGCGCAATGTACCCTTCACGGGTTTTTACCAACACTAAAAGTATGTATTCATTGTACAGAATTGTGCCATAGAGGAGAATAAATAAAAAAGTTTTTCTTTTATGTGGTTTCGCAAGGGCGCCTTATGTAAAGGGTGTAGTGCACCCTTCACAGATTCGTTACCAACACTAAAAGTATGTATTCATTGTACAGAATTGTGCTATACAGAAGAACAAATAAAACAGCTTTTCTTTTATGTGGTTTCGCAAGGGCGCAATGTACCCTTCACGGGTTCTTTACGAACACGAAAAGTATGAATTCGTTGTACAGAATTGTGCCATACAGGAGAATAAATAAAAAAGTTCTTCTTTTATGTGGTTTCGCAAGGGCGCCTTATGTAAAGGGTGTAGTGCACCCTTCACAGATTCGTTACCAACACTAAAAGTATGTATTCTTTGTACAGAATTGTGCTATAAAGAAGAATAAATGAAACAGCTTTTTTTATGTTGTCTCGCAAGGGCGCCTTACGTAAAGGGCGCAGTGTACCCTTCACGGATTCTTTGCCAACACTAAAAGTATGTTTTCGTTGTACAGAATTGTGACGTACAAGAGAATAAATAAAACAGCTTTTCTTTTATGTAGTTTCGCAAGGGCTCCTTGTGTAAAAGGCGCAGTGTACCCTTCACGGATTCTTTACCAACACTAAAAGTATGTATCCATTGTACTGAATTGTGCCATGCAGAAGAATAAGTAAAAAAGCTTTTCTTTTATGTGGTTTCGCAAGAGCGCAAAGTACCTTTAGCGGATTCTTTACCAACACTAAAAGTATGTATTCATTGTACAGAATTGTGCCATACAGAAGAATAAATAAAACTGCTTTTCTTTTATGTGGCTTCGCAAGGGCGCAATGTACCCTTCACGGGTTCCTTACGAACACGAAAAGTATGTATTCATTGTACAGAATTGTGCCATACAGGAGAATAAATAAAACAGCTTTTCTTTTATGTGGTTTCGCAAGGGCGCAATGTACCCTTCACGGGTTGTTTACGAACACGAAAAGTATGTATTTATTGTACAGAATTGTGCCATACAGGGGAATAAATAAAACAGCTTTTCTTTTATGTGGTTTCCCAAGGGCGCCTTATGTAAAGGGCGCAGTGTACCCTTCACGGATTCTTTGCCAACACTAAAAGTATGTATTCATTGTACAGAATTGTGACGTACAGAAGAATAAATAAAACAGCTTTTCTTTTATGTGGTTTCGCAAGGGCGCAATGTACCCTTCTCGGGTTCTTTACGAACACGAAAAGTATGTATTCATTGTACAGAATTGTGCCATAGAGGAGAATAAATAAAACAGCTTTTCTTTTATGTGGTTTCCCAAGGGCGCCTTATTTAAAGGGCGCAGTGTACCCTTCACGGATTCTTTGCCAACACTAAAAGTATGTATTCATTGTACAGAATTGTGTCGTACAGAAGAATAAATAAAACCGCCTTTCTTTTATGTAGTTTCGCAAGGGCGTCTTATGTAAAGAGCGCAGTGTACCCTTCACGGATTCTTTACCAACACTAAAAGTATGTATCCATTGTACAGAATTGTGCCATACACAAGAGTAAATAAAACAGCTTTTCTTTTATGTGGTTTCGCAAGAGCGCAATGTACCTTTCACGGATTATTTACCAACATTAAAAGTATGTATTCATTGTACAGAATTGTGACATACAGAAGAATAAATAAAACAGCTTTTCCTTTATGTGGTTTCGCAAGGGCGCAGTGTACCCTTCACGGGTTCTTTACGAACACGAAAAGTATGTATTCATTGTACAGAATTGTGCCATACAGGAGAATAAATAAAACAGCTTTTCTTTTATGTGGTTTCGCAAGGGCGCAATGTACCCTTCACGGGTTCTTTACGAACACGAAAAGTATGTATTCATTGTACAGAATTGTGCCATACAGAAGAATAAATAAAACAGCTTTTCTTTTATGTGGTTTCGCAAGGGCGCAATGTACCCTTCACGGGTTGTTTACGAACAAGAAAAGTATGTATTCAATGTACAGAATTGTGCCATACAGGAGAATAAATAAAACAGCTTTTCTTTTATGTGGTTTCCCAAGGGCGCCTTATGTAAAGGGCGCAGTGTACCCTTCACGGATTCTTTGCCAACACTAAAAGTATGTATTCATTGTACAGAATTGTGACATATAGAAGAATAAATAAATCAGCTTTTCTTTTATGTGGTTTCGCAAGGGCGCAACTTACCCTTCTCGGGTTTTTTACGAACACGAAAAGTATGTATTCATTGTACAGAATTGTGCCATACAGGAGAATAAATAAAACAGCTTTTCTTTTATGTGGTTTCCCAAGGGCGCCTTATGTAAAGGGCGCAGTGTACATTTCGCGGATTCTTTACCAACATCAAAAGTATGTATTCATTGTACAGAATTGTGCCATAGAGAAGAATAAATAAAACAGTTTTTCTTTTATGTGGTTTCGCAAAGGCGCAATGTACCCTTCACGGATTCTTTAACAGTACTAAAAGTATGTATTCATTGTACAGAATTGTGCCATAAGGAAGAATAAATAAAACAGCTTTTCTATTATGTGGTTTCGCAAGGGCGCAATGTACCCTTCATGGATTCATTACCAACACTAAAAGTATGCATTCATTGTACAGAATTGTGCCATACAAGAGAATAAATAAAACAGCTTTTCTTTTATGTGTTTTCGCAAGGGCGCCTTATGTAAAGGGTGCAGTGCACCCTTCACAGATTCGTTACCAACACTAAAAGTATGTATTCATTGTACAGAATTGTGCCAAACAGAAGAATAAGTTAAAAGCTTTTCTTTTATGTGGTTTCCCAAGGGCGCAATGTACCCTTCACGGGTTCTTTACCAACACTAAAAGTATGTATTCATTGTACAGAATTGTGCCATAGAGGAGAATAAATAAAACGGTTTTTATTTTGTGTGGTTTCGCAAGAGCGCAATGTACCCTTCACGGATTCTTTACCAACACTAGAAGTATGTATTCATTGTACAGAATTGTGCCGTACAGACGATTAAAGAAAACATCTTTTCTTTTATGTGGTTTCGCAAGGGCGCAATGTACCCTTCACTGGTTTTTTACGAACACGAAAAGTATGTATTCATTGTACAGAATTGTGCCATACAGAAGAATAAATAAAATATCTTTTCTTTTATGTGGTTTCGCAAGGGCGCAATGTACCCTTCACGGGTTCTTCACGAACACGATAAGTATGTATTCATTGTACAGAATTGTGCCATACAGGAGAATAAATGAAACAGCTTTTCTTTTATGTGGTTTCCCAAGGGCGCCTTATGTAAAGGGCGAAGTGTACCCTTCACGGATTCTTTACCAACACTAAAAGTATGTATTCATTGTACAGAATTGTGCCATACAGAAGAATAAATAAAACAAATTTTCTTTTATGTGGTTTCGCAAGGGCGCCTTATGTAAAGGGTGCAGTGCACCCTTCACAGATTCGTTACCAACACTAAAAGTATGTATTCATTGTACAGAATTGTGCTATACAGAGGAACAAATAAAACAGCTTTTCTTTTATGTGGTTTCGCAAGGGCGCAATGTACCCTTCACGGGTTGATTACAAACACGAAAAGTATGTATTTATTGTACAGAATTGTGCCATACAGGGGAATAAATAAAACAGCTTTTCTTTTATGTGGTTTCCCAAGGGCGCCTTATGTAAAGGGCGCAGTGTACCCTTCACGGATTCTTTACCAACACTAAAAGTATGTATTCATTGTACAGAATTGTGCCATACAGAAGAATAAATAAAACTGCTTTTGTTTTATGTGGCTTCGCAAGGGCGCAATGTACCCTTCACGGGTTCTTTACGAACACGAAAAGTATGTATTCATTGTACAGAATTGTGCCATACAGAAGAATAAATAAAACAGCTTTTCTTTTATGTGGTTTCGCAAGGGCGCAATGTACCCTTCACGGGTTGTTTACGAACACGAAAAGTATGTATTTATTGTACAGAATTGTGCCATACAGGGGAATAAATAAAACAGCTTTTCTTTTATATGGTTTCCCAAGGGCGCCTTATGTAAAGGGCGCAGTGTACCCTTCACGGATTCTTTGCCAACACTAAAAGTATGTATTCATTGTACAGAATATTGACGTACAGAAGAATAAATAAAACCGCTTTTCTTTTATGTAGTTTCGCAAGGGCGCCTTATGTAAAGAGCGCAGTGTACCCTTCACGTATTCTTTACCAACATTAAAGTATGTATCCATTGTACAGAATTGTGCCATACACAAGAGTAAATAAAACAGCTTTTCTTTTATGTGGTTTCGCAAGAGCGCAATGTACCTTTCACGGATTCTTTACCAACATTAAAAGTTTGTATTCATTGTACAGAATTGACATACAGAAGAATAAATAAAACAGCTTTTCTTTTATGTGGTTTCGCAAGGGCGCAGTGTACCCTTCACGGGTTCTTTACGAACACGAAAAATATGTATTCATTGTACAGAATTGTGCCATACAGGAGAATAAATAAAACCGCTTTTCTTTTATGTGGTTTCGCAAGGGCGCAATGTACCCTCCACGCGTTCTTTACGAACACGAAAAGTATGTATTAATTGTACAGAATTGTGCCATACAGGAGAATAAATAAAACAGCTTTTCTTTTATGTGGTTTCGCAAGGGCGCAATGTACCCTTCACGGGTTGTTTACGAACACGAAAAGTATGAATTCGTTGTACAGAATTGTGCCATACAGGAGAATAAATAAGAAAGTTTTTCTTTTATGTGGTTTCGCGAGGGCGCCTTATGTAAAGGTGTAGTGCACCCTTCACAGATTCGTTACCAACACTAAAAGTATGTATTCATTGTACAGAATTGTGCTATACAGAGGACAAATAAAACAGCTTTTCTTTTATGTGGTTTCGCAAGGGCGCAATGTACCCTTCACGGGTTCTTTACGAACACGAAAAGTATGAATTCGTTGTACAGAATTGTGCCATACAGGAGAATAAATAAAAAAGTTTTTCTTTTATGTGGTTTCGCAAGGGCGCCTTATGTAAAGGTGTAGTGCACCCTTCACAGATTCGTTACCAACACTAAAAGTATGTATTCTTTGTACAGAATTGTGCCATACAGAAGAATAAATGAAACAGCTTTTCTTTTATGTGGTCTCGCAAGGGTGCCTTATATAAAGGGCGCAGTGTACCCTTCACGGATTCTTTGCCAACACTAAAAGTATGTTTTCGTTGTACAGAATTGTGACGTACAAGAGAATAAATAAAACAGCTTTTCTTTTATGTAGTTTCGCAAGGGCTCCTTATGTAAAAGGCGCAGTGTACCCTTCACGGATTCTTTACCAACAGTAAAAGTATGTATCCATTGTACTGAATTGTGCCATACAGAAGAATAAGTAAAACAGCTTTTCTTTTATGTGGTTTCGCAAGAGCGCAAAGTACCTTTCACGGATTCTTTACTAACACTAAAAGTATGTATTCATTGTACAGAATTGTGCCATACAGAAGAATAAATAAAACTGCTTTTCTTTTATGTGGCTTCGCAAGGGCGCAATGTACCCTTCACGGGTTCTTTACGAACACGAAAAGTATGTATTCATTGTACAGAATTGTGCCATACAGGAGAATAAATAAATCAGCTTTTCTTTTATGTGGTTTCGCAAGGGCGCAATGTAGCCTTTCTCGGGTTGTTTACGAACACGAAAAGTATGTATTTATTGTACAGAATTGTGCCATACAGGGGAATAAATAAAACAGCTTTTCTTTTATGTGGTTTCCCAAGGGCGCCTTATGTAAAGGGCGCAGTGTACCCTTCACGGATTCTTTGCCAACACTAAAAGTATGTATTCATTGTACAGAATTGTGACGTACAGAAGAATAAATAAAACCGCTTTTCTTTTATGTAGTTTCGCAAGGGCGCCTTATGTAAAGGGCGCAGTGTACCCTTCACGGATTCTTTACCAACACTAAAAGTATGTACCCATTGTACAGAATTGTGCCATACACAAGAATAAGTAAAACAGCTTTTCTTTTATGTGGTTTCGCAAGAGAGCAATGTACCTTTCACGGATTCTTTACCAACATTAAAAGTATTTATTCATTATACAGAATTGTGCCATACAGAAGAATAAATAAAACTGCTTTTCTTTTATGTGGTTTCGCAAGGGCGCAATGTACCCTTCACGGGTTGTTTACGAACAAGAAAAGTATGTATTCATTGTACAGAATTGTGCCATACAGGAGAATAAATAAAACAGCTTTTCTTTTATGTGGTTTCCCAAGGGCGCCTTATGTAATGGGCGCAGTGTACCCTTCACGGATTCTTTGCCAACACTAAAAGTATGTATTCATTGTACAGAATTGTGCCATACAGAAGAATAAATAAAACTGCTTTTGTTTTATGTGGCTTCGCAAGGGCGCAATGTACCCTTCACGGGTTCTTTACGAACACGAAAAGTATGTATTCATTGTACAGAATTGTGCCATACAGAAGAATAAATAAAACAGCTTTTCTTTTATGTGGTTTCGCAAGGGCGCAATGTACCCTTCACGGGTTGTTTACGAACACGAAAAGTATGTATTTATTGTACAGAATTGTGCCATACAGGGGAATAAATAAAACAGCTTTTCTTTTATGTGGTTTCCCAAGGGCGCCTTATGTAAAGGGCGCAGTGTACCCTTCACGGATTCTTTGCCAACACTAAAAGTATGTATTCATTGTACAGAATATTGACGTACAGAAGAATAAATAAAACCGCTTTTCTTTTATGTAGTTTCGCAAGGGCGCCTTATGTAAAGAGCGCAGTGTACCCTTCACGTATTCTTTACCAACATTAAAGTATGTATCCATTGTACAGAATTGTGCCATACACAAGAGTAAATAAAACAGCTTTTCTTTTATGTGGTTTCGCAAGAGCGCAATGTACCTTTCACGGATTCTTTACCAACATTAAAAGTTTGTATTCATTGTACAGAATTGACATACAGAAGAATAAATAAAACAGCTTTTCTTTTATGTGGTTTCGCAAGGGCGCAGTGTACCCTTCACGGGTTCTTTACGAACACGAAAAATATGTATTCATTGTACAGAATTGTGCCATACAGGAGAATAAATAAAACCGCTTTTCTTTTATGTGGTTTCGCAAGGGCGCAATGTACCCTCCACGCGTTCTTTACGAACACGAAAAGTATGTATTAATTGTACAGAATTGTGCCATACAGGAGAATAAATAAAACAGCTTTTCTTTTATGTGGTTTCGCAAGGGCGCAATGTACCCTTCACGGGTTGTTTACGAACACGAAAAGTATGAATTCGTTGTACAGAATTGTGCCATACAGGAGAATAAATAAGAAAGTTTTTCTTTTATGTGGTTTCGCGAGGGCGCCTTATGTAAAGGTGTAGTGCACCCTTCACAGATTCGTTACCAACACTAAAAGTATGTATTCATTGTACAGAATTGTGCTATACAGAGGACAAATAAAACAGCTTTTCTTTTATGTGGTTTCGCAAGGGCGCAATGTACCCTTCACGGGTTCTTTACGAACACGAAAAGTATGAATTCGTTGTACAGAATTGTGCCATACAGGAGAATAAATAAAAAAGTTTTTCTTTTATGTGGTTTCGCAAGGGCGCCTTATGTAAAGGTGTAGTGCACCCTTCACAGATTCGTTACCAACACTAAAAGTATGTATTCTTTGTACAGAATTGTGCCATACAGAAGAATAAATGAAACAGCTTTTCTTTAATGTGGTCTCGCAAGGGTGCCTTATATAAAGGGCGCAGTGTACCCTTCACGGATTCTTTGCCAACACTAAAAGTATGTTTTCGTTGTACAGAATTGTGACGTACAAGAGAATAAATAAAACAGCTTTTCTTTTATGTAGTTTCGCAAGGGCTCCTTATGTAAAAGGCGCAGTGTACCCTTCACGGATTCTTTACCAACAGTAAAAGTATGTATCCATTGTACTGAATTGTGCCATACAGAAGAATAAGTAAAACAGCTTTTCTTTTATGTGGTTTCGCAAGAGCGCAAAGTACCTTTCACGGATTCTTTACTAACACTAAAAGTATGTATTCATTGTACAGAATTGTGCCATACAGAAGAATAAATAAAACTGCTTTTCTTTTATGTGGCTTCGCAAGGGCGCAATGTACCCTTCACGGGTTCTTTACGAACACGAAAAGTATGTATTCATTGTACAGAATTGTGCCATACAGGAGAATAAATAAATCAGCTTTTCTTTTATGTGGTTTCGCAAGGGCGCAATGTAGCCTTTCTCGGGTTGTTTACGAACACGAAAAGTATGTATTTATTGTACAGAATTGTGCCATACAGGGGAATAAATAAAACAGCTTTTCTTTTATGTGGTTTCCCAAGGGCGCCTTATGTAAAGGGCGCAGAGTACCCTTCACGGATTCTTTGCCAACACTAAAAGTATGTATTCATTGTACAGAATTGTGACGTACAGAAGAATAAATAAAACCGCTTTTCTTTTATGTAGTTTCGCAAGGGCGCCTTATGTAAAGGGCGCAGTGTACCCTTCACGGATTCTTTACCAACACTAAAAGTATGTACCCATTGTACAGAATTGTGCCATACACAAGAATAAGTAAAACAGCTTTTCTTTTATGTGGTTTCGCAAGAGAGCAATGTACCTTTCACGGATTCTTTACCAACATTAAAAGTATTTATTCATTATACAGAATTGTGCCATACAGAAGAATAAATAAAACTGCTTTTCTTTTATGTGGTTTCGCAAGGGCGCAATGTACCCTTCACGGGTTGTTTACGAACAAGAAAAGTATGTATTCATTGTACAGAATTGTGCCATACAGGAGAATAAATAAAACAGCTTTTCTTTTATGTGGTTTCCCAAGGGCGCCTTATGTAATGGGCGCAGTGTACCCTTCACGGATTCTTTGCCAACACTAAAAGTATGTATTCATTGTACAGAATTGTGACGTACAGAAGAATAAATAAAACAGCTTTTCTTTTATGTGTTTTCGCAAGGGCGCAATGTACCCTTCACGAGTTCCTTACGAACACGAAAAATATGTATTAATTGTACAGAATTGTGCCATACAAGAGAATAAATAAAACAGCTTTTCTTTTATGTGGTTTCGCAAGGGCGCAATGTACCATTCACGGGTTGTTTACGAACACGAAAAGTATGTATTCATTGTGCAGAATTGTGCCATACAGGAGAATAAATAAAAAAGCTTTTCTTTTATGTGGTTTCCCAAGGGCGCCTTATGTAAAGGGCGCAGTGTACATTTCGCGGATTCTTTACCAACATTAAAAGTATGTATTCATTGTACAGAATTGTGCCATAGAGAAGAATAAATAAAACAGCTTTTCTTTTATGTGGTTTCGCAAGGGCGCAATGTACCCTTCACGGGTTCTTTACGAACACGAAAAGTATGAATTCGTTGTACAGAATTGTGCCATACAGGAGAATAAATAAAAAAGTTCTTCTTTTATGTGGTTTCGCAAGGGCGCCTTATGTAAAGGGTGTAGTGCACCCTTCACAGATTCGTTACCAACACTAAAAGTATGTATTCTTTGTACAGAATTGTGCTATAAAGAAGAATAAATGAAACAGCTTTTTTTATGTTGTCTCGCAAGGGCGCCTTACGTAAAGGGCGCAGTGTACCCTTCACGGATTCTTTGCCAACACTAAAAGTATGTTTTCGTTGTACAGAATTGTGACGTACAAGAGAATAAATAAAACAGCTTTTCTTTTATGTAGTTTCGCAAGGGCTCCTTGTGTAAAAGGCGCAGTGTACCCTTCACGGATTCTTTACCAACACTAAAAGTATGTATCCATTGTACTGAATTGTGCCATGCAGAAGAATAAGTAAAAAAGCTTTTCTTTTATGTGGTTTCGCAAGAGCGCAAAGTACCTTTAGCGGATTCTTTACCAACACTAAAAGTATGTATTCATTGTACAGAATTGTGCCATACAGAAGAATAAATAAAACTGCTTTTCTTTTATGTGGCTTCGCAAGGGCGCAATGTACCCTTCACGGGTTCCTTACGAACACGAAAAGTATGTATTCATTGTACAGAATTGTGCCATACAGGAGAATAAATAAAACAGCTTTTCTTTTATGTGGTTTCGCAAGGGCGCAATGTACCCTTCACGGGTTGTTTACGAACACGAAAAGTATGTATTTATTGTACAGAATTGTGCCATACAGGGGAATAAATAAAACAGCTTTTCTTTTATGTGGTTTCCCAAGGGCGCCTTATGTAAAGGGCGCAGTGTACCCTTCACGGATTCTTTGCCAACACTAAAAGTATGTATTCATTGTACAGAATTGTGACGTACAGAAGAATAAATAAAACAGCTTTTCTTTTATGTGGTTTCGCAAGGGCGCAATGTACCCTTCTCGGGTTCTTTACGAACACGAAAAGTATGTATTCATTGTACAGAATTGTGCCATAGAGGAGAATAAATAAAACAGCTTTTCTTTTATGTGGTTTCCCAAGGGCGCCTTATTTAAAGGGCGCAGTGTACCCTTCACGGATTCTTTGCCAACACTAAAAGTATGTATTCATTGTACAGAATTGTGTCGTACAGAAGAATAAATAAAACCGCCTTTCTTTTATGTAGTTTCGCAAGGGCGTCTTATGTAAAGAGCGCAGTGTACCCTTCACGGATTCTTTACCAACACTAAAAGTATGTATCCATTGTACAGAATTGTGCCATACACAAGAGTAAATAAAACAGCTTTTCTTTTATGTGGTTTCGCAAGAGCGCAATGTACCTTTCACGGATTATTTACCAACATTAAAAGTATGTATTCATTGTACAGAATTGTGACATACAGAAGAATAAATAAAACAGCTTTTCCTTTATGTGGTTTCGCAAGGGCGCAGTGTACCCTTCACGGGTTCTTTACGAACACGAAAAGTATGTATTCATTGTACAGAATTGTGCCATACAGGAGAATAAATAAAACAGCTTTTCTTTTATGTGGTTTCGCAAGGGCGCAATGTACCCTTCACGGGTTCTTTACGAACACGAAAAGTATGTATTCATTGTACAGAATTGTGCCATACAGAAGAATAAATAAAACAGCTTTTCTTTTATGTGGTTTCGCAAGGGCGCAATGTACCCTTCACGGGTTGTTTACGAACAAGAAAAGTATGTATTCAATGTACAGAATTGTGCCATACAGGAGAATAAATAAAACAGCTTTTCTTTTATGTGGTTTCCCAAGGGCGCCTTATGTAAAGGGCGCAGTGTACCCTTCACGGATTCTTTGCCAACACTAAAAGTATGTATTCATTGTACAGAATTGTGACATATAGAAGAATAAATAAATCAGCAATTCTTTTATGTGGTTTCGCAAGGGCGCAACTTACCCTTCTCGGGTTTTTTACGAACACGAAAAGTATGTATTCATTGTACAGAATTGTGCCATACAGGAGAATAAATAAAACAGCTTTTCTTTTATGTGGTTTCCCAAGGGCGCCTTATGTAAAGGGCGCAGTGTACATTTCGCGGATTCTTTACCAACATCAAAAGTATGTATTCATTGTACAGAATTGTGCCATAGAGAAGAATAAATAAAACAGTTTTTCTTTTATGTGGTTTCGCAAAGGCGCAATGTACCCTTCACGGATTCTTTAACAGTACTAAAAGTATGTATTCATTGTACAGAATTGTGCCATAAGGAAGAATAAATAAAACAGCTTTTCTATTATGTGGTTTCGCAAGGGCGCAATGTACCCTTCATGGATTCATTACCAACACTAAAAGTATGCATTCATTGTACAGAATTGTGCCATACAAGAGAATAAATAAAACAGCTTTTCTTTTATGTGTTTTCGCAAGGGCGCCTTATGTAAAGGGTGCAGTGCACCCTTCACAGATTCGTTACCAACACTAAAAGTATGTATTCATTGTACAGAATTGTGCCAAACAGAAGAATAAGTTAAAAGCTTTTCTTTTATGTGGTTTCCCAAGGGCGCAATGTACCCTTCACGGGTTCTTTACCAACACTAAAAGTATGTATTCATTGTACAGAATTGTGCCATAGAGGAGAATAAATAAAACGGTTTTTATTTTGTGTGGTTTCGCAAGAGCGCAATGTACCCTTCACGGATTCTTTACCAACACTAGAAGTATGTATTCATTGTACAGAATTGTGCCGTACAGACGATTAAAGAAAACATCTTTTCTTTTATGTGGTTTCGCAAGGGCGCAATGTACCCTTCACTGGTTGTTTACGAACACGAAAAGTATGTATTCATTGTACAGAATTGTGCCATACAGAAGAATAAATAAAATATCTTTTCTTTTATGTGGTTTCGCAAGGGCGCAATGTACCCTTCACGGGTTCTTCACGAACACGATAAGTATGTATTCATTGTACAGAATTGTGCCATACAGGAGAATAAATGAAACAGCTTTTCTTTTATGTGGTTTCCCAAGGGCGCCTTATGTAAAGGGCGAAGTGTACCCTTCACGGATTCTTTACCAACACTAAAAGTATGTATTCATTGTACAGAATTGTGCCATACAGAAGAATAAATAAAACAAATTTTCTTTTATGTGGTTTCGCAAGGGCGCCTTATGTAAAGGGTGCAGTGCACCCTTCACAGATTCGTTACCAACACTAAAGTATGTATTCATTGTACAGAATTGTGCTATACAGAGGAACAAATAAAACAGCTTTTCTTTTATGTGGTTTCGCAAGGGCGCAATGTACCCTTCACGGGTTGATTACAAACACGAAAAGTATGTATTTATTGTACAGAATTGTGCCATACAGGGGAATAAATAAAACAGCTTTTCTTTTATGTGGTTTCCCAAGGGCGCCTTATGTAAAGGGCGCAGTGTACCCTTCACGGATTCTTTACCAACACTAAAAGTATGTATTCATTGTACAGAATTGTGCCATACAGAAGAATAAATAAAACTGCTTTTGTTTTATGTGGCTTCGCAAGGGCGCAATGTACCCTTCACGGGTTCTTTACGAACACGAAAAGTATGTATTCATTGTACAGAATTGTGCCATACAGAAGAATAAATAAAACAGCTTTTCTTTTATGTGGTTTCGCAAGGGCGCAATGTACCCTTCACGGGTTGTTTACGAACACGAAAAGTATGTATTTATTGTACAGAATTGTGCCATACAGGGGAATAAATAAAACAGCTTTTCTTTTATATGGTTTCCCAAGGGCGCCTTATGTAAAGGGCGCAGTGTACCCTTCACGGATTCTTTGCCAACACTAAAAGTATGTATTCATTGTACAGAATATTGACGTACAGAAGAATAAATAAAACCGCTTTTCTTTTATGTAGTTTCGCAAGGGCGCCTTATGTAAAGAGCGCAGTGTACCCTTCACGTATTCTTTACCAACATTAAAGTATGTATCCATTGTACAGAATTGTGCCATACACAAGAGTAAATAAAACAGCTTTTCTTTTATGTGGTTTCGCAAGAGCGCAATGTACCTTTCACGGATTCTTTACCAACATTAAAAGTTTGTATTCATTGTACAGAATTGACATACAGAAGAATAAATAAAACAGCTTTTCTTTTATGTGGTTTCGCAAGGGCGCAGTGTACCCTTCACGGGTTCTTTACGAACACGAAAAATATGTATTCATTGTACAGAATTGTGCCATACAGGAGAATAAATAAAACCGCTTTTCTTTTATGTGGTTTCGCAAGGGCGCAATGTACCCTCCACGCGTTCTTTACGAACACGAAAAGTATGTATTAATTGTACGGAATTGTGCCATACAGGAGAATAAATAAAACAGCTTTTCTTTTATGTGGTTTCGCAAGGGCGCAATGTACCCTTCACGGGTTGTTTACGAACACGAAAAGTATGAATTCGTTGTACAGAATTGTGCCATACAGGAGAATAAATAAGAAAGTTTTTCTTTTATGTGGTTTCGCGAGGGCGCCTTATGTAAAGGTGTAGTGCACCCTTCACAGATTCGTTACCAACACTAAAAGTATGTATTCATTGTACAGAATTGTGCTATACAGAGGACAAATAAAACAGCTTTTCTTTTATGTGGTTTCGCAAGGGCGCAATGTACCCTTCACGGGTTCTTTACGAACACGAAAAGTATGAATTCGTTGTACAGAATTGTGCCATACAGGAGAATAAATAAAAAAGTTTTTCTTTTATGTGGTTTCGCAAGGGCGCCTTATGTAAAGGTGTAGTGCACCCTTCACAGATTCGTTACCAACACTAAAAGTATGTATTCTTTGTACAGAATTGTGCCATACAGAAGAATAAATGAAACAGCTTTTCTTTTATGTGGTCTCGCAAGGGTGCCTTATATAAAGGGCGCAGTGTACCCTTCACGGATTCTTTGCCAACACTAAAAGTATGTTTTCGTTGTACAGAATTGTGACGTACAAGAGAATAAATAAAACAGCTTTTCTTTTATGTAGTTTCGCAAGGGCTCCTTATGTAAAAGGCGCAGTGTACCCTTCACGGATTCTTTACCAACAGTAAAAGTATGTATCCATTGTACTGAATTGTGCCATACAGAAGAATAAGTAAAACAGCTTTTCTTTTATGTGGTTTCGCAAGAGCGCAAAGTACCTTTCACGGATTCTTTACTAACACTAAAAGTATGTATTCATTGTACAGAATTGTGCCATACAGAAGAATAAATAAAACTGCTTTTCTTTTATGTGGCTTCGCAAGGGCGCAATGTACCCTTCACGGGTTCTTTACGAACACGAAAAGTATGTATTCATTGTACAGAATTGTGCCATACAGGAGAATAAATAAATCAGCTTTTCTTTTATGTGGTTTCGCAAGGGCGCAATGTAGCCTTTCTCGGGTTGTTTACGAACACGAAAAGTATGTATTTATTGTACAGAATTGTGCCATACAGGGGAATAAATAAAACAGCTTTTCTTTTATGTGGTTTCCCAAGGGCGCCTTATGTAAAGGGCGCAGTGTACCCTTCACGGATTCTTTGCCAACACTAAAAGTATGTATTCATTGTACAGAATTGTGACGTACAGAAGAATAAATAAAACCGCTTTTCTTTTATGTAGTTTCGCAAGGGCGCCTTATGTAAAGGGCGCAGTGTACCCTTCACGGATTCTTTACCAACACTAAAAGTATGTACCCATTGTACAGAATTGTGCCATACACAAGAATAAGTAAAACAGCTTTTCTTTTATGTGGTTTCGCAAGAGAGCAATGTACCTTTCACGGATTCTTTACCAACATTAAAAGTATTTATTCATTATACAGAATTGTGCCATACAGAAGAATAAATAAAACTGCTTTTCTTTTATGTGGTTTCGCAAGGGCGCAATGTACCCTTCACGGGTTGTTTACGAACAAGAAAAGTATGTATTCATTGTACAGAATTGTGCCATACAGGAGAATAAATAAAACAGCTTTTCTTTTATGTGGTTTCCCAAGGGCGCCTTATGTAATGGGCGCAGTGTACCCTTCACGGATTCTTTGCCAACACTAAAAGTATGTATTCATTGTACAGAATTGTGCCATACAGAAGAATAAATAAAACTGCTTTTGTTTTATGTGGCTTCGCAAGGGCGCAATGTACCCTTCACGGGTTCTTTACGAACACGAAAAGTATGTATTCATTGTACAGAATTGTGCCATACAGAAGAATAAATAAAACAGCTTTTCTTTTATGTGGTTTCGCAAGGGCGCAATGTACCCTTCACGGGTTGTTTACGAACACGAAAAGTATGTATTTATTGTACAGAATTGTGCCATACAGGGGAATAAATAAAACAGCTTTTCTTTTATGTGGTTTCCCAAGGGCGCCTTATGTAAAGGGCGCAGTGTACCCTTCACGGATTCTTTGCCAACACTAAAAGTATGTATTCATTGTACAGAATATTGACGTACAGAAGAATAAATAAAACCGCTTTTCTTTTATGTAGTTTCGCAAGGGCGCCTTATGTAAAGAGCGCAGTGTACCCTTCACGTATTCTTTACCAACATTAAAGTATGTATCCATTGTACAGAATTGTGCCATACACAAGAGTAAATAAAACAGCTTTTCTTTTATGTGGTTTCGCAAGAGCGCAATGTACCTTTCACGGATTCTTTACCAACATTAAAAGTTTGTATTCATTGTACAGAATTGACATACAGAAGAATAAATAAAACAGCTTTTCTTTTATGTGGTTTCGCAAGGGCGCAGTGTACCCTTCACGGGTTCTTTACGAACACGAAAAATATGTATTCATTGTACAGAATTGTGCCATACAGGAGAATAAATAAAACCGCTTTTCTTTTATGTGGTTTCGCAAGGGCGCAATGTACCCTCCACGCGTTCTTTACGAACACGAAAAGTATGTATTAATTGTACAGAATTGTGCCATACAGGAGAATAAATAAAACAGCTTTTCTTTTATGTGGTTTCGCAAGGGCGCAATGTACCCTTCACGGGTTGTTTACGAACACGAAAAGTATGAATTCGTTGTACAGAATTGTGCCATACAGGAGAATAAATAAGAAAGTTTTTCTTTTATGTGGTTTCGCGAGGGCGCCTTATGTAAAGGTGTAGTGCACCCTTCACAGATTCGTTACCAACACTAAAAGTATGTATTCATTGTACAGAATTGTGCTATACAGAGGACAAATAAAACAGCTTTTCTTTTATGTGGTTTCGCAAGGGCGCAATGTACCCTTCACGGGTTCTTTACGAACACGAAAAGTATGAATTCGTTGTACAGAATTGTGCCATACAGGAGAATAAATAAAAAAGTTTTTCTTTTATGTGGTTTCGCAAGGGCGCCTTATGTAAAGGTGTAGTGCACCCTTCACAGATTCGTTACCAACATTAAAGTATGTATTCTTTGTACAGAATTGTGCCATACAGAAGAATAAATGAAACAGCTTTTCTTTTATGTGGTCTCGCAAGGGTGCCTTATATAAAGGGCGCAGTGTACCCTTCACGGATTCTTTGCCAACACTAAAAGTATGTTTTCGTTGTACAGAATTGTGACGTACAAGAGAATAAATAAAACAGCTTTTCTTTTATGTAGTTTCGCAAGGGCTCCTTATGTAAAAGGCGCAGTGTACCCTTCACGGATTCTTTACCAACAGTAAAAGTATGTATCCATTGTACTGAATTGTGCCATACAGAAGAATAAGTAAAACAGCTTTTCTTTTATGTGGTTTCGCAAGAGCGCAAAGTACCTTTCACGGATTCTTTACTAACACTAAAAGTATGTATTCATTGTACAGAATTGTGCCATACAGAAGAATAAATAAAACTGCTTTTCTTTTATGTGGCTTCGCAAGGGCGCAATGTACCCTTCACGGGTTCTTTACGAACACGAAAAGTATGTATTCATTGTACAGAATTGTGCCATACAGGAGAATAAATAAATCAGCTTTTCTTTTATGTGGTTTCGCAAGGGCGCAATGTAGCCTTTCTCGGGTTGTTTACGAACACGAAAAGTATGTATTTATTGTACAGAATTGTGCCATACAGGGGAATAAATAAAACAGCTTTTCTTTTATGTGGTTTCCCAAGGGCGCCTTATGTAAAGGGCGCAGTGTACCCTTCACGGATTCTTTGCCAACACTAAAAGTATGTATTCATTGTACAGAATTGTGACGTACAGAAGAATAAATAAAACCGCTTTTCTTTTATGTAGTTTCGCAAGGGCGCCTTATGTAAAGGGCGCAGTGTACCCTTCACGGATTCTTTACCAACACTAAAAGTATGTACCCATTGTACAGAATTGTGCCATACACAAGAATAAGTAAAACAGCTTTTCTTTTATGTGGTTTCGCAAGAGAGCAATGTACCTTTCACGGATTCTTTACCAACATTAAAAGTATTTATTCATTATACAGAATTGTGCCATACAGAAGAATAAATAAAACTGCTTTTCTTTTATGTGGTTTCGCAAGGGCGCAATGTACCCTTCACGGGTTGTTTACGAACAAGAAAACTATGTATTCATTGTACAGAATTGTGCCATACAGGAGAATAAATAAAACAGCTTTTCTTTTATGTGGTTTCCCAAGGGCGCCTTATGTAATGGGCGCAGTGTACCCTTCACGGATTCTTTGCCAACACTAAAAGTATGTATTCATTGTACAGAATTGTGACGTACAGAAGAATAAATAAAACAGCTTTTCTTTTATGTGTTTTCGCAAGGGCGCAATGTACCCTTCACGAGTTCCTTACGAACACGAAAAATATGTATTAATTGTACAGAATTGTGCCATACAAGAGAATAAATAAAACAGCTTTTCTTTTATGTGGTTTCGCAAGGGCGCAATGTACCATTCACGGGTTGTTTACGAACACGAAAAGTATGTATTCATTGTGCAGAATTGTGCCATACAGGAGAATAAATAAAAAAGCTTTTCTTTTATGTGGTTTCCCAAGGGCGCCTTATGTAAAGGGCGCAGTGTACATTTCGCGGATTCTTTACCAACATTAAAAGTATGTATTCATTGTACAGAATTGTGCCATAGAGAAGAATAAATAAAACAGCTTTTCTTTTATGTGGTTTCGCAAAGGCGCAATGTACCCTTCACGAATTCTTTAACAGCACTAAAAGTATGTATTCATTGTACAGAATTGTGCCATAAGGAAGAATAAATAAAACAGCTTTTCTATTATGTGGTTTCGCAAGGGCGCAATGTACCCTTCATGGATTCATTACCAACACAAAAGTATCCATTCATTGTACAGAATTGGGCCATAAAAGAGAATAAATAAAACAGCTTTACTTTTATTTGTTTTCGCAAGGGCGCCTTATGTAAAGGGTGCAGTGCACCCTTCACAGATTCGTTACCAACACTAAAAGTATGTATTCATTGTACAGAATTGTGCCAAACAGAAGAATAAATAAAACAGCTTTTCTTTTATGTGGTTTCCCAAGGGCGCAATGTACCCTTCACGGGTTTTTACCAACACTAAAAGTATGTATTCATTGTACAGAATTGTGCCATAGAGGAGAATAAATAAAAAAGTTTTTCTTTTATGTGGTTTCGCAAGGGCGCCTTATGTAAAGGGTGTAGTGCACCCTTCACAGATTCGTTACCAACACTAAAAGTATGTATTCATTGTACAGAATTGTGCTATACAGAAGAACAAATAAAACAGCTTTTCTTTTATGTGGTTTCGCAAGGGCGCAATGTACCCTTCACGGGTTCTTTACGAACACGAAAAGTATGAATTCGTTGTACAGAATTGTGCCATACAGGAGAATAAATAAAAAAGTTCTTCTTTTATGTGGTTTCGCAAGGGCGCCTTATGTAAAGGGTGTTGTGCACCCTTCACAGATTCGTTACCAACACTAAAAGTATGTATTCTTTGTACAGAATTGTGCTATAAAGAAGAATAAATGAAACAGCTTTTTTTATGTTGTCTCGCAAGGGCGCCTTACGTAAAGGGCGCAGTGTACCCTTCACGGATTCTTTGCCAACACTAAAAGTATGTTTTCGTTGTACAGAATTGTGACGTACAAGAGAATAAATAAAACAGCTTTTCTTTTATGTAGTTTCGCAAGGGCTCCTTGTGTAAAAGGCGCAGTATACCCTTCACGGATTCTTTACCAACA
The DNA here is from genome assembly GCF_964235325.1 of Thermobia domestica. NCBI lineage: Eukaryota > Metazoa > Arthropoda > Insecta > Zygentoma > Lepismatidae > Thermobia > Thermobia domestica. Next base: position 264,446 of record NW_027655952.1, on the reverse strand, counting down.
CTAAAAGTATGTATCCATTGTACTGAATTGTGCCATGCAGAAGAATAAGTAAAAAAGCTTTTCTTTTATGTGGTTTCGCAAGAGCGCAAAGTACCTTTAGCGGATTCTTTACCAACACTAAAAGTATGTATTCATTGTACAGAATTGTGCCATACAGAAGAATAAATAAAACTGCTTTTCTTTTATGTGGCTTCGCAAGGGCGCAATGTACCCTTCACGGGTTCCTTACGAACACGAAAAGTATGTATTCATTGTACAGAATTGTGCCATACAGGAGAATAAATAAAACAGCTTTTCTTTTATGTGGTTTCGCAAGGGCGCAATGTACCCTTCACGGGTTGTTTACGAACACGAAAAGTATGTATTTATTGTACAGAATTGTGCCATACAGGGGAATAAATAAAACAGCTTTTCTTTTATGTGGTTTCCCAAGGGCGCCTTATGTAAAGGGCGCAGTGTACCCTTCACGGATTCTTTGCCAACACTAAAAGTATGTATTCATTGTACAGAATTGTGACGTACAGAAGAATAAATAAAACAGCTTTTCTTTTATGTGGTTTCGCAAGGGCGCAATGTACCCTTCTCGGGTTCTTTACGAACACGAAAAGTATGTATTCATTGTACAGAATTGTGCCATAGAGGAGAATAAATAAAACAGCTTTTCTTTTATGTGGTTTCCCAAGGGCGCCTTATTTAAAGGGCGCAGTGTACCCTTCACGGATTCTTTGCCAACACTAAAAGTATGTATTCATTGTACAGAATTGTGTCGTACAGAAGAATAAATAAAACCGCCTTTCTTTTATGTAGTTTCGCAAGGGCGCCTTATGTAAAGAGCGCAGTGTACCCTTCACGGATTCTTTACCAACACTAAAAGTATGTATCCATTGTACAGAATTGTGCCATACACAAGAGTAAATAAAACAGCTTTTCTTTTATGTGGTTTCGCAAGAGCGCAATGTACCTTTCACGGATTATTTACCAACATTAAAAGTATGTATTCATTGTACAGAATTGTGACATACAGAAGAATAAATAAAACAGCTTTTCCTTTATGTGGTTTCGCAAGGCGCAGTGTACCCTTCACGGGTTCTTTACGAACACGAAAAGTATGTATTCATTGTACAGAATTGTGCCATACAGGAGAATAAATAAAACAGCTTTTCTTTTATGTGGTTTCGCAAGGGCGCAATGTACCCTTCACGGGTTCTTTACGAACACGAAAAGTATGTATTCATTGTACAGAATTGTGCCATACAGGAGAATAAATAAAACAGCTTTTCTTTTATGTGGTTTCGCAAGGGCGCAATGTACCCTTCACGGGTTGTTTACGAACAAGAAAAGTATGTATTCAATGTACAGAATTGTGCCATACAGGAGAATAAATAAAACAGCTTTTCTTTTATGTGGTTTCCCAAGGGCGCCTTATGTAAAGGGCGCAGTGTACCCTTCACGGATTCTTTGCCAACACTAAAAGTATGTATTCATTGTACAGAATTGTGACATATAGAAGAATAAATAAATCAGCTTTTCTTTTATGTGGTTTCGCAAGGGCGCAACTTACCCTTCTCGGGTTTTTTACGAACACGAAAAGTATGTATTCATTGTACAGAATTGTGCCATACAGGAGAATAAATAAAACAGCTTTTCTTTTATGTGGTTTCCCAAGGGCGCCTTATGTAAAGGGCGCAGTGTACATTTCGCGGATTCTTTACCAACATCAAAAGTATGTATTCATTGTACAGAATTGTGCCATAGAGAAGAATAAATAAAACAGTTTTTCTTTTATGTGGTTTCGCAAAGGCGCAATGTACCCTTCACGGATTCTTTAACAGTACTAAAAGTATGTATTCATTGTACAGAATTGTGCCATAAGGAAGAATAAATAAAACAGCTTTTCTATTATGTGGTTTCGCAAGGGCGCAATGTACCCTTCATGGATTCATTACCAACACTAAAAGTATGCATTCATTGTACAGAATTGTGCCATACAAGAGAATAAATAAAACAGCTTTTCTTTTATGTGTTTTCGCAAGGGCGCCTTATGTAAAGGGTGCAGTGCACCCTTCACAGATTCGTTACCAACACTAAAAGTATGTATTCATTGTACAGAATTGTGCCAAACAGAAGAATAAGTAAAAAAGCTTTTCTTTTATGTGGTTTCCCAAGGGCGCAATGTACCCTTCACGGGTTCTTTACCAACACTAAAAGTATGTATTCATTGTACAGAATTGTGCCATAGAGGAGAATAAATAAAACGGTTTTTATTTTGTGTGGTTTCGCAAGAGCGCAATGTACCCTTCACGGATTCTTTACCAACACTAGAAGTATGTATTCATTGTACAGAATTGTGCCGTACAGACGATTAAAGAAAACATCTTTTCTTTTATGTGGTTTCGCAAGGGCGCAATGTACCCTTCACTGGTTGTTTACGAACACGAAAAGTATGTATTCATTGTACAGAATTGTGCCATACAGAAGAATAAATAAAATATCTTTTCTTTTATGTGGTTTCGCAAGGGCGCAATGTACCCTTCACGGGTTCTTCACGAACACGATAAGTATGTATTCATTGTACAGAATTGTGCCATACAGGAGAATAAATGAAACAGCTTTTCTTTTATGTGGTTTCCCAAGGGCGCCTTATGTAAAGGGCGAAGTGTACCCTTCACGGATTCTTTACCAACACTAAAAGTATGTATTCATTGTACAGAATTGTGCCATACAGAAGAATAAATAAAACAAATTTTCTTTTATGTGGTTTCGCAAGGGCGCCTTATGTAAAGGGTGCAGTGCACCCTTCACAGATTCGTTACCAACACTAAAAGTATGTATTCATTGTACAGAATTGTGCTATACAGAGGAACAAATAAAACAGCTTTTCTTTTATGTGGTTTCGCAAGGGCGCAATGTACCCTTCACGGGTTGATTACAAACACGAAAAGTATGTATTTATTGTACAGAATTGTGCCATACAGGGGAATAAATAAAACAGCTTTTCTTTTATGTGGTTTCCCAAGGGCGCCTTATGTAAAGGGCGCAGTGTACCCTTCACGGATTCTTTACCAACACTAAAAGTATGTATTCATTGTACAGAATTGTGCCATACAGAAGAATAAATAAAACTGCTTTTGTTTTATGTGGCTTCGCAAGGGCGCAATGTACCCTTCACGGGTTCTTTACGAACACGAAAAGTATGTATTCATTGTACAGAATTGTGCCATACAGAAGAATAAATAAAACAGCTTTTCTTTTATGTGGTTTCGCAAGGGCGCAATGTACCCTTCACGGGTTGTTTACGAACACGAAAAGTATGTATTTATTGTACAGAATTGTGCCATACAGGGGAATAAATAAAACAGCTTTTCTTTTATGTGGTTTCCCAAGGGCGCCTTATGTAAAGGGCGCAGTGTACCCTTCACGGATTCTTTGCCAACACTAAAAGTATGTATTCATTGTACAGAATTGTGACGTACAGAAGAATAAATAAAACAGCTTTTATTTATGTGGTTTCGCAAGGGCGCAATGTACCCTTCTCGGGTTCTTTACGAACACGAAAAGTATGTATTCATTGTACAGAATTGTGCCATAGAGGAGAATAAATAAAACAGCTTTTCTTTTATGTGGTTTCCCAAGGGCGCCTTATTTAAAGGGCGCAGTGTACCCTTCACGGATTCTTTGCCAACACTAAAAGTATGTATTCATTGTACAGAATTGTGTCGTACAGAAGAATAAATAAAACCGCCTTTCTTTTATGTAGTTTCGCAAGGGCGCCTTATGTAAAGAGCGCAGTGTACCCTTCACGGATTCTTTACCAACACTAAAAGTATGTATCCATTGTACAGAATTGTGCCATACACAAGAGTAAATAAAACAGCTTTTCTTTTATGTGGTTTCGCAAGAGCGCAATGTACCTTTCACGGATTATTTACCAACATTAAAAGTATGTATTCATTGTACAGAATTGTGACATACAGAAGAATAAATAAAACAGCTTTTCCTTTATGTGGTTTCGCAAGGGCGCAGTGTACCCTTCACGGGTTCTTTACGAACACGAAAAGTATGTATTCATTGTACAGAATTGTGCCATACAGGAGAATAAATAAAACAGCTTTTCTTTTATGTGGTTTCGCAAGGGCGCAATGTACCCTTCACGGGTTCTTTACGAACACGAAAAGTATGTATTCAATGTACAGAATTGTGCCATACAGGAGAATAAATAAAACAGCTTTTCTTTTATGTGGTTTCGCAAGGGCGCAATGTACCCTTCACGGGTTGTTTACGAACAAGAAAAGTATGTATTCAATGTACAGAATTGTGCCATACAGGAGAATAAATAAAACAGCTTTTCTTTTATGTGGTTTCCCAAGGGCGCCTTATGTAAAGGGCGCAGTGTACCCTTCACGGATTCTTTGCCAACACTAAAAGTATGTATTCATTGTACAGAATTGTGACATATAGAAGAATAAATAAATCAGCTTTTCTTTTATGTGGTTTCGCAAGGGCGCAACTTACCCTTCTCGGGTTTTTTACGAACACGAAAAGTATGTATTCATTGTACAGAATTGTGCCATACAGGAGAATAAATAAAACAGCTTTTCTTTTATGTGGTTTCCCAAGGGCGCCTTATGTAAAGGGCGCAGTGTACATTTCGCGGATTCTTTACCAACATCAAAAGTATGTATTCATTGTACAGAATTGTGCCATAGAGAAGAATAAATAAAACAGTTTTTCTTTTATGTGGTTTCGCAAAGGCGCAATGTACCCTTCACGGATTCTTTAACAGTACTAAAAGTATGTATTCATTGTACAGAATTGTGCCATAAGGAAGAATAAATAAAACAGCTTTTCTATTATGTGGTTTCGCAAGGGCGCAATGTACCCTTCATGGATTCATTACCAACACTAAAAGTATGCATTCATTGTACAGAATTGTGCCATACAAGAGAATAAATAAAACAGCTTTTCTTTTATGTGTTTTCGCAAGGGCGCCTTATGTAAAGGGTGCAGTGCACCCTTCACAGATTCGTTACCAACACTAAAAGTATGTATTCATTGTACAGAATTGTGCCAAACAGAAGAATAAGTAAAAAAGCTTTTCTTTTATGTGGTTTCCCAAGGGCGCAATGTACCCTTCACGGGTTCTTTACCAACACTAAAAGTATGTATTCATTGTACAGAATTGTGCCATACAGGAGAATAAATAAAACGGTTTTTATTTTGTGTGGTTTCGCAAGAGCGCAATGTACCCTTCACGGATTCTTTACCAACACTAGAAGTATGTATTCATTGTACAGAATTGTGCCGTACAGACGATTAAAGAAAACATCTTTTCTTTTATGTGGTTTCGCAAGGGCGCAATGTACCCTTCACTGGTTGTTTACGAACACGAAAAGTATGTATTCATTGTACAGAATTGTGCCATACAGAAGAATAAATAAAATATCTTTTCTTTTATGTGGTTTCGCAAGGGCGCAATGTACCCTTCACGGGTTCTTCACGAACACGATAAGTATGTATTCATTGTACAGAATTGTGCCATACAGGAGAATAAATGAAACAGCTTTTCTTTTATGTGGTTTCCCAAGGGCGCCTTATGTAAAGGGCGAAGTGTACCCTTCACGGATTCTTTACCAACACTAAAAGTATGTATTCATTGTACAGAATTGTGCCATACAGAAGAATAAATAAAACAAATTTTCTTTTATGTGGTTTCGCAAGGGCGCCTTATGTAAAGGGTGCAGTGCACCCTTCACAGATTCGTTACCAACACTAAAAGTATGTATTCATTGTACAGAATTGTGCTATACAGAGGAACAAATAAAACAGCTTTTCTTTTATGTGGTTTCGCAAGGGCGCAATGTACCCTTCACGGGTTGATTACAAACACGAAAAGTATGTATTTATTGTACAGAATTGTGCCATACAGGGGAATAAATAAAACAGCTTTTCTTTTATGTGGTTTCCCAAGGGCGCCTTATGTAAAGGGCGCAGTGTACCCTTCACGGATTCTTTACCAACACTAAAAGTATGTATTCATTGTACAGAATTGTGCCATACAGAAGAATAAATAAAACTGCTTTTGTTTTATGTGGCTTCGCAAGGGCGCAATGTACCCTTCACGGGTTCTTTACGAACACGAAAAGTATGTATTCATTGTACAGAATTGTGCCATACAGAAGAATAAATAAAACAGCTTTTCTTTTATGTGGTTTCGCAAGGGCGCAATGTAAACTTCACGGGTTGTTTACGAACACGAAAAGTATGTATTTATTGTACAGAATTGTGCCATACAGGGGAATAAATAAAACAGCTTTTCTTTTATGTAGTTTCGCAAGGGCGCCTTATGTAAAGAGCGCAGTGTACCCTTCACGTTTTCGTTACCAACATTAAAGTATGTATCCATTGTACAGAATTGTGCCATACACAAGAGTAAATAAAACAGCTTTTCTTTTATGTGGTTTCGCAAGAGCGCAATGTACCTTTCACGGATTCTTTACCAACATTAAAAGTTTGTATTCATTGTACAGAATTGACATACAGAAGAATAAATAAAACAGCTTTTCTTTTATGTGGTTTCGCAAGGGCGCAGTGTACCCTTCACGGGTTCTTTACGAACACGAAAAATATGTATTCATTGTACAGAATTGTGCCATACAGGAGAATAAATAAAACCGCTTTTCTTTTATGTGGTTTCGCAAGGGCGCAATGTACCCTCCACGCGTTCTTTACGAACACGAAAAGTATGTATTCATTGTACAGAATTGTGCCATACAGGAGAATAAATAAAACAGCTTTTCTTTTATGTGGTTTCGCAAGGGCGCAATGTACCCTTCACGGGTTGATTACGAACACGAAAAGTATGTATTCATTGTAGAGAATTGTGCCATAGAGGAGAATAAATAAAACAGCTTTTCTTTTATGTGGTTTCCCAAGGGCGCCTTATGTAAAGGGCGCAGTGTACCTTTCACGGATTCTTTACCAACATTAAAAGTATGTATTCATTGTACAGAATTGTGCCATAGAGAAGAATAAATAAAACAGTTTTTTTGTGTGGTTTCGCAAGGGTGCAATGTACCCTTCAGGATTCTTTAACAACACTAAAAGTATGTATTCATTGTACAGAATTGTGCCATAGAGAAGAATAAATAAAACAACTTTTCTTTTATGTAGTTTCGCAAGGGCGCCTTATGTAAAGGGCGCAGTGTACCCTTCAAGGATTCTTTACCAACACTAAAAGTATGTAATCATTGTACAGAAACGTGCCATAAGGAAGAATAAATAAAACAGCTTTTCCATTATGTGGTTTCGCAAGGGCGCAATGTACCCTTCATGGATTCATTACCAACACTAAAAGTATGCATTCATTGTACAGAATTGTGCCATGCAAGAGAATGAATAAAACAGCGTTTCTTTTATGTGGTTTCACAAGGGCGCCTTATGTAAAGGGTGCAGTGCACCCTTCACAGATTCGTTACCAACACTAAAAGTATGTATTCATTGTACAGAATTGTGCCAAACAGAAGAATAAATAAAACAGCTTTTCTTTTATGTGGTTTCCCAAGGGCGCAATGTACCCTTCACGGGTTCTTTACCAACACTAAAAGTATGTATTCATTGTACAGAATTGTGCCATAGAGGAGAATAAATAAAACAGCATTTCTTTTGTGTGGTTTCGCAAGAGCGCAATGTACCCTTCACGGATTCTTTACCAACACTAAAAGTATGTATTCATTGTACAGAATTGTGCCGTACAGACGATTAAAGAAAACATCTTTTTTTTTATGTGGTTTCGCAAGGGCGCAATGTACCCTTCACGGGTTGTTTACGAACACGAAAAGTATGTATCCATTGTACAGAATTGTGCCATACAGGAGAATAAATAAAACAGCTTTTCTTTTATGTCGTTTTGCAAGGGCGCCTTATGTAAAGGGCGCAGTGTACCCTTCACGGATTCTTTGCCAACACTAATATTATGTATTCATTCTACAGAATTGTGACGTACAGAAGTATAAATAAAACAGCTTTATTTATGTAGTTTCGCAAGGTCGCCTCATGTAAAGGGTGCAATGTACACTTCACGGGTTCTTTACCAACACTAAAAATATGCATTCAATGTACAGAATTGTGCCATACAGAAGAATAAATAAAACCGTTTGTCTTTGATTTGGTTTCGCAGGGGCGCCTTATGTACCCTTCACGGATTCTTTACCAACACTAAAAGTATGTATTCATTGTGCAGAATTGTGCCATAGAGGAGAATAAATAAAACAGCTTTTCTTTTATGTGGTTTCGCAAGAGCGCAATGTACCCTTCACGGATTTTTACCAAAACTAAAAGTATGTATTCATTGTACAGAATTGTGCCATACAGGAGAATAAATAAAAAACCTTTTCTTTTATGTGGTTTCCCAAGGGCGCCTTATGTAAAGGGCGCAGTGTACCCCTCACTGATTCTTTACCAACACTAAAAGTATGTATCCATTGTACAGAATTGTGCCATACAGAAGAATAAATAAAACAGCTTTTCTTTTATGTGGTTTCTCAAGGGCGCAATGTACCCTTCACGGGTTCTTTACGAACACGAAAAGTATGTATTCATTGTACAGAATTGTGCCATACAGGAGAATAAATAAAACAGCTTTTTTTTGTGTGGTTTCGCAAGGGCGCAATGTACCCTTCATGGATTCATTACCAACACTAAAAGTATGCATTCATTGTACAGAATTGTGCCATACAAGAGAATAAATAAAACAGCTTTTCTTTTATGTGTTTTCGCAAGGGCGCCTTATGTAAAGGGTGCAGTGCACCCTTCACAGATTCGTTACCAACACTAAAAGTATGTATTCATTGTACAGAATTGTGCCAAACAGAAGAATAAGTAAAAAAGCTTTTCTTTTATGTGGTTTCCCAAGGGCGCAATGTACCCTTCACGGGTTCTTTACCAACACTAAAAGTATGTATTCATTGTACAGAATTGTGCCATAGAGGAGAATAAATAAAACGGTTTTTATTTTGTGTGGTTTCGCAAGAGCGCAATGTACCCTTCACGGATTCTTTACCAACACTAGAAGTATGTATTCATTGTACAGAATTGTGCCGTACAGACGATTAAAGAAAACATCTTTTCTTTTATGTGGTTTCGCAAGGGCGCAATGTACCCTTCACTGGTTGTTTACGAACACGAAAAGTATGTATTCATTGTACAGAATTGTGCCATACAGAAGAATAAATAAAATATCTTTTCTTTTATGTGGTTTCGCAAGGGCGCAATGTACCCTTCACAGGTTCTTCACGAACACGATAAGTATGTATTCATTGTACAGAATTGTGCCATACAGGAGAATAAATGAAACAGCTTTTCTTTTATGTGGTTTCCCAAGGGCGCCTTATGTAAAGGGCGAAGTGTACCCTTCACGGATTCTTTACCAACACTAAAAGTATGTATTCATTGTACAGAATTGTGCCATACAGAAGAATAAATAAAACAAATTTTCTTTTATGTGGTTTCGCAAGGGCGCCTTATGTAAAGGGTGCAGTGCACCATTCACAGATTCGTTACCAACACTAAAAGTATGTATTCATTGTACAGAATTGTGCTAAACAGAGGAACAAATAAAACAGCTTTTCTTTTATGTGGTTTCGCAAGGGCGCAATGTACCCTTCACGGGTTGATTACAAACACGAAAAGTATGTATTTATTGTACAGAATTGTGCCATACAGGGGAATAAATAAAACAGCTTTTCTTTTATGTGGTTTCCCAAGGGCGCCTTATGTAAAGGGCGCAGTGTACCCTTCACGGATTCTTTACCAACACTAAAAGTATGTATTCATTGTACAGAATTGTGCCATACAGAAGAATAAATAAAACTGCTTTTGTTTTATGTGGCTTCGCAAGGGCGCAATGTACCCTTCACGGGTTCTTTACGAACACGAAAAGTATGTATTCATTGTACAGAATTGTGCCATACAGAAGAATAAATAAAACAGCTTTTCTTTTATGTGGTTTCGCAAGGGCGCAATGTACCCTTCACGGGTTGTTTACGAACACGAAAAGTATGTATTTATTGTACAGAATTGTGCCATACAGGGGAATAAATAAAACAGCTTTTCTTTTATGTGGTTTCCCAAGGGCGCCTTATGTAAAGGGCGCAGTGTACCCTTCACGGATTCTTTGCCAACACTAAAAGTATGTATTCATTGTACAGAATTGTGACGTACAGAAGAATAAATAAAACAGCTTTTCTTTTATGTGGTTTCGCAAGGGCGCAATGTACCCTTCTCGGGTTCTTTACGAACACGAAAACTATGTATTCATTGTACAGAATTGTGCCATAGAGGAGAATAAATAAAACAGCTTTTCTTTTATGTGGTTTCCCAAGGGCGCCTTATTTAAAGGGCGCAGTGTACCCTTCACGGATTCTTTGCCAACACTAAAAGTATGTATTCATTGTACAGAATTGTGTCGTACAGAAGAATAAATAAAACCGCCTTTCTTTTATGTAGTTTCGCAAGGGCGCCTTATGTAAAGAGCGCAGTGTACCCTTCACGGATTCTTTACCAACACTAAAAGTATGTATCCATTGTACAGAATTGTGCCATACACAAGAGTAAATAAAACAGCTTTTCTTTTATGTGGTTTCGCAAGAGCGCAATGTACCTTTCACGGATTATTTACCAACATTAAAAGTATGTATTCATTGTACAGAATTGTGACATACAGAAGAATAAATAAAACAGCTTTTCCTTTATGTGGTTTCGCAAGGGCGCAGTGTACCCTTCACGGGTTCTTTACGAACACGAAAAGTATGTATTCATTGTACAGAATTGTGCCATACAGGAGAATAAATAAAACAGCTTTTCTTTTATGTGGTTTCGCAAGGGCGCAATGTACCCTTCACGGGTTCTTTACGAACACGAAAAGTATGTATTCATTGTACAGAATTGTGCCATACAGGAGAATAAATAAAACAGCTTTTCTTTTATGTGGTTTCGCAAGGGCGCAATGTACCCTTCACGGGTTGTTTACGAACAAGAAAAGTATGTATTCAATGTACAGAATTGTGCCATACAGGAGAATAAATAAAACAGCTTTTCTTTTATGTGGTTTCCCAAGGGCGCCTTATGTAAAGGGCGCAGTGTACCCTTCACGGATTCTTTGCCAACACTAAAAGTATGTATTCATTGTACAGAATTGTGACATATAGAAGAATAAATAAATCAGCTTTTCTTTTATGTGGTTTCGCAAGGGCGCAACTTACCCTTCTCGGGTTTTTTACGAACACGAAAAGTATGTATTCATTGTACAGAATTGTGCCATACAGGAGAATAAATAAAACAGCTTTTCTTTTATGTGGTTTCCCAAGGGCGCCTTATGTAAAGGGCGCAGTGTACATTTCGCGGATTCTTTACCAACATCAAAAGTATGTATTCATTGTACAGAATTGTGCCATAGAGAAGAATAAATAAAACAGTTTTTCTTTTATGTGGTTTCGCAAAGGCGCAATGTACCCTTCACGGATTCTTTAACAGTACTAAAAGTATGTATTCATTGTACAGAATTGTGCCATAAGGAAGAATAAATAAAACAGCTTTTCTATTATGTGGTTTCGCAAGGGCGCAATGTACCCTTCATGGATTCATTACCAACACTAAAAGTATGCATTCATTGTACAGAATTGTGCCATACAAGAGAATAAATAAAACAGCTTTTCTTTTATGTGTTTTCGCAAGGGCGCCTTATGTAAAGGGTGCAGTGCACCCTTCACAGATTCGTTACCAACACTAAAAGTATGTATTCATTGTACAGAATTGTGCCAAACAGAAGAATAAGTAAAAAAGCTTTTCTTTTATGTGGTTTCCCAAGGGCGCAATGTACCCTTCACGGGTTCTTTACCAACACTAAAAGTATGTATTCATTGTACAGAATTGTGCCATAGAGGAGAATAAATAAAACGGTTTTTATTTTGTGTGGTTTCGCAAGAGCGCAATGTACCCTTCACGGATTCTTTACCAACACTAGAAGTATGTATTCATTGTACAGAATTGTGCCGTACAGACGATTAAAGAAAACATCTTTTCTTTTATGTGGTTTCGCAAGGGCGCAATGTACCCTTCACTGGTTGTTTACGAACACGAAAAGTATGTATTCATTGTACAGAATTGTGCCATACAGAAGAATAAATAAAATATCTTTTCTTTTATGTGGTTTCGCAAGGGCGCAATGTACCCTTCACGGGTTCTTCACGAACACGATAAGTATGTATTCATTGTACAGAATTGTGCCATACAGGAGAATAAATGAAACAGCTTTTCTTTTATGTGGTTTCCCAAGGGCGCCTTATGTAAAGGGCGAAGTGTACCCTTCACGGATTCTTTACCAACACTAAAAGTATGTATTCATTGTACAGAATTGTGCCATACAGAAGAATAAATAAAACAAATTTTCTTTTATGTGGTTTCGCAAGGGCGCCTTATGTAAAGGGTGCAGTGCACCCTTCACAGATTCGTTACCAACACTAAAAGTATGTATTCATTGTACAGAATTGTGCTATACAGAGGAACAAATAAAACAGCTTTTCTTTTATGTGGTTTCGCAAGGGCGCAATGTACCCTTCACGGGTTGATTACAAACACGAAAAGTATGTATTTATTGTACAGAATTGTGCCATACAGGGGAATAAATAAAACAGCTTTTCTTTTATGTGGTTTCCCAAGGGCGCCTTATGTAAAGGGCGCAGTGTACCCTTCACGGATTCTTTACCAACACTAAAAGTATGTATTCATTGTACAGAATTGTGCCATACAGAAGAATAAATAAAACTGCTTTTGTTTTATGTGGCTTCGCAAGGGCGCAATGTACCCTTCACGGGTTCTTTACGAACACGAAAAGTATGTATTCATTGTACAGAATTGTGCCATACAGAAGAATAAATAAAACAGCTTTTCTTTTATGTGGTTTCGCAAGGGCGCAATGTACCCTTCACGGGTTGTTTACGAACACGAAAAGTATGTATTTATTGTACAGAATTGTGCCATACAGGGGAATAAATAAAACAGCTTTTCTTTTATGTGGTTTCCCAAGGGCGCCTTATGTAAAGGGCGCAGTGTACCCTTCACGGATTCTTTGCCAACACTAAAAGTATGTATTCATTGTACAGAATATTGACGTACAGAAGAATAAATAAAACCGCTTTTCTTTTATGTAGTTTCGCAAGGGCGCCTTATGTAAAGAGCGCAGTGTACCCTTCACGTATTCTTTACCAACATTAAAGTATGTATCCATTGTACAGAATTGTGCCATACACAAGAGTAAATAAAACAGCTTTTCTTTTATGTGGTTTCGCAAGAGCGCAATGTACCTTTCACGGATTCTTTACCAACATTAAAAGTTTGTATTCATTGTACAGAATTGACATACAGAAGAATAAATAAAACAGCTTTTCTTTTATGTGGTTTCGCAAGGGCGCAGTGTACCCTTCACGGGTTCTTTACGAACACGAAAAATATGTATTCATTGTACAGAATTGTGCCATACAGGAGAATAAATAAAACCGCTTTTCTTTTATGTGGTTTCGCAAGGGCGCAATGTACCCTCCACGCGTTCTTTACGAACACGAAAAGTATGTATTCATTGTACAGAATTGTGCCATACAGGAGAATAAATAAAACAGCTTTTCTTTTATGTGGTTTCGCAAGGGCGCAATGTACCCTTCACGGGTTGATTACGAACACGAAAAGTATGAATTCGTTGTACAGAATTGTGCCATACAGGAGAATAAATAAAAAAGTTTTTCTTTTATGTGGTTTCGCAAGGGCGCCTTATGTAAAGGTGTAGTGCACCCTTCACAGATTCGTTACCAACACTAAAAGTATGTATTCATTGTACAGAATTGTGCTATACAGAGGACAAATAAAACAGCTTTTCTTTTATGTGGTTTCGCAAGGGCGCAATGTACCCTTCACGGGTTCTTTACGAACACGAAAAGTATGAATTCGTTGTACAGAATTGTGCCATACAGGAGAATAAATAAAAAAGTTTTTTTTTATGTGGTTTCGCAAGGGCGCCTTATGTAAAGGTGTAGTGCACCCTTCACAGATTCGTTACCAACACTAAAAGTATGTATTCTTTGTACAGAATTGTGCCATACAGAAGAATAAATGAAACAGCTTTTCTTTTATGTGGTCTCGCAAGGGTGCCTTATATAAAGGGCGCAGTGTACCCTTCACGGATTCTTTGCCAACACTAAAAGTATGTTTTCGTTGTACAGAATTGTGACGTACAAGAGAATAAATAAAACAGCTTTTCTTTTATGTAGTTTCGCAAGGGCTCCTTATGTAAAAGTCGCAGTGTACCCTTCACGGATTCTTTACCAACAGTAAAAGTATGTATCCATTGTACTGAATTGTGCCATACAGAAGAATAAGTAAAACAGCTTTCTTTTATGTGGTTTCGCAAGAGCGCAAAGTACCTTTCACGGATTCTTTACTAACACTAAAAGTATGTATTCATTGTACAGAATTGTGCCATACAGAAGAATAAATAAAACTGCTTTTCTTTTATGTGGCTTCGCAAGGGCGCAATGTACCCTTCACGGGTTCTTTACGAACACGAAAAGTATGTATTCATTGTACAGAATTGTGCCATACAGGAGAATAAATAAAACAGCTTTTCTTTTATGTGGTTTCGCAAGGGCGCAATGTACCCTTTCTCGGGTTGTTTACGAACACGAAAAGTATGTATTTATTGTACAGAATTGTGCCATACAGGGGAATAAATAAAACAGCTTTTCTTTTATGTGGTTTCCCAAGGGCGCCTTATGTAAAGGGCGCAGTGTACCCTTCACGGATTCTTTGCCAACACTAAAAGTATGTATTCATTGTACAGAATTGTGACGTACAGAAGAATAAATAAAACCGCTTTTCTTTTATGTAGTTTCGCAAGGGCGCCTTATGTAAAGGGCGCAGTGTACCCTTCACGGATTCTTTACCAACACTAAAAGTATGTACCCATTGTACAGAATTGTGCCATACACAAGAATAAGTAAAACAGCTTTTCTTTTATGTGGTTTCGCAAGAGAGCAATGTACCTTTCACGGATTCTTTACCAACATTAAAAGTATTTATTCATTATACAGAATTGTGCCATACAGAAGAATAAATAAAACTGCTTTTCTTTTATGTGGTTTCGCAAGGGCGCAATGTACCCTTCACGGGTTGTTTACGAACAAGAAAAGTATGTATTCATTGTACAGAATTGTGCCATACAGGAGAATAAATAAAACAGCTTTTCTTTTATGTGGTTTCCCAAGGGCGCCTTATGTAATGGGCGCAGTGTACCCTTCACGGATTCTTTGCCAACACTAAAAGTATGTATTCATTGTACAGAATTGTGACGTACAGAAGAATAAATAAAACAGCTTTTCTTTTATGTGTTTTCGCAAGGGCGCAATGTACCCTTCACGAGTTCCTTACGAACACGAAAAATATGTATTAATTGTACAGAATTGTGCCATACAAGAGAATAAATAAAACAGCTTTTCTTTTATGTGGTTTCGCAAGGGCGCAATGTACCATTCACGGGTTGTTTACGAACACGAAAAGTATGTATTCATTGTGCAGAATTGTGCCATACAGGAGAATAAATAAAAAAGCTTTTCTTTTATGTGGTTTCCCAAGGGCGCCTTATGTAAAGGGCGCAGTGTACATTTCGCGGATTCTTTACCAACATTAAAAGTATGTATTCATTGTACAGAATTGTGCCATAGAGAAGAATAAATAAAACAGCTTTTCTTTTATGTGGTTTCGCAAAGGCGCAATGTACCCTTCACGAATTCTTTAACAGCACTAAAAGTATGTATTCATTGTACAGAATTGTGCCATAAGGAAGAATAAATAAAACAGCTTTTCTATTATGTGGTTTCGCAAGGGCGCAATGTACCCTTCATGGATTCATTACCAACACAAAAGTATGCATTCATTGTACAGAATTGGGCCATAAAAGAGAATAAATAAAACAGCTTTACTTTTATTTGTTTTCGCAAGGGCGCCTTATGTAAAGGGTGCAGTGCACCCTTCACAGATTCGTTACCAACACTAAAAGTATGTATTCATTGTACAGAATTGTGCCAAACAGAAGAATAAATAAAACAGCTTTTCTTTTATGTGGTTTCCCAAGGGCGCAATGTACCCTTCACGGGTTTTTACCAACACTAAAAGTATGTATTCATTGTACAGAATTGTGCCATAGAGGAGAATAAATAAAAAAGTTTTTCTTTTATGTGGTTTCGCAAGGGCGCCTTATGTAAAGGGTGTAGTGCACCCTTCACAGATTCGTTACCAACACTAAAAGTATGTATTCATTGTACAGAATTGTGCTATACAGAAGAACAAATAAAACAGCTTTTCTTTTATGTGGTTTCGCAAGGGCGCAATGTACCCTTCACGGGTTCTTTACGAACACGAAAAGTATGAATTCGTTGTACAGAATTGTGCCATACAGGAGAATAAATAAAAAAGTTCTTCTTTTATGTGGTTTCGCAAGGGCGCCTTATGTAAAGGGTGTAGTGCACCCTTCACAGATTCGTTACCAACACTAAAAGTATGTATTCTTTGTACAGAATTGTGCTATAGAGAAGAATAAATGAAACAGCTTTTTTTATGTTGTCTCGCAAGGGCGCCTTACGTAAAGGGCGCAGTGTACCCTTCACGGATTCTTTGCCAACACTAAAAGTATGTTTTCGTTGTACAGAATTGTGACGTACAAGAGAATAAATAAAACAGCTTTTCTTTTATGTAGTTTCGCAAGGGCTCCTTGTGTAAAAGGCGCAGTGTACCCTTCACGGATTCTTTACCAACACTAAAAGTATGTATCCATTGTACTGAATTGTGCCATGCAGAAGAATAAGTAAAAAAGCTTTTCTTTTATGTGGTTTCGCAAGAGCGCAAAGTACCTTTAGCGGATTCTTTACCAACACTAAAAGTATGTATTCATTGTACAGAATTGTGCCATACAGAAGAATAAATAAAACTGCTTTTCTTTTATGTGGCTTCGCAAGGGCGCAATGTACCCTTCACGGGTTCCTTACGAACACGAAAAGTATGTATTCATTGTACAGAATTGTGCCATACAGGAGAATAAATAAAACAGCTTTTCTTTTATGTGGTTTCGCAAGGGCGCAATGTACCCTTCACGGGTTGTTTACGAACACGAAAAGTATGTATTTATTGTACAGAATTGTGCCATACAGGGGAATAAATAAAACAGCTTTTCTTTTATGTGGTTTCCCAAGGGCGCCTTATGTAAAGGGCGCAGTGTACCCTTCACGGATTCTTTGCCAACACTAAAAGTATGTATTCATTGTACAGAATTGTGACGTACAGAAGAATAAATAAAACCGCTTTTCTTTTATGTAGTTTCGCAAGGGCGCCTTATGTAAAGGGCGCAGTGTACCCTTCACGGATTCTTTACCAACACTAAAAGTATGTACCCATTGTACAGAATTGTGCCATACACAAGAATAAGTAAAACAGCTTTTCTTTTATGTGGTTTCGCAAGAGAGCAATGTACCTTTCACGGATTCTTTACCAACATTAAAAGTATTTATTCATTATACAGAATTGTGCCATACAGAAGAATAAATAAAACTGCTTTTCTTTTATGTGGTTTCGCAAGGGCGCAATGTACCCTTCACGGGTTGTTTACGAACAAGAAAAGTATGTATTCATTGTACAGAATTGTGCCATACAGGAGAATAAATAAAACAGCTTTTCTTTTATGTGGTTTCCCAAGGGCGCCTTATGTAATGGGCGCAGTGTACCCTTCACGGATTCTTTGCCAACACTAAAAGTATGTATTCATTGTACAGAATTGTGACGTACAGAAGAATAAATAAAACAGCTTTTCTTTTATGTGTTTTCGCAAGCGCGCAATGTACCCTTCACGAGTTCCTTACGAACACGAAAAATATGTATTAATTGTACAGAATTGTGCCATACAAGAGAATAAATAAAACAGCTTTTCTTTTATGTGGTTTCGCAAGGGAGCAATGTACCATTCACGGGTTGTTTACGAACACGAAAAGTATGTATTCATTGTGCAGAATTGTGCCATACAGGAGAATAAATAAAAAAGCTTTTCTTTTATGTGGTTTCCCAAGGGCGCCTTATGTAAAGGGCGCAGTGTACATTTTGCGGATTCTTTACCAACATTAAAAGTATGTATTCATTGTACAGAATTGTGCCATAGAGAAGAATAAATAAAACAGCTTTTCTTTTATGTGGTTTCGCAAAGGCGCAATGTACCCTTCACGAATTCTTTAACAGCACTAAAAGTATGTATTCATTGTACAGAATTGTGCCATAAGGAAGAATAAATAAAACAGCTTTTCTATTATGTGGTTTCGCAAGGGCGCAATGTACCCTTCATGGATTCATTACCAACACAAAAGTATGCATTCATTGTACAGAATTGGGCCATAAAAGAGAATAAATAAAACAGCTTTACTTTTATTTGTTTTCGCAAGGGCGCCTTATGTAAAGGGTGCAGTGCACCCTTCACAGATTCGTTACCAACACTAAAAGTATGTATTCATTGTACAGAATTGTGCCAAACAGAAGAATAAATAAAACAGCTTTTCTTTTATGTGGTTTCCCAAGGGCGCAATGTACCCTTCACGGGTTTTTACCAACACTAAAAGTATGTATTCATTGTACAGAATTGTGCCATAGAGGAGAATAAATAAAAAAGTTTTTCTTTTATGTGGTTTCGCAAGGGCGCCTTATGTAAAGGGTGTAGTGCACCCTTCACAGATTCGTTACCAACACTAAAAGTATGTATTCATTGTACAGAATTGTGCTATACAGAAGAACAAATAAAACAGCTTTTCTTTTATGTGGTTTTGCAAGGGCGCAATGTACCCTTCACGGGTTCTTTACGAACACGAAAAGTATGAATTCGTTGTACAGAATTGTGCCATACAGGAGAATAAATAAAAAAGTTCTTCTTTTATGTGGTTTCGCAAGGGCGCCTTATGTAAAGGGTGTAGTGCACCCTTCACAGATTCGTTACCAACACTAAAAGTATGTATTCTTTGTACAGAATTGTGCTATAAAGAAGAATAAATGAAACAGCTTTTTTTATGTTGTCTCGCAAGGGCGCCTTACGTAAAGGGCGCAGTGTACCCTTCACGGATTCTTTGCCAACACTAAAAGTATGTTTTCGTTGTACAGAATTGTGACGTACAAGAGAATAAATAAAACAGCTTTTCTTTTATGTAGTTTCGCAAGGGCTCCTTGTGTAAAAGGCGCAGTGTACCCTTCACGGATTCTTTACCAACACTAAAAGTATGTATCCATTGTACTGAATTGTGCCATGCAGAAGAATAAGTAAAAAAGCTTTTCTTTTATGTGGTTTCGCAAGAGCGCAAAGTACCTTTAGCGGATTCTTTACCAACACTAAAAGTATGTATTCATTGTACAGAATTGTGCCATACAGAAAAATAAATAAAACTGCTTTTCTTTTATGTGGCTTCGCAAGGGCGCAATGTACCCTTCACGGGTTCCTTACGAACACGAAAAGTATGTATTCATTGTACAGAATTGTGCCATACAGGAGAATAAATAAAACAGCTTTTCTTTTATGTGGTTTCGCAAGGGCGCAATGTACCCTTCACGGGTTGTATACGAACACGAAAAGTATGTATTTATTGTACAGAATTGTGCCATACAGGGGAATAAATAAAACAGCTTTTCTTTTATGTGGTTTCCCAAGGGCGCCTTATGTAAAGGGCGCAGTGTACCCTTCACGGATTCTTTGCCAACACTAAAAGTATGTATTCATTGTACAGAATTGTGACGTACAGAAGAATAAATAAAACAGCTTTTCTTTTATGTGGTTTCGCAAGGGCGCAATGTACCCTTCTCGGGTTCTTTACGAACACGAAAAGTATGTATTCATTGTACAGAATTGTGCCATAGAGGAGAATAAATAAAACAGCTTTTCTTTTATGTGGTTTCCCAAGGGCGCCTTATTTAAAGGGCGCAGTGTACCCTTCACGGATTCTTTGCCAACACTAAAAGTATGTATTCATTGTACAGAATTGTGTCGTACAGAAGAATAAATAAAACCGCCTTTCTTTTATGTAGTTTCGCAAGGGCGCCTTATGTAAAGAGCGCAGTGTACCCTTCACGGATTCTTTACCAACACTAAAAGTATGTATCCATTGTACAGAATTGTGCCATACACAAGAGTAAATAAAACAGCTTTTCTTTTATGTGGTTTCGCAAGAGCGCAAAGTACCTTTCACGGATTCTTTACTAACACTAAAAGTATGTATTCATTGTACAGAATTGTGCCATACAGAAGAATAAATAAAACTGCTTTTCTTTTATGTGGCTTCGCAAGGGCGCAATGTACCCTTCACGGGTTCTTTACGAACACGAAAAGTATGTATTCATTGTACAGAATTGTGCCATACAGGAGAATAAATAAAACAGCTTTTCTTTTATGTGGTTTCGCAAGGGCGCAATGTACCCTTTCTCGGGTTGTTTACGAACACGAAAAGTATGTATTTATTGTACAGAATTGTGCCATACAGAAGAATAAATAAAACTGCTTTTCTTTTATGTGGCTTCGCAAGGGCGCAATGTACCCTTCACGGGTTCTTTACGAACACGAAAAGTATGTATTCATTGTACAGAATTGTGACGTACAGAAGAATAAATAAAACCGCTTTTCTTTTATGTAGTTTCGCAAGGGCGCCTTATGTAAAGGGCGCAGTGTACCCTTCACGGATTCTTTACCAACACTAAAAGTATGTACCCATTGTACAGAATTGTGCCATACACAAGAATAAGTAAAACAGCTTTTCTTTTATGTGGTTTCGCAAGAGAGCAATGTACCTTTCACGGATTCTTTACCAACATTAAAAGTATTTATTCATTATACAGAATTGTGCCATACAGAAGAATAAATAAAACTGCTTTTCTTTTATGTGGTTTCGCAAGGGCGCAATGTACCCTTCACGGGTTGTTTACGAACAAGAAAAGTATGTATTCATTGTACAGAATTGTGCCATACAGGAGAATAAATAAAACAGCTTTTCTTTTATGTGGTTTCCCAAGGGCGCCTTATGTAATGGGCGCAGTGTACCCTTCACGGATTCTTTGCCAACACTAAAAGTATGTATTCATTGTACAGAATTGTGACGTACAGAAGAATAAATAAAACAGCTTTTCTTTTATGTGTTTTCGCAAGGGCGCAATGTACCCTTCACGAGTTCCTTACGAACACGAAAAATATGTATTAATTGTACAGAATTGTGCCATACAAGAGAATAAATAAAACAGCTTTTCTTTTATGTGGTTTCGCAAGGGCGCAATGTACCATTCACGGGTTGTTTACGAACACGAAAAGTATGTATTCATTGTGCAGAATTGTGCCATACAGGAGAATAAATAAAAAAGCTTTTCTTTTATGTGGTTTCCCAAGGGCGCCTTATGTAAAGGGCGCAGTGTACATTTCGCGGATTCTTTACCAACATTAAAAGTATGTATTCATTGTACAGAATTGTGCCATAGAGAAGAATAAATAAAACAGCTTTTCTTTTATGTGGTTTCGCAAAGGCGCAATGTACCCTTCACGAATTCTTTAACAGCACTAAAAGTATGTATTCATTGTACAGAATTGTGCCATAAGGAAGAATAAATAAAACAGCTTTTCTATTATGTGGTTTCGCAAGGGCGCAATGTACCCTTCATGGATTCATTACCAACACAAAAGTATGCGTTCATTGTACAGAATTGGGCCATAAAAGAGAATAAATAAAACAGCTTTACTTTTATTTGTTTTCGCAAGGGCGCCTTATGTAAAGGGTGCAGTGCACCCTTCACAGATTCGTTACCAACACTAAAAGTATGTATTCATTGTACAGAATTGTGCCAAACAGAAGAATAAATAAAACAGCTTTTCTTTTATGTGGTTTCCCAAGGGCGCAATGTACCCTTCACGGGTTTTTACCAACACTAAAAGTATGTATTCATTGTACAGAATTGTGCCATAGAGGAGAATAAATAAAAAAGTTTTTCTTTTATGTGGTTTCGCAAGGGCGCCTTATGTAAAGGGTGTAGTGCACCCTTCACAGATTCGTTACCAACACTAAAAGTATGTATTCATTGTACAGAATTGTGCTATACAGAAGAACAAATAAAACAGCTTTTCTTTTATGTGGTTTCGCAAGGGCGCAATGTACCCTTCACGGGTTCTTTACGAACACGAAAAGTATGAATTCGTTGTACAGAATTGTGCCATACAGGAGAATAAATAAAAAAGTTCTTCTTTTATGTGGTTTCGCAAGGGCGCCTTATGTAAAGGGTGTAGTGCACCCTTCACAGATTCGTTACCAACACTAAAAGTATGTATTCTTTGTACAGAATTGTGCTATAAAGAAGAATAAATGAAACAGCTTTTTTTATGTTGTCTCGCAAGGGCGCCTTACGTAAAGGGCGCAGTGTACCCTTCACGGATTCTTTGCCAACACTAAAAGTATGTTTTCGTTGTACAGAATTGTGACGTACAAGAGATTAAATAAAACAGCTTTTCTTTTATGTAGTTTCGCAAGGGCTCCTTGTGTAAAAGGCGCAGTGTACCCTTCACGGATTCTTTACCAACACTAAAAGTATGTATCCATTGTACTGAATTGTGCCATGCAGAAGAATAAGTAAAAAAGCTTTTCTTTTATGTGGTTTCGCAAGAGCGCAAAGTACCTTTAGCGGATTCTTTACCAACACTAAAAGTATGTATTCATTGTACAGAATTGTGCCATACAGAAGAATAAATAAAACTGCTTTTCTTTTATGTGGCTTCGCAAGGGCGCAATGTACCCTTCACGGGGTCCTTACGAACACGAAAAGTATGTATTCATTGTACAGAATTGTGCCATACAGGAGAATAAATAAAACAGCTTTTCTTTTATGTGGTTTCGCAAGGGCGCAATGTACCCTTCACGGGTTGTTTACGAACACGAAAAGTATGTATTTATTGTACAGAATTGTGCCATACAGGGGAATAAATAAAACAGCTTTTCTTTTATGTGGTTTCCCAAGGGCGCCTTATGTAAAGGGCGCAGTGTACCCTTCACGGATTCTTTGCCAACACTAAAAGTATGTATTCGTTGTACAGAATTGTGACGTACAGAAGAATAAATAAAACAGCTTTTCTTTTATGTGGTTTCGCAAGGGCGCAATGTACCCTTCTCGGGTTCTTTACGAACACGAAAAGTATGTATTCATTGTACAGAATTGTGCCATAGAGGAGAATAAATAAAACAGCTTTTCTTTTATGTGGTTTCCCAAGGGCGCCTTATTTAAAGGGCGCAGTGTACCCTTCACGGATTCTTTGCCAACACTAAAAGTATGTATTCATTGTACAGAATTGTGTCGTACAGAAGAATAAATAAAACCGCCTTTCTTTTATGTAGTTTCGCAAGGGCGCCTTATGTAAAGAGCGCAGTGTACCCTTCACGGATTCTTTACCAACACTAAAAGTATGTATCCATTGTACAGAATTGTGCCATACACAAGAGTAAATAAAACAGCTTTTCTTTTATGTGGTTTCGCAAGAGCGCAATGTACCTTTCACGGATTATTTACCAACATTAAAAGTATGTATTCATTGTACAGAATTGTGACATACAGAAGAATAAATAAAACAGCTTTTCCTTTATGTGGTTTCGCAAGGGCGCAGTGTACCCTTCACGGGTTCTTTACGAACACGAAAAGTATGTATTCATTGTACAGAATTGTGCCATACAGGAGAATAAATAAAACAGCTTTTCTTATATGTGGTTTCCCAAGGGCGCCTTATGTAAAGGGCGCAGTGTACATTTCGCGGATTCTTTACCAACATCAAAAGTATGTATTCATTGTACAGAATTGTGCCATAGAGAAGAATAAATAAAACAGTTTTTCTTTTATGTGGTTTCGCAAAGGCGCAATGTACCCTTCACAGATTCTTTAACAGTACTAAAAGTATGTATTCATTGTACAGAATTGTGCCATAAGGAAGAATAAATAAAACAGCTTTTCTATTATGTGGTTTCGCAAGGGCGCAATGTACCCTTCATGGATTCATTACCAACACTAAAAGTATGCATTCATTGTACAGAATTGTGCCATACAAGAGAATAAATAAAACAGCTTTTCTTTTATGTGTTTTCGCAAGGGCGCCTTATGTAAAGGGTGCAGTGCACCCTTCACAGATTCGTTACCAACACTAAAAGTATGTATTCATTGTACAGAATTGTGCCAAACAGAAGAATAAGTAAAAAAGCTTTTCTTTTATGTGGTTTCCCAAGGGCGCAATGTACCCTTCACGGGTTCTTTACCAACACTAAAAGTATGTATTCATTGTACAGAATTGTGCCATAGAGGAGAATAAATAAAACGGTTTTTATTTTGTGTGGTTTCGCAAGAGCGCAATGTACCCTTCACGGATTCTTTACCAACACTAGAAGTATGTATTCATTGTACAGAATTGTGCCGTACAGACGATTAAAGAAAACATCTTTTCTTTTATGTGGTTTCGCAAGGGCGCAATGTACCCTTCACTGGTTGTTTACGAACACGAAAAGTATGTATTCATTGTACAGAATTGTGCCATACAGAAGAATAAATAAAATATCTTTTCTTTTATGTGGTTTCGCAAGGGCGCAATGTACCCTTCACGGGTTCTTCACGAACACGATAAGTATGTATTCATTGTACAGAATTGTGCCATACAGGAGAATAAATGAAACAGCTTTTCTTTTATGTGGATTCCCAAGGGCGCCTTATGTAAAGGGCGAAGTGTACCCTTCACGGATTCTTTACCAACACTAAAAGTATGTATTCATTGTACAGAATTGTGCCATACAGAAGAATAAATAAAACAAATTTTCTTTTATGTGGTTTCGCAAGGGCGCCTTATGTAAAGGGTGCAGTGCACCCTTCACAGATTCGTTACCAACACTAAAAGTATGTATTCATTGTACAGAATTGTGCTATACAGAGGAACAAATAAAACAGCTTTTCTTTTATGTGGTTTCGCAAGGGCGCAATGTACCCTTCACGGGTTGATTACAAACACGAAAAGTATGTATTTATTGTACAGAATTGTGCCATACAGGGGAATAAATAAAACAGCTTTTCTTTTATGTGGTTTCCCAAGGGCGCCTTATGTAAAGGGCGCAGTGTACCCTTCACGGATTCTTTACCAACACTAAAAGTATGTATTCATTGTACAGAATTGTGCCATACAGAAGAATAAATAAAACTGCTTTTGTTTTATGTGGCTTCGCAAGGGCGCAATGTACCCTTCACGGGTTCTTTACGAACACGAAAAGTATGTATTCATTGTACAGAATTGTGCCATACAGAAGAATAAATAAAACAGCTTTTCTTTTATGTGGTTTCGCAAGGGCGCAATGTACCCTTCACGGGTTGTTTACGAACACGAAAAGTATGTATTTATTGTACAGAATTGTGCCATACAGGGGAATAAATAAAACAGCTTTTCTTTTATGTGGTTTCCCAAGGGCGCCTTATGTAAAGGGCGCAGTGTACCCTTCACGGATTCTTTGCCAACACTAAAAGTATGTATTCATTGTACAGAATATTGACGTACAGAAGAATAAATAAAACCGCTTTTCTTTTATGTAGTTTCGCAAGGGCGCCTTATGTAAAGAGCGCAGTGTACCCTTCACGTATTCTTTACCAACATTAAAGTATGTATCCATTGTACAGAATTGTGCCATACACAAGAGTAAATAAAACAGCTTTTCTCTTATGTGATTTCGCAAGAGCGCAATGTACCTTTCACGGATTCTTTACCAACATTAAAAGTTTGTATTCATTGTACAGAATTGACATACAGAAGAATAAATAAAACAGCTTTTCTTTTATGTGGTTTCGCAAGGGCGCAGTGTACCCTTCACGGGTTCTTTACGAACACGAAAAATATGTATTCATTGTACAGAATTATGCCATACAGGAGAATAAATAAAACCGCTTTTCTTTTATGTGGTTTCGCAAGGGCGCAATGTACCCTCCACGCGTTCTTTACGAACACGAAAAGTATGTATTCATTGTACAGAATTGTGCCATACAGGAGAATAAATAAAACAGCTTTTCTTTTATGTGGTTTCGCAAGGGCGCAATGTACCCTTCACGGGTTGTTTACGAACACGAAAAGTATGAATTCGTTGTACAGAATTGTGCCATACAGGAGAATAAATAAAAAAGTTTTTCTTTTATGTGGTTTCGCAAGGGCGCCTTATGTAAAGGTGTAGTGCACCCTTCACAGATTCGTTACCAACACTAAAAGTATGTATTCATTGTACAGAATTGTGCTATACAGAGGACAAATAAAACAGCTTTTCTTTTATGTGGTTTCGCAAGGGCGCAATGTACCCTTCACGGGTTCTTTATGAACACGAAAAGTATGAATTCGTTGTACAGAATTGTGCCATACAGGAGAATAAATAAAAAAGTTTTTCTTTTATGTGGTTTCGCAAGGGCGCCTTATGTAAAGGTGTAGTGCACCCTTCACAGATTCGTTACCAACACTAAAAGTATGTATTCTTTGTACAGAATTGTGCCATACAGAAGAATAAATGAAACAGCTTTTCTTTTATGTGGTCTCGCAAGGGTGCCTTATATAAAGGGCGCAGTGTACCCTTCACGGATTCTTTGCCAACACTAAAAGTATGTTTTCGTTGTACAGAATTGTGACGTACAAGAGAATAAATAAAACAGCTTTTCTTTTATGTAGTTTCGCAAGGGCTCCTTATGTAAAAGGCGCAGTGTACCCTTCACGGATTCTTTACCAACACTAAAAGTATGTATCCATTGTACTGAATTGTGCCATACAGAAGAATAAGTAAAACAGCTTTTCTTTTATGTGGTTTCGCAAGAGCGCAAAGTACCTTTCACGGATTCTTTACTAACACTAAAAGTATGTATTCATTGTACAGAATTGTGCCATACAGAAGAATAAATAAAACTGCTTTTCTTTTATGTGGCTTCGCAAGGGCGCAATGTACCCTTCACGGGTTCTTTACGAACACGAAAAGTATGTATTCATTGTACAGAATTGTGCCATACAGGAGAATAAATAAAACAGCTTTTCTTTTATGTGGTTTCGCAAGGGCGCAATGTACCCTTTCTCGGGTTGTTTACGAACACGAAAAGTATGTATTTATTGTACAGAATTGTGCCATACAGGGGAATAAATAAAACAGCTTTTCTTTTATGTGGTTTCCCAAGGGCGCCTTATGTAAAGGGCGCAGTGTACCCTTCACGGATTCTTTGCCAACACTAAAAGTATGTATTCATTGTACAGAATTGTGACGTACAGAAGAATAAATAAAACCGCTTTTCTTTTATGTAGTTTCGCAAGGGCGCCTTATGTAAAGGGCGCAGTGTACCCTTCACGGATTCTTTACCAACACTAAAAGTATGTACCCATTGTACAGAATTGTGCCATACACAAGAATAAGTAAAACAGCTTTTCTTTTATGTGGTTTCGCAAGAGAGCAATGTACCTTTCACGGATTCTTTACCAACATTAAAAGTATTTATTCATTATACAGAATTGTGCCATACAGAAGAATAAATAAAACTGCTTTTCTTTTATGTGGTTTCGCAAGGGCGCAATGTACCCTTCACGGGTTGTTTACGAACAAGAAAAGTATGTATTCATTGTACAGAATTGTGCCATACAGGAGAATAAATAAAACAGCTTTTCTTTTATGTGGTTTCCCAAGGGCGCCTTATGTAATGGGCGCAGTGTACCCTTCACGGATTCTTTGCCAACACTAAAAGTATGTATTCATTGTACAGAATTGTGACGTACAGAAGAATAAATAAAACAGCTTTTCTTTTATGTGTTTTCGCAAGGGCGCAATGTACCCTTCACGAGTTCCTTACGAACACGAAAAATATGTATTAATTGTACAGAATTGTGCCATACAAGAGAATAAATAAAACAGCTTTTCTTTTATGTGGTTTCGCAAGGGCGCAATGTACCATTCACGGGTTGTTTACGAACACGAAAAGTATGTATTCATTGTGCAGAATTGTGCCATACAGGAGAATAAATAAAAAAGCTTTTCTTTTATGTGGTTTCCCAAGGGCGCCTTATGTAAAGGGCGCAGTGTACATTTCGCGGATTCTTTACCAACATTAAAAGTATGTATTCATTGTACAGAATTGTGCCATAGAGAAGAATAAATAAAACAGCTTTTCTTTTATGTGGTTTCGCAAAGGCGCAATGTACCCTTCACGAATTCTTTAACAGCACTAAAAGTATGTATTCATTGTACAGAATTGTGCCATAAGGAAGAATAAATAAAACAGCTTTTCTATTATGTGGTTTCGCAAGGGCGCAATGTACCCTTCATGGATTCATTACCAACACAAAAGTATGCATTCATTGTACAGAATTGGGCCATAAAAGAGAATAAATAAAACAGCTTTACTTTTATTTGTTTTCGCAAGGGCGCCTTATGTAAAGGGTGCAGTGCACCCTTCACAGATTCGTTACCAACACTAAAAGTATGTATTCATTGTACAGAATTGTGCCAAACAGAAGAATAAATAAAACAGCTTTTCTTTTATGTGGTTTCCCAAGGGCGCAATGTACCCTTCACGGGTTTTTACCAACACTAAAAGTATGTATTCATTGTACAGAATTGTGCCATAGAGGAGAATAAATAAAAAAGTTTTTCTTTTATGTGGTTTCGCAAGGGCGCCTTATGTAAAGGGTGTAGTGCACCCTTCACAGATTCGTTACCAACACTAAAAGTATGTATTCATTGTACAGAATTGTGCTATACAGAAGAACAAATAAAACAGCTTTTCTTTTATGTGGTTTCGCAAGGGCGCAATGTACCCTTCACGGGTTCTTTACGAACACGAAAAGTATGAATTCGTTGTACAGAATTGTGCCATACAGGAGAATAAATAAAAAAGTTCTTCTTTTATGTGGTTTCGCAAGGGCGCCTTATGTAAAGGGTGTAGTGCACCCTTCACAGATTCGTTACCAACACTAAAAGTATGTATTCTTTGTACAGAATTGTGCTATAAAGAAGAATAAATGAAACAGCTTTTTTTATGTTGTCTCGCAAGGGCGCCTTACGTAAAGGGCGCAGTGTACCCTTCACGGATTCTTTGCCAACACTAAAAGTATGTTTTCGTTGTACAGAATTGTGACGTACAAGAGAATAAATAAAACAGCTTTTCTTTTATGTAGTTTCGCAAGGGCTCCTTGTGTAAAAGGCGCAGTGTACCCTTCACGGATTCTTTACCAACACTAAAAGTATGTATCCATTGTACTGAATTGTGCCATGCAGAAGAATAAGTAAAAAAGCTTTTCTTTTATGTGGTTTCGCAAGAGCGCAAAGTACCTTTAGCGGATTCTTTACCAACACTAAAAGTATGTATTCATTGTACAGAATTGTGCCATACAGAAGAATAAATAAAACTGCTTTTCTTTTATGTGGCTTCGCAAGGGCGCAATGTACCCTTCACGGGTTCCTTACGAACACGAAAAGTATGTATTCATTGTACAGAATTGTGCCATACAGGAGAATAAATAAAACAGCTTTTCTTTTATGTGGTTTCGCAAGGGCGCAATGTACCCTTCACGGGTTGTTTACGAACACGAAAAGTATGTATTTATTGTACAGAATTGTGCCATACAGGGGAATAAATAAAACAGCTTTTCTTTTATGTGGTTTCCCAAGGGCACCTTATGTAAAGGGCGCAGTGTACCCTTCACGGATTCTTTGCCAACACTAAAAGTATGTATTCATTGTACAGAATTGTGACGTACAGAAGAATAAATAAAACAGCTTTTCTTTTATGTGGTTTCGCAAGGGCGCAATGTACCCTTCTCGGGTTCTTTACGAACACGAAAAGTATGTATTCATTGTACAGAATTGTGCCATAGAGGAGAATAAATAAAACAGCTTTTCTTTTATGTGGTTTCCCAAGGGCGCCTTATTTAAAGGGCGCAGTGTACCCTTCACGGATTCTTTGCCAACACTAAAAGTATGTATTCATTGTACAGAATTGTGTCGTACAGAAGAATAAATAAAACCGCCTTTCTTTTATGTAGTTTCGCAAGGGCGCCTTATGTAAAGAGCGCAGTGTACCCTTCACGGATTCTTTACCAACACTAAAAGTATGTATCCATTGTACAGAATTGTGCCATACACAAGAGTAAATAAAACAGCTTTTCTTTTATGTGGTTTCGCAAGAGCGCAATGTACCTTTCACGGATTATTTACCAACATTAAAAGTATGTATTCATTGTACAGAATTGTGACATACAGAAGAATAAATAAAACAGCTTTTCCTTTATGTGGTTTCGCAAGGGCGCAGTGTACCCTTCACGGGTTCTTTACGAACACGAAAAGTATGTATTCATTGTACAGAATTGTGCCATACAGGAGAATAAATAAAACAGCTTTTCTTTTATGTGGTTTCGCAAGGGCGCAATGTACCCTTCACGGGTTCTTTACGAACACGAAAAGTATGTATTCATTGTACAGAATTGTGCCATACAGGAGAATAAATAAAACAGCTTTTCTTTTATGTGGTTTCGCAAGGGCGCAATGTACCCTTCACGGGTTGTTTACGAACAAGAAAAGTATGTATTCAATGTACAGAATTGTGCCATACAGGAGAATAAATAAAACAGCTTTTCTTTTATGTGGTTTCCCAAGGGCGCCTTATGTAAAGGGCGCAGTGTACCCTTCACGGATTCTTTGCCAACACTAAAGTATGTATTCATTGTACAGAATTGTGACATATAGAAGAATAAATAAATCAGCTTTTCTTTTATGTGGTTTCGCAAGGGCGCAACTTACCCTTCTCGGGTTTTTTACGAACACGAAAAGTATGTATTCATTGTACAGAATTGTGCCATACAGGAGAATAAATAAAACAGCTTTTCTTTTATGTGGTTTCCCAAGGGCGCCTTATGTAAAGGGCGCAGTGTACATTTCGCGGATTCTTTACCAACATCAAAAGTATGTATTCATTGTACAGAATTGTGCCATAGAGAAGAATAAGTAAAACAGTTTTTCTTTTATGTGGTTTCGCAAAGGCGCAATGTACCCTTCACGGATTCTTTAACAGTACTAAAAGTATGTATTCATTGTACAGAATTGTGCCATAAGGAAGAATAAATAAAACAGCTTTTCTATTATGTGGTTTCGCAAGGGCGCAATGTACCCTTCATGGATTCATTACCAACACTAAAAGTATGCATTCATTGTACAGAATTGTGCCATACAAGAGAATAAAGAAAACAGCTTTTCTTTTATGTGTTTTCGCAAGGGCGCCTTATGTAAAGGGTGCAGTGCACCCTTCACAGATTCGTTACCAACACTAAAAGTATGTATTCATTGTACAGAATTGTGCCAAACAGAAGAATAAGTAAAAAAGCTTTTCTTTTATGTGGTTTCCCAAGGGCGCAATGTACCCTTCACGGGTTCTTTACCAACACTAAAAGTATGTATTCATTGTACAGAATTGTGCCATAGAGGAGAATAAATAAAACGGTTTTTCTTTTATGTGGTTTCGCAAGAGCGCAATGTACCCTTCACGGATTCTTTACCAACACTAGAAGTATGTATTCATTGTACAGAATTGTGCCGTACAGACGATTAAAGAAAACATCTTTTCTTTTATGTGGTTTCGCAAGGGCGCAATGTACCCTTCACTGGTTGTTTACGAACACGAAAAGTATGTATTCATTGTACAGAATTGTGCCATACAGAAGAATAAATAAAATATCTTTTCTTTTATGTGGTTTCGCAAGGGCGCAATGTACCCTTCACGGGTTCT
The DNA here is from genome assembly GCF_964235325.1 of Thermobia domestica. Classification (NCBI taxonomy): domain Eukaryota; kingdom Metazoa; phylum Arthropoda; class Insecta; order Zygentoma; family Lepismatidae; genus Thermobia; species Thermobia domestica. Next base: position 232,559 of record NW_027655952.1, on the reverse strand, counting down.
TCACGAACACGATAAGTATGTATTCATTGTACAGAATTGTGCCATACAGGAGAATAAATGAAACAGCTTTTCTTTTATGTGGTTTCCCAAGGGCGCCTTATGTAAAGGGCGAAGTGTACCCTTCACGGATTCTTTACCAACACTAAAAGTATGTATTCATTGTACAGAATTGTGCCATACAGAAGAATAAATAAAACAAATTTTCTTTTATGTGGTTTCGCAAGGGCGCCTTATGTAAAGGGTGCAGTGCACCCTTCACAGATTCGTTACCAACACTAAAAGTATGTATTCATTGTACAGAATTGTGCTATACAGAGGAACAAATAAAACAGCTTTTCTTTTATGTGGTTTCGCAAGGGCGCAATGTACCCTTCACGGGTTGATTACAAACACGAAAAGTATGTATTTATTGTACAGAATTGTGCCATACAGGGGAATAAATAAAACAGCTTTTCTTTTATGTGGTTTCCCAAGGGCGCCTTATGTAAAGGGCGCAGTGTACCCTTCACGGATTCTTTACCAACACTAAAAGTATGTATTCATTGTACAGAATTGTGCCATACAGAAGAATAAATAAAACTGCTTTTGTTTTATGTGGCTTCGCAAGGGCGCAATGTACCCTTCACGGGTTCTTTACGAACACGAAAAGTATGTATTCATTGTACAGAATTGTGCCATAGAGGAGAATAAATAAAACAGCTTTTCTTTTATGTGGTTTCCCAAGGGCGCCTTATTTAAAGGGCGCAGTGTACCCTTCACGGATTCTTTGCCAACACTAAAAGTATGTATTCATTGTACAGAATTGTGTCGTACAGAAGAATAAATAAAACCGCCTTTCTTTTATGTAGTTTCGCAAGGGCGCCTTATGTAAAGAGCGCAGTGTACCCTTCACGGATTCTTTACCAACACTAAAAGTATGTATCCATTGTACAGAATTGTGCCATACACAAGAGTAAATAAAACAGCTTTTCTTTTATGTGGTTTCGCAAGAGCGCAATGTACCTTTCACGGATTATTTACCAACATTAAAAGTATGTATTCATTGTACAGAATTGTGACATACAGAAGAATAAATAAAACAGCTTTTCCTTTATGTGGTTTCGCAAGGGCGCAGTGTACCCTTCACGGGTTCTTTACGAACACGAAAAGTATGTATTCATTGTACAGAATTGTGCCATACAGGAGAATAAATAAAACAGCTTTTCTTTTATGTGGTTTCGCAAGGGCGCAATGTACCCTTCACGGGTTCTTTACGAACACGAAAAGTATGTATTCATTGTACAGAATTGTGCCATACAGGAGAATAAATAAAACAGCTTTTCTTTTATGTGGTTTCGCAAGGGCGCAATGTACCCTTCACGGGTTGTTTACGAACAAGAAAAGTATGTATTCAATGTACAGAATTGTGCCATACAGGAGAATAAATAAAACAGCTTTTCTTTTATGTGGTTTCCCAAGGGCGCCTTATGTAAAGGGCGCAGTGTACCCTTCACGGATTCTTTGCCAACACTAAAAGTATGTATTCATTGTACAGAATTGTGACATATAGAAGAATAAATAAATCAGCTTTTCTTTTATGTGGTTTCGCAAGGGCGCAACTTACCCTTCTCGGGTTTTTTACGAACACGAAAAGTATGTATTCATTGTACAGAATTGTGCCATACAGGAGAATAAATAAAACAGCTTTTCTTTTATGTGGTTTCCCAAGGGCGCCTTATGTAAAGGGCGCAGTGTACATTTCGCGGATTCTTTACCAACATCAAAATTATGTATTCATTGTACAGAATTGTGCCATAGAGAAGAATAAATAAAACAGTTTTTCTTTTATGTGGTTTCGCAAAGGCGCAATGTACCCTTCACGGATTCTTTAACAGTACTAAAAGTATGTATTCATTGTACAGAATTGTGCCATAAGGAAGAATAAATAAAACAGCTTTTCTATTATGTGGTTTCGCAAGGGCGCAATGTACCCTTCATGGATTCATTACCAACACTAAAAGTATGCATTCATTGTACAGAATTGTGCCATACAAGAGAATAAATAAAACAGCTTTTCTTTTATGTGTTTTCGCAAGGGCGAGATTCGTTACCAACACTAAAAGTATGTATTCATTGTACAGAATTGTGCCAAACAGAAGAATAAGTAAAAAAGCTTTTCTTTTATGTGGTTTCCCAAGGGCGCAATGTACCCTTCACGGGTTCTTTACCAACACTAAAAGTATGTATTCATTGTACAGAATTGTGCCATAGAGGAGAATAAATAAAACGGTTTTTATTTTGTGTGGTTTCGCAAGAGCGCAATGTACCCTTCACGGATTCTTTACCAACACTAGAAGTATGTATTCATTGTACAGAATTGTGGCGTACAGACGATTAAAGAAAACATCTTTTCTTTTATGTGGTTTCGCAAGGGCGCAATGTACCCTTCACTGGTTGTTTACGAACACGAAAAGTATGTATTCATTGTACAGAATTGTGCCATACAGAAGAATAAATAAAATATCTTTTCTTTTATGTGGTTTCGCAAGGGCGCAATGTACCCTTCACGGGTTCTTCACGAACACGATAAGTATGTATTCATTGTACAGAATTGTGCCATACAGGAGAATAAATGAAACAGCTTTTCTTTTATGTGGTTTCCCAAGGGCGCCTTATGTAAAGGGCGAAGTGTACCCTTCACGGATTCTTTACCAACACTAAAAGTATGTATTCATTGTACAGAATTGTGCCATACAGAAGAATAAATAAAACAAATTTTCTTTTATGTGGTTTCGCAAGGGCGCCTTATGTAAAGGGTGCAGTGCACCCTTCACAGATTCGTTACCAACACTAAAAGTATGTATTCATTGTACAGAATTGTGCTATACAGAGGAACAAATAAAACAGCTTTTCTTTTATGTGGTTTCGCAAGGGCGCAATGTACCCTTCACGGATTGATTACAAACACGAAAAGTGTGTATTTATTGTACAGAATTGTGCCATACAGGGGAATAAATAAAACAGCTTTTCTTTTATGTGGTTTCCCAAGGGCGCCTTATGTAAAGGGCGCAGTGTACCCTTCACGGATTCTTTACCAACACTAAAAGTATGTATTCATTGTACAGAATTGTGCCATACAGAAGAATAAATAAAACTGCTTTTGTTTTATGTGGCTTCGCAAGGGCGCAATGTACCCTTCACGGGTTCTTTACGAACACGAAAAGTATGTATTCATTGTACAGAATTGTGCATACAGAAGAATAAATAAAACAGCTTTTCTTTTATGTGGTTTCGCAAGGGCGCAATGTAAACTTCACGGGTTGTTTACGAACACGAAAAGTATGTATTTATTGTACAGAATTGTGCCATACAGGGGAATAAATAAAACAGTTTTTCTTTTATGTAGTTTCGCAAGGGCGCCTTATGTAAAGAGCGCAGTGTACCCTTCACGTTTTCGTTACCAACATTAAAGTATGTATCCATTGTACAGAATTGTGCCATACACAAGAGTAAATAAAACAGCTTTTCTTTTATGTGGTTTCGCAAGAGCGCAATGTACCTTTCACGGATTCTTTACCAACATTAAAAGTTTGTATTCATTGTACAGAATTGACATACAGAAGAATAAATAAAACAGCTTTTCTTTTATGTGGTTTCGCAAGGGCGCAGTGTACCCTTCACGGGTTCTTTACGAACACGAAAAATATGTATTCATTGTACAGAATTGTGCCATACAGGAGAATAAATAAAACCGCTTTTCTTTTATGTGGTTTCGCAAGGGCGCAATGTACCCTCCACGCGTTCTTTACGAACACGAAAAGTATGTATTCATTGTACAGAATTGTGAATACAGGAGAATAAATAAAACAGCTTTTCTTTTATGTGGTTTCGCAAGGGCGCAATGTACCCTTCACGGGTTGATTACGAACACGAAAAGTATGTATTCATTGTAGAGAATTGTGCCATAGAGGAGAATAAATAAAACAGCTTTTCTTTTATGTGGTTTCCCAAGGGCGCCTTATGTAAAGGGCGCAGTGTACCTTTCACGGATTCTTTACCAACATTAAAAGTATGTATTCATTGTACAGAATTGTGCCATAGAGAAGAATAAATAAAACAGTTTTTTTTTGTGTGGTTTCGCAAGGGTGCAATGTACCCTTCACGGATTCTTTAACAACACTAAAAGTATGTATTCATTGTACAGAATTGTGCCATAGAGAAGAATAAATAAAACAACTTTTCTTTTATGTAGTTTCGCAAGGGCGCCTTATGTAAAGGGCGCAGTGTACCCTTCACGGATTCTTTACCAACACTAAAAGTATGTATTCATTGTACAGAAATGTGCCATAAGGAAGAATAAATAAAACAGCTTTTCCATTATGTGGTTTCGCAAGGGCGCAATGTACCCTTCATGGATTCATTACCAACACTAAAAGTATGCATTCATTGTACAGAATTGTGCCATGCAAGAGAATGAATAAAACCGTTTCTTTTATGTGGTTTCACAAGGGCGCCTTATGTAAAGGGTGCAGTGCACCCTTCACAGATTCGTTACCAACACTAAAAGTATGTATTCATTGTACAGAATTGTGCCAAACAGAAGAATAAATAAAACAGCTTTTCTTTTATGTGGTTTCCCAAGGGCGCAATGTACCCTTCACGGGTTCTTTACCAACACTAAAAGTATGTATTCATTGTACAGAATTGTGCCATAGAGGAGAATAAATAAAACAGCATTTCTTTTGTGTGGTTTCGCAAGAGCGCAATGTACCCTTCACGGATTCTTTACCAACACTAAAAGTATGTATTCATTGTACAGAATTGTGCCGTACAGACGATTAAAGAAAACATCTTTTCTTTTATGTGGTTTCGCAAGGGCGCAATGTACCCTTCACGGGTTGTTTACGAACACGAAAAGTATGTATCCATTGTACAGAATTGTGCCAAGGAGGAGAATAAATAAAACAGCTTTTCTTTTATGTCGTTTTGCAAGGGCGCCTTATGTAAAGGGCGCAGTGTACCCTTCACGGATTCTTTGCCAACACTAATATTATGTATTCATTCTACAGAATTGTGACGTACAGAATTATAAATAAAACAGCTTTATTTATGTAGTTTCGCAAGGTCGCCTCATGTAAAGGGTGCAATGTACACTTCACGGGTTCTTTACCAACACTAAAAATATGCATTCAATGTACAGAATTGTGCCATACAGAAGAATAAATAAAACCGTTTGTCTTTGATTTGGTTTCGCAGGGGCGCCTTATGTACCCTTCACGGATTCTTTACCAACACTAAAAGTATGTATTCATTGTGCAGAATTGTGCCATAGAGGAGAATAAATAAAACAGCTTTTCTTTTATGTGGTTTCGCAAGAGCGCAATGTACCCTTCACGGATTTTTACCAAAACTAAAAGTATGTATTCATTGTACAGAATTGTGCCATACAGGAGAATAAATAAAAAACCTTTTCTTTTATGTGGTTTCCCAAGGGCGCCTTATGTAAAGGGCGCAGTGTACCCCTCACTGATTCTTTACCAACACTAAAAGTATGTATCCATTGTACAGAATTGTGCCATACAGAAGAATAAATAAAACAGCTTTTCTTTTATGTGGTTTCTCAAGGGCGCAATGTACCCTTCACGGGTTCTTTACGAACACGAAAAGTATGTATTCATTGTACAGAATTGTGCAGTACAGGAGAATAAATAAAACAGCTTTTTTTTGTGTGGTTTCGCAAGGGCGCAATGTACCCTTCACGGATTCTTTACCAACACTAAAAGTATGTATTCATTGTACAGAATTGTGGCATACAGAAGAATAAATAAAACAACTTTTCTTTTATGTAGTTTCGCAAGGGCGCCTTATGTAAAGGGCGCAGTGTACCCTTCACGGATTCTTTACCAACACTAAAAGTATGTATTCATTGTACAGAATTGTGACGTACAGAAGAATAAATAAAACAGCTTTTCTTTTATGTGGTTTCGCAAGGGCGCAATGTACCCTTCATGGATTCTTTACCAACACTAAAAGTATGTATTCATTGTACAGAATTGTGCCATACAAAAGAATAAATAAAACAGCTTTTCTTTTATGTGTTTTCGCAAGGGCGCCTTATGTAAAGGGTGAAGTGCACCCTTCACAGATTCGTTACCAACACTAAAAGTATGTATTCATTGTACAGAATTGTGCCATACAGAAGAATAAATAAAACACCTTTTCTTTTATGTGGTTTCGCAAGGGAGCAATGTACACTTCACGGGATCCTTTACGAACACGAAAAGTATGTATTCATTGTACAGAATTGTGCCATACAGGAGAATAAATAAAACAGCTTTTCTTTTATGTTGTTTCGCAAGTGCTTCTTATGTAAAGGGTTTAGTGCACCCTTCGCAGATTCGTTACCAAAACTAAAATTATGTATTCATTGTACAGAATTGTGCCATACAGAAGAATAAATAAAACAGTTTTTCTTTTATGTGGTTTCGCAAGGGCGCCTTATGTAAAGGGCGTAGTGTACCCTTCACGGATTCTTTGCCAACACTAAAAGTATGTATCCATTCTAAAGAATTGTGACGTACAGAAGAATAAATAAAACAGCTTTTCTTTTATGTGGTTTCGCAAGGGCGCAATGTACCCTTCACGGATTGATTACAAACACGAAAAGTGTGTATTTATTGTACAGAATTGTGCCATACAGGGGAATAAATAAAACAGCTTTTCTTTTATGTGGTTTCCCAAGGGCGCCTTATGTAAAGGGCGCAGTGTACCCTTCACGGATTCTTTACCAACACTAAAAGTATGTATTCATTGTACAGAATTGTGCCATACAGAAGAATAAATAAAACTGCTTTTGTTTTATGTGGCTTCGCAAGGGCGCAATGTACCCTTCACGGGTTCTTTACGAACACGAAAAGTATGTATTCATTGTACAGAATTGTGCCATACAGAAGAATAAATAAAACAGCTTTTCTTTTATGTGGTTTCGCAAGGGCGCAATGTAAACTTCACGGGTTGTTTACGAACACGAAAAGTATGTATTTATTGTACAGAATTGTGCCATACAGGGGAATAAATAAAACAGTTTTTCTTTTATGTAGTTTCGCAAGGGCGCCTTATGTAAAGAGCGCAGTGTACCCTTCACGTTTTCGTTACCAACATTAAAGTATGTATCCATTGTACAGAATTGTGCCATACACAAGAGTAAATAAAACAGCTTTTCTTTTATGTGGTTTCGCAAGAGCGCAATGTACCTTTCACGGATTCTTTACCAACATTAAAAGTTTGTATTCATTGTACAGAATTGACATACAGAAGAATAAATAAAACAGCTTTTCTTTTATGTGGTTTCGCAAGGGCGCAGTGTACCCTTCACGGGTTCTTTACGAACACGAAAAATATGTATTCATTGTACAGAATTGTGCCATACAGGAGAATAAATAAAACCGCTTTTCTTTTATGTGGTTTCGCAAGGGCGCAATGTACCCTCCACGCGTTCTTTACGAACACGAAAAGTATGTATTCATTGTACAGAATTGTGAATACAGGAGAATAAATAAAACAGCTTTTCTTTTATGTGGTTTCGCAAGGGCGCAATGTACCCTTCACGGGTTGATTACGAACACGAAAAGTATGTATTCATTGTAGAGAATTGTGCCATAGAGGAGAATAAATAAAACAGCTTTTCTTTTATGTGGTTTCCCAAGGGCGCCTTATGTAAAGGGCGCAGTGTACCTTTCACGGATTCTTTACCAACATTAAAAGTATGTATTCATTGTACAGAATTGTGCCATAGAGAAGAATAAATAAAACAGTTTTTTTTTGTGTGGTTTCGCAAGGGTGCAATGTACCCTTCACGGATTCTTTAACAACACTAAAAGTATGTATTCATTGTACAGAATTGTGCCATAGAGAAGAATAAATAAAACAACTTTTCTTTTATGTAGTTTCGCAAGGGCGCCTTATGTAAAGGGCGCAGTGTACCCTTCACGGATTCTTTACCAACACTAAAAGTATGTATTCATTGTACAGAAATGTGCCATAAGGAAGAATAAATAAAACAGCTTTTCCATTATGTGGTTTCGCAAGGGCGCAATGTACCCTTCATGGATTCATTACCAACACTAAAAGTATGCATTCATTGTACAGAATTGTGCCATGCAAGAGAATGAATAAAACCGTTTCTTTTATGTGGTTTCACAAGGGCGCCTTATGTAAAGGGTGCAGTGCACCCTTCACAGATTCGTTACCAACACTAAAAGTATGTATTCATTGTACAGAATTGTGCCAAACAGAAGAATAAATAAAACAGCTTTTCTTTTATGTGGTTTCCCAAGGGCGCAATGTACCCTTCACGGGTTCTTTACCAACACTAAAAGTATGTATTCATTGTACAGAATTGTGCCATAGAGGAGAATAAATAAAACAGCATTTCTTTTGTGTGGTTTCGCAAGAGCGCAATGTACCCTTCACGGATTCTTTACCAACACTAAAAGTATGTATTCATTGTACAGAATTGTGCCGTACAGACGATTAAAGAAAACATCTTTTCTTTTATGTGGTTTCGCAAGGGCGCAATGTACCCTTCACGGGTTGTTTACGAACACGAAAAGTATGTATCCATTGTACAGAATTGTGCCAAGGAGGAGAATAAATAAAACAGCTTTTCTTTTATGTCGTTTTGCAAGGGCGCCTTATGTAAAGGGCGCAGTGTACCCTTCACGGATTCTTTGCCAACACTAATATTATGTATTCATTCTACAGAATTGTGACGTACAGAATTATAAATAAAACAGCTTTATTTATGTAGTTTCGCAAGGTCGCCTCATGTAAAGGGTGCAATGTACACTTCACGGGTTCTTTACCAACACTAAAAATATGCATTCAATGTACAGAATTGTGCCATACAGAAGAATAAATAAAACCGTTTGTCTTTGATTTGGTTTCGCAGGGGCGCCTTATGTACCCTTCACGGATTCTTTACCAACATTAAAAGTATGTATTCATTGTGCAGAATTGTGCCATAGAGGAGAATAAATAAAACAGCTTTTCTTTTATGTGGTTTCGCAAGAGCGCAATGTACCCTTCACGGATTTTTACCAAAACTAAAAGTATGTATTCATTGTACAGAATTGTGCCATACAGGAGAATAAATAAAAAACCTTTTCTTTTATGTGGTTTCCCAAGGGCGCCTTATGTAAAGGGCGCAGTGTACCCCTCACTGATTCTTTACCAACACTAAAAGTATGTATCCATTGTACAGAATTGTGCCATACAGAAGAATAAATAAAACAGCTTTTCTTTTATGTGGTTTCTCAAGGGCGCAATGTACCCTTCACGGGTTCTTTACGAACACGAAAAGTATGTATTCATTGTACAGAATTGTGCAGTACAGGAGAATAAATAAAACAGCTTTTTTTTGTGTGGTTTCGCAAGGGCGCAATGTACCCTTCACGGATTCTTTACCAACACTAAAAGTATGTATTCATTGTACAGAATTGTGGCATACAGAAGAATAAATAAAACAACTTTTCTTTTATGTAGTTTCGCAAGGGCGCCTTATGTAAAGGGCGCAGTGTACCCTTCACGGATTCTTTACCAACACTAAAAGTATGTATTCATTGTACAGAATTGTGACGTACAGAAGAATAAATAAAACAGCTTTTCTTTTATGTGGTTTCGCAAGGGCGCAATGTACCCTTCATGGATTCTTTACCAACACTAAAAGTATGTATTCATTGTACAGAATTGTGCCATACAAAAGAATAAATAAAACAGCTTTTCTTTTATGTGTTTTCGCAAGGGCGCCTTATGTAAAGGGTGAAGTGCACCCTTCACAGATTCGTTACCAACACTAAAAGTATGTATTCATTGTACAGAATTGTGCCATACAGAAGAATAAATAAAACACCTTTTCTTTTATGTGGTTTCGCAAGGGAGCAATGTACACTTCACGGGATCCTTTACGAACACGAAAAGTATGTATTCATTGTACAGAATTGTGCCATACAGGAGAATAAATAAAACAGCTTTTCTTTTATGTTGTTTCGCAAGTGCTTCTTATGTAAAGGGTTTAGTGCACCCTTCGCAGATTCGTTACCAAAACTAAAATTATGTATTCATTGTACAGAATTGTGCCATACAGAAGAATAAATAAAACAGTTTTTCTTTTATGTGGTTTCGCAAGGGCGCCTTATGTAAAGGGCGTAGTGTACCCTTCACGGATTCTTTGCCAACACTAAAAGTATGTATCCATTCTAAAGAATTGTGACGTACAGAAGAATAAATAAAACAGCTTTTCTTTTATGTGGTTTCGCAAGGGCGCAATGTACCCTTCTCGGGTTCTTTACGAACACGAAAAGTATGTATTCATTGTACAGAATTGTGCCATAGAGGAGAATAAATAAAACAGCTTTTTTTATGTGGTTTCCCAAGGGCGCCTTATTTAAAGGGCGCAGTGTACCCTTCACGGATTCTTTGCCAACACTAAAAGTATGTATTCATTGTACAGAATTGTGTCGTACAGAAGAATAAATAAAACCGCCTTTCTTTTATGTAGTTTCGCAAGGGCGCCTTATGTAAAGAGCGCAGTGTACCCTTCACGGATTCTTTACCAACACTAAAAGTATGTATCCATTGTACAGAATTGTGCCATACACAAGAGTAAATAAAACAGCTTTTCTTTTATGTGGTTTCGCAAGAGCGCAATGTACCTTTCACGGATTATTTACCAACATTAAAAGTATGTATTCATTGTACAGAATTGTGACATACAGAAGAATAAATAAAACAGCTTTTCCTTTATGTGGTTTCGCAAGGGCGCAGTGTACCCTTCACGGGTTCTTTACGAACACGAAAAGTATGTATTCATTGTACAGAATTGTGCCATACAGGAGAATAAATAAAACAGCTTTTCTTTTATGTGGTTTCGCAAGGGCGCAATGTACCCTTCACGGGTTCTTTACGAACACGAAAAGTATGTATTCATTGTACAGAATTGTGCCATACAGGAGAATAAATAAAACATCTTTTCTTTTATGTGGTTTCGCAAGGGCGCAATGTACCCTTCACGGGTTGTTTACGAACAAGAAAAGTATGTATTCAATGTACAGAATTGTGCCATACAGGAGAATAAATAAAACAGCTTTTCTTTTATGTGGTTTCCCAAGGGCGCCTTATGTAAAGGGCGCAGTGTACCCCTCACGGATTCTTTGCCAACACTAAAATTATGTATTCATTGTACAGAATTGTGACATATAGAAGAATAAATAAATCAAATTTTCTTTTATGTGGTTTCGCAAGGGCGCAACTTACCCTTCTCGGGTTTTTTACGAACACGAAAAGTATGTATTCATTGTACAGAATTGTGCCATACAGGAGAATAAATAAAACAGCTTTTCTTTTATGTGGTTTCCCAAGGGCGCCTTATGTAAAGGGCGCAGTGTACATTTCGCGGATTCTTTACCAACATCAAAAGTATGTATTCATTGTACAGAATTGTGCCATAGAGAAGAATAAATAAAACAGTTTTTCTTTTATGTGGTTTCGCAAAGGCGCAATGTACCCTTCACGGATTCTTTAACAGCACTAAAAGTGTGTATTCATTGTACAGAATTGTGCCATAAGGAAGAATAAATAAAACAGCTTTTCTATTATGTGGTTTCGCAAGGGCGCAATGTACCCTTCATGGATTCATTACCAACACTAAAAGTATGCATTCATTGTACAGAATTGTGCCATACAAGAGAATAAATAAAACAGCTTTTCTTTTATGTGTTTTCGCAAGGGCGCCTTATGTAAAGGGTGCAGTGCACCCTTCACAGATTCGTTACCAACACTAAAAGTATGTATTCATTGTACAGAATTGTGCCAAACAGAAGAATAAGTAAAAAAGCTTTTCTTTTATGTGGTTTCCCAAGGGCGCAATGTACCCTTCACGGGTTCTTTACCAACACTAAAAGTATGTATTCATTGTACAGAATTGTGCCATAGAGGAGAATAAATAAAACGGTTTTTATTTTGTGTGGTTTCGCAAGAGCGCAATGTACCCTTCACGGATTCTTTACCAACACTAGAAGTATGTATTCATTGTACAGAATTGTGCCGTACAGACGATTAAAGAAAACATCTTTTCTTTTATGTGGTTTCGCAAGGGCGCAATGTACCCATCACTGGTTGTTTACGAACACGAAAAGTATGTATTCATTGTACAGAATTGTGCCATACAGAAGAATAAATAAAATATCTTTTCTTTTATGTGGTTTCGCAAGGGCGCAATGTACCCTTCACGGGTTCTTCACGAACACGATAAGTATGTATTCATTGTACAGAAATGTGCCATACAGGAGAATAAATGAAACAGCTTTTCTTTTATGTGGTTTCCCAAGGGCGCCTTATGTAAAGGGCGAAGTGTACCCTTCACGGATTCTTTACCAACACTAAAAGTATGTATTCATTGTACAGAATTGTGCCATACAGAAGAATAAATAAAACAAATTTTCTTTTATGTGGTTTCGCAAGGGCGCCTTATGTAAAGGGTGCAGCGCACCCTTCACAGATTCGTTACCAACACTAAAAGTATGTATTCATTGTACAGAATTGTGCTATACAGAGGAACAAATAAAACAGCTTTTCTCTATGTGGTTTCGCAAGGGCGCAATGTACCCTTCACGGGTTGATTACAAACACGAAAAGTATGTATTTATTGTACAGAATTGTGCCATACAGGGGAATAAATAAAACAGCTTTTCTTTTATGTGGTTTCCCAAGGGCGCCTTATGTAAAGGGCGCAGTGTACCCTTCACGGATTCTTTACCAACACTAAAAGTATGTATTCATTGTACAGAATTGTGCCAAACAGAAGAATAAATAAAACAGCTTTTCTTTTATGTGGTTTCCCAAGGGCGCAATGTACCCTTCACGGGTTCTTTACCAACACTAAAAGTATGTATTCATTGTACAGAATTGTGCCATAGAGGAGAATAAATAAAACAGCATTTCTTTTGTGTGGTTTCGCAAGAGCGCAATGTACCCTTCACGGATTCTTTACCAACACTAAAAGTATGTATTCATTGTACAGAATTGTGCCGTACAGACGATTAAAGAAAACATCTTTTCTTTTATGTGGTTTCGCAAGGGCGCAATGTACCCTTCACGGGTTGTTTACGAACACGAAAAGTATGTATCCATTGTACAGAATTGTGCCATACAGGAGAATAAATAAAACAGCTTTTCTTTTATGTCGTTTTGCAAGGGCGCCTTATGTAAAGGGCGCAGTGTACCCTTCACGGATTCTTTGCCAACACTAATAGTATGTATTCATTCTACAGAATTGTGACGTACAAAAGTATAACTAAAACAGCTTTATTTATGTAGTTTCGCAAGGTCGCCTCATGTAAAGGGTGCAATGTACACTTCACGGGTTCTTTACCAACACTAAAAATATGCATTCAATGTACAGAATTGTGCCATACAGAAGAATAAATAAAACCGTTTGTCTTTGATTTGGTTTCGCAGGGGCGCCTTATGTACCCTTCACGGATTCTTTACCAACACTAAAAGTATGTATTCATTGTGCAGAATTGTGCCATAGAGGAGAATAAATAAAACAGCTTTTCTTTTATGTGGTTTCGCAAGAGCGCAATGTACCCTTCACGGATTTTTTACCAAAACTAAAAGTATGTATTCATTGTACAGAATTGTGCCATACAGGAGAATAAATAAAAAAGCTTTTCTTTTATGTGGTTTCCCAAGGGCGCCTTATGTAAAGGGCGCAGTGTACCCCTCACTGATTCTTTACCAACACTAAAAGTATGTATCCATTGTACAGAATTGTGCCATACAGAAGAATAAATAAAACAGCTTTTCTTTTATGTGGTTTCTCAAGGGCGCAATGTACCCTTCACGGGTTCTTTACGAACACGAAAAGTATGTATTCATTGTACAGAATTGTGCCATACAGGAGAATAAATAAAACAGCTTTTCTTTGTGTGGTTTCGCAAGGGCGCAATGTACCCTTCACGGGTTCTTTACGAACACGAAAAGTATGTATTTATTGTACAGAATTGTGCCATACCGGAGAATAAACAAAACAGCTTTTCTTATATGTGGTTTTCCAAGGGCGCCTTATGTAAAGGGCGCAGTGCACCCTTCACGGATTCTTTACCAACACTAAAAGTATGTATTCATTGTACAGAATTGTGCCATACAGAAGAATAAATAAAACAACTTTTCTTTTATGTAGTTTCGCAAGGGCGCCTTATGTAAAGGGCGCAGTGTACCCTTCACGGATTCTTTACCAACACTAAAAGTATGTATTCATTGTACAGAATTGTGACGTACAGAAGAATAAATAAAACAGCTTTTCTTTAATGTAGTTTCGCAAGGGCGCAATGTACCCTTCATGGATTCTTTACCAATACTAAAAGTATGTATTCATTGTACAGAATTGTGCCATACAAAAGAATAAATAAAACAGCTTTTCTTTTATGTGTTTTCGCAAGGGCGCCTTATGTAAAGGGTGAAGTGCACCCTTCACAGATTCGTTACCAACACTAAAAGTATGTATTCATTGTACAGAATTGTGCCATACAGAAGAATAAATAAAACACCTTTTCTTTTATGTGGTTTCGCAAGGGAGCAATGTACACTTCACGGGATCCTTTACGAACACGAAAAGTATGTATTCATTGTACAGAATTGTGCCATACAGGAGAATAAATAAAACAGCTTTTCTTTTATGTTGTTTCGCAAGTGCTTCTTATGTAAAGGGTTTAGTGCACCCTTCGCAGATTCGTTACCAACACTAAAATTATGTATTCATTGTACAGAATTGTGGCATACAGAAGAATAAATAAAACAGTTTTTCTTTTATGTGGTTTCGCAAGGGCGCCTTATGTAAAGGGCGTAGTGTACCCTTCACGCATTCTTTGCCAACACTAAGAGTATGTATTCATTCTAAAGAATTGTGACGTACAGAAGAATAAATAAAACAGCTTTTCTTTTATGTGGTTTCGCAAGGGCGCAATGTACCCTTCTCGGGTTCTTTACGAACACGAAAAGTATGTATTCATTGTACAGAATTGTGCCATAGAGGAGAATAAATAAAACAGCTTTTCTTTTATGTGGTTTCCCAAGGGCGCCTTATTTAAAGGGCGCAGTGTACCCTTCACGGATTCTTTGCCAACACTAAAAGTATATATTCATTGTACAGAATAGTGTCGTACAGAAGAATAAATAAAACCGCCTTTCTTTTATGTAGTTTCGCAAGGGCGCCTTATGTAAAGAGCGCAGTGTACCCTTCACGGATTCTTTACCAACACTAAAAGTATGTATCCATTGTACAGAATTGTGCCATACACAAGAGTAAATAAAACAGCTTTTCTTTTATGTGGTTTCGCAAGAGCGCAATGTACCTTTCACGGATTATTTACCAACATTAAAAGTATGTATTCATTGTACAGAATTGTGACATACAGAAGAATAAATAAAACAGCTTTTCCTTTATGTGGTTTCGCAAGGGCGCAGTGTACCCTTCACGGGTTCTTTACGAACACGAAAAGTATGTATTCATTGTACAGAATTGTGCCATACAGGAGAATAAATAAAACAGCTTTTCTTTTATGTGGTTTCGCAAGGGCGCAATATACCCTTCACGGGTTCTTTACGAACACGAAAAGTATGTATTCATTGTACAGAATTAGGCCATACAGGAGAATAAATAAAACAGCTTTTCTTTTATGTGGTTTCGCAAGGGCGCAATGTACCCTTCACGGGTTGTTTACGAACAAGAAAAGTATGTATTCAATGTACAGAATTGTGCCATACAGGAGAATAAATAAAACAGCTTTTCTTTTATGTGGTTTCCCAAGGGCGCCTTATGTAAAGGGCGCAGTGTACCCTTCACGGATTCTTTGCCAACACTAAAAGTATGTATTCATTGTACAGAATTGTGACATATAGAAGAATAAATAAATCAGCTTTTCTTTTATGTGGTTTCGCAAGGGCGCAACTTACCCTTCTCGGGTTTTTTACGAACACGAAAAGTATGTATTCATTGTACAGAATTGTGCCATACAGGAGAATAAATAAAACAGCTTTTCTTTTATGTGGTTTCCCAAGGGCGCCTTATGTAAAGGGCGCAGTGTACATTTCGCGGATTCTTTACCAACATCAAAAGTATGTATTCATTGTACAGAATTGTGCCATAGAGAAGAATAAATAAAACAGTTTTTCTTTTATGTGGTTTCGCAAAGGCGCAATGTACCCTTCACGGATTCTTTAACAGCACTAAAAGTATGTATTCATTGTACAGAATTGTGCCATAAGGAAGAATAAATAAAACAGCTTTTCTATTATGTGGTTTCGCAAGGGCGCAATGTACCCTTCATGGATTCATTACCAACACTAAAAGTATGCATTCATTGTACAGAATTGTGCCATACAAGAGAATAAATAAAACAGCTTTTCTTTTATGTGTTTTCGCAAGGGCGCCTTATGTAAAGGGTGCAGTGCACCCTTCACAGATTCGTTACCAACACTAAAAGTATGTATTCATTGTACAGAATTGTGCCAAACAGAAGAATAAGTAAAAAAGCTTTTCTTTTATGTGGTTTCCCAAGGGCGCAATGTACCCTTCACGGGTTCTTTACCAACACTAAAAGTATGTATTCATTGTACAGAATTGTGCCATAGAGGAGAATAAATAAAACGGTTTTTATTTTGTGTGGTTTCGCAAGAGCGCAATGTACCCTTCACGGATTCTTTACCAACACTAGAAGTATGTATTCATTGTACAGAATTGTGCCGTACAGACGATTAAAGAAAACATCTTTTCTATTATGTGGTTTCGCAAGGGCGCAATGTACCCTTCACTGGTTGTTTACGAACACGAAAAGTATGTATTCATTGTACAGAATTGTGCCATACAGAAGAATAAATAAAATATCTTTTCTTTTATGTGGTTTCGCAAGGGCGCAATGTACCCTTCACGGGTTCTTCACGAACACGATAAGTATGTATTCATTGTACAGAAATGTGCCATACAGGAGAATAAATGAAACAGCTTTTCTTTTATGTGGTTTCCCAAGGGCGCCTTATGTAAAGGGCGAAGTGTACCCTTCACGGATTCTTTACCAACACTAAAAGTATGTATTCATTGTACAGAATTGTGCCATACAGAAGAATAAATAAAACAAATTTTCTTTTATGTGGTTTCGCAAGGGCGCCTTATGTAAAGGGTGCAGTGCACCCTTCACAGATTCGTTACCAACACTAAAAGTATGTATTCATTGTACAGAATTGTGCTATACAGAGGAACAAATAAAACAGCTTTTCTTTTATGTGGTTTCGCAAGGGCGCAATGTACCCTTCACGGGTTGATTACAAACACGAAAAGTATGTATTTATTGTACAGAATTGTGCCATACAGGGGAATAAATAAAACAGCTTTTCTTTTATGTGGTTTCCCAAGGGCGCCTTATGTAAAGGGCGCAGTGTACCCTTCACGGATTCTTTACCAACACTAAAAGTATGTATTCATTGTACAGAATTGTGCCATACAGAAGAATAAATAAAACTGCTTTTCTTTTATGTGGCTTCGCAAGGGCGCAATGTACCCTTCACGGGTTCTTTACGAACACGAAAAGTATGTATTCATTGTACAGAATTGTGCCATACAGAAGAATAAATAAAACAGCTTTTCTTTTATGTGGTTTCGCAAGGGCGCAATGTACCCTTCACGGGTTGTTTACGAACACGAAAAGTGTGTATTTATTGTACAGAATTGTGCCATACAGGGGAATAAATAAAACAGCTTTTCTTTTATGTGGTTTCCCAAGGGCGCCTTATGTAAAGGGCGCAGTGTACCCTTCACGGATTCTTTGCCAACACTAAAAGTATGTATTCATTGTACAGAATATTGACGTACAGAAGAATAAATAAAACCGCTTTTCTTTTATGTAGTTTCGCAAGGGCGCCTTATGTAAAGAGCGCAGTGTACCCTTCACGGATTCTTTACCAACATTAAAGTATGCATCCATTGTACAGAATTGTGCCATACACAAGAGTAAATAAAACAGCTTTTCTTTTATGTGGTTTCGCAAGAGCGCAATGTACCTTTCACGGATTCTTTACCAACATTAAAAGTTTGTATTCATTGTACAGAATTGACATACAGAAGAATAAATAAAACAGCTTTTCTTTTATGTGGTTTCGCAAGGGCGCAGTGTACCCTTCACGGGTTCTTTACGAACACGAAAAATATGTATTCATTGTACAGAATTGTGCCATACAGGAGAATAAATAAAACCGCTTTTCTTTTATGTGGTTTCGCAAGGGCGCAATGTACCCTCCACGGGTTCTTTACGAACACGAAAAGTATGTATTCATTGTACAGAATTGTGCCATACAGGAGAATAAATAAAACAGCTTTTCTTTTATGTGGTTTCGCAAGGGCGCAATGCACCCTTCACGGGTTGATTACGAACACGAAAAGTATGTATTCATTGTAGAGAATTGTGCCATAGAGGAGAATAAATAAAACAGCTTTTCTTTTATGTGGTTTCCCAAGGGCGCCTTATGTAAAGGGCGCAGTGTACCTTTCACGGATTCTTTACCAACATTAAAAGTATGTATTCATTGTACAGAATTGTGCCATAGAGAAGAATAAATAAAACAGTTTTTTTTTGTGGTTTCGCAAGGGTGCAATGTACCCTTCACGGATTCTTTAACAACACTAAAAGTATGTATTCATTGTACAGAATTGTGCCATAGAGAAGAATAAATAAAACAACTTTTCTTTTATGTAGTTTCGCAAGGGCGCCTTATGTAAAGGGCGCAGTGTACCCTTCACGGATTCTTTACAAACACTAAAAGTATGTATTCATTGTACAGAAATGTGCCATAAGGAAGAATAAATAAAACAGCTTTTCCATTATGTGGTTTCGCAAGGGCGCAATGTACCCTTCATGGATTCATTACCAACACTAAAAGTATGCATTCATTGTACAGAATTGTGCCATGCAAGAGAATGAATAAAACAGCTTTTCTTTTATGTGGTTTCACAAGGGCGCCTTATGTAAAGGGTGCAGTGCACCCTTCACAGATTCGTTACCAACACTAAAAGTATGTATTCATTGTACAGAATTGTGCCAAACAGAAGAATAAATAAAACAGCTTTTCTTTTATGTGGTTTCCCAAGGGCGCAATGTACCCTTCACGGATTTTTTACCAAAACTAAAAGTATGTATTCATTGTACAGAATTGTGCCATACAGGAGAATAAATAAAAAAGCTTTTCTTTTATGTGGTTTCTCAAGGGCGCAATGTACCCTTCACGGGTTCTTTACGAACACGAAAAGTATGTATTCATTGTACAGAATTGTGCCATACAGGAGAATAAATAAAACAGCTTTTCTTTGTGTGGTTTCGCAAGGGCGCAATGTACCCTTCACGGGTTCTTTACGAACACGAAAAGTATGTATTTATTGTACAGAATTGTGCCATACCGGAGAATAAACAAAACAGCTTTTCTTATATGTGGTTTTCCAAGGGCGCCTTATGTAAAGGGCGCAGTGCACCCTTCACGGATTCTTTACCAACACTAAAAGTATGTATTCATTGTACAGAATTGTGCCATACAGAAGAATAAATAAAACAACTTTTCTTTTATGTAGTTTCGCAAGGGCGCCTTATGTAAAGGGCGCAGTGTACCCTTCACGGATTCTTTACCAACACTAAAAGTATGTATTCATTGTACAGAATTGTGACGTACAGAAGAATATATAAAGCAGCTTTTCTTTTATGTGGTTTCGCAAGGGCGCAATGTACCCTTCATGGATTCTTTACCAACACTAAAAGTATGTATTCATTGTACAGAATTGTGCCATACAGGAGAACAAATAAAACAGCTTTTCTTTTATGTTGTTTCGCAAGTGCTTCTTATGTAAAGGGTTTAGTGCACCCTTCGCAGATTCGTTACCAACACTAAAATTATGTATTCATTGTACGGAATTGTGCCATACAGAAGAATAAATAAAACAGTTTTTCTTTTATGTGGTTTCGCAAGGGCGCCTTATGTAAAGGGCGTAGTGTACCCTTCACGGATTCTTTGCCAACACTAAGAGTATGTATTCATTCTAAAGAATTGTGACGTACAGAAGAATAAATAAAACAGCTTTTTTTTAAGTGGTTTCGCAAGGGCGCCTTATGTAAAGGGTGCAATGTACACTTCACGGGTCCTTTACCAACACTAAAAATATGCATTCATTATACAGAGTTGTGCCGTACAGAAGAATAAATAAAACCGTTTGTCTTTGATTTGGTTTCGCAAGGGCGCCTTATGTACCCTTCACGGATTCTTTACCAACACTCAGAGTATGTATTCATTGTACAGAATTGTGCCATAGAGGAGAATAAATAAAACAGCTTTTCTTTTATGTGGTTTCGCAAGAGCGCAATGTACCCTTCACGGATTTTTACAATCACTAAAAGTATGTATTCATTGTACACAATTGTGCCATATACAAGAATAAATAAAACAGCTTTTCTTTTATGTGGTTTCGCAAGGGCGCAATGTACCCTTCTCGGGTTGTTTGCGACCACGAAAAGTATGTATTCGTTGTACAGAATTTTTCCATACAGGAGAATAAATAAAACAGCTTTTCTTTTATGTGGTTTCGCAAGGGCGCCTTATTTAAAGGGTGCAGTGCACCCTTCACAGATTCGTTATCAACACTAAAAGTATGTATTCGTTGTACAGAATTGTGCCATACAGAAGAATAAATAAAACAGCTTTTCTTTTGTGTGGTTTCGCAAGGGCGCCTTATGTAAAGGGCGCAGTGTACCCTTCACGGATTCTTTGCCAACACTGAAAGTGTGTATTCATTGTACAGAATTGTGACGTACAGAAGAATAAATAAAACAGGTTTTCTTTTATGTGGTTTCGCAAGGGCGCCTTATGTAAAGGTTGCAATGTACACTTCACAGATTCGTTACCAACACTAAAAGTATGTATTCATTGTACACAATTGTGCCATACAGAAGAATAACTAAAACAGCTTTTCTTTTATGTGGTTTCCCAAGGGCGCAATGTACCCTTCACGGGTTCTTTACTAACACTAAAAGTATGTATTCGTTGTACAGAATTGTGCCATAGAGGAGAATAAATAAAAGAGCTTTTTTTTATGTGGTTTCGCAAGAGCGCAATGTACCCTTCACAGATTCGTTACCATCACTAAAAGTATGTATTCATTGTACAGAATTGTGCCATACAGAAGAACAAATAAAACAGCTTTTCTTTAATGTGGTTTCGCAAGGGCGCAATGTACCCTTCACGGGTTCTTTACGAACACGAAAAGTATGAATTCATTGTACAGAATTGTGCCATACAGGAGAATAAATAAAACAGTTTTTCTTTTATGTGGTTTCGCAAGGGCGCCTTATGTAAAGGGTGTAGTGCACCCTTCACAGATTCGTTACAACACTAAAAGTATGTATTCTTTGTATAGAATTGTGCCATACAGAAGAATAAATAAAACAGATTTTCTTTTATGTGGTCTCGCAAGGGCGCCTTATGTAAAGGGCGCAGTGTACCCTTCACGAATTCTTTGCCAACACTAAAAGTATGTACTCATTCTACAGAATTCTGACGTACAGAAGAATAAATAAAACAGTTTTCTATTATGTGGTTTCGCAAGGGCGCCTTATGTAAAGGGTGCAATGTACACTTCACGGGTTCTTTACCAACACTAAAAATATGCATTCATTGTACAGAATTGTGCCATAGAGAAGAATAAATAAAACCGTTTGTCTTTGATTTGGTTTCGCAAGGGCGCCTTATGTACCCTTCACGGATTCTTTACCAACACTAAAAGCATGTATTCATTGTTCAGAATTGTGCCAGAGAGGAGAATAATTAAAACAGCTTTTCTTTTATGTGGTTTCGCAAGGGCGCAATGTACCCTTCTCGGGTTCTTTACGAACACGAAAAGTATGTATTCATTGTACAGAATTGTGCCATACAGGAGAATAAATAAAACAGCTTTTCTTTTTTGTGGTTTCCCAAGGGCGCCTTATTTAAAGGGCGCAGTGTACCCTTCACGGATTCTTTACCAACACTAAAAGTATGTATCCATTGTACAGAATTGTGCCATACACAAGAGAAAATAACACAGCTTTTCTTTTTTGTGGTTTCGCAAGAGCGCAATGTACCTTTCACGGATTCTTTACCAACATTAAAAGTATGTATTCATTGTACAGAATTGTGCCATACAGAAAAATAAATAAAACAGCTTTTCTTTTATGTGGTTTCGCAAGGGCGCAATGTACCCTTCACGGATTCTTTACGAACACGAAAAGTATGTATTCATTGTACAGAATTGTGCCATACAGGAGAATAAATAAAACAGCCTTTCTTTTATGTGGTTTCTCAAGGGCGCAATGTACCCTTCACGGATTCTTTACGAACACGAAAAGTATGTATTCATTGTACAGAATTGTGCCATACAGGAGAATAAATAAAACAGCTTTTCTTTTATGTGGTTTCTCAAGGGCACAATGTACCCTTCACGGGTTGTTTACGAACACGAAAAGTATGTATTCATTGTACAGAATTGTGCCATACAGGAGAATAAATAAAACAGATTTTCTTTTATGTGGTTTCCCGAGGGGGCCTTATGTAAAGGGCGCAGTGTACCCTTCACGGATTCTTTGCCAACAATAAAACTATGTATTCATTGTACAGAATTGTGACGTACAGAAGAATAAATAAAACAGCTTTTTTTATGTGGTTTCGCAAGGGCGCAATGTACCCTTCTCGGGTTCTTTACGAACACGAAAATTATGTATTCATTGTACAGAATTGTGCCATACAGGAGAATAAATAAAACAGCTTTTCTTTTATGTGGTTTCCCAAGGGCGCCTTATGTTAAGGGCGCAGTGTAACCTTCACGGATTCTTTGCCAACACTAAAAAAATGTATTCATTGTACAGAATTGTGACGTACAGAAGAATAAATAAAACAGCTTTTCTTTTATGTAGTTTCGCAAGGGCGCCTTATGTAAAGGGCGCAGTGTACCCTTCACGGATTCTTTACCAACACTAAAAGTATGTATCCAGTGTACAGAATTGTGCCATACACAAAAGAAAATAACACAGCTTTTCTTTTATATGGTTTCTCAAGAGCGCAATGTACCTTTCACGGATTCTTTACCAACATTAAAAGTATGTATTCATTGTACAGAATTGTGACATACAGAAGAATAAAAAAAACAGCTTTTCTTTTATGTGGTTTCGCAAGGGCGCAATGTACCCTTCACGGGTTCTTTACGAACACGAAAAGTATGTATTCATTGTACAGAATTGTGCCATACAGGAGAATGAATAAAACAGCTTTTCTTTTATGTGTTTTCGCAAGGGCCCAATGTAACCTTCACGGGTTCCTTACGAACACGAAAAATATGTATTCATTGTACAGAATTGTGGCATACAGGAGAATAAATAAAACAGCTTTTCTTTTATGTGGTTTCGCTAGGGCGCAATATACCCTTCACGGGTTGTTTACGAACACGAAAAGTATGTATTCATTGTGCAGAATTGTGCCATACAGGAGAATAAATATAACAGCTTTTCTTTTATGTGGTTTCCCAAGGGCGCCTTATGTAAACGGCGCAGTGTACCTTTCACGGATTCTTTACCAACATTAAAAGTATGTATTCATTGTACAGAATTGTGCCATAGAAAAGAATAAATAAAACAGCTTTTCTTTTATGTGGTTTCGCAAAGGCGCAATGTACCCTTCACAGATTCATTAACAACACTAAAAGTATGTATTCATTGTACAGAATTGTGCCATAAGGAAGAATAAATAAAACAGCTTTTCTTATTTTGTGGTTTCGCAAGGGCGCAATGTACCCTTCATGGATTCATTACCAACACTAAAAGTATGCATTCATTGTACACAATTGTGCCATACAAGAGAATAAATAAAACAGCTTTTCTTTTATGTGGTTTCGCAAGGGCGCCTTATGTAAAGGGTGCAGTGCACCCTTCACAGATTCGTTACCATCGCTAAAAGTATGTATTCATTGTACAGAATTGTGCCATACAGAAGAACAAATAAAACAGCTTTTCTTTTATGTGGTTTCGCAAGGGCGCAATGTACCCTTCACGGGTTCTTTACGAACACGAAAAGTATGAATTCATTGTACAGAATTGTGCCATACAGGAGAATAAATAAAACAGTTTTTCTTTTATGTGGTTTCGCAAGGGCGCCTTATGTAAAGGGTGTAGTGCACCCTTCACAGATTCTTTACCAACATTAAAAGTATGTATTCTTTGTATAGAATTGTGCCATACAGAAGAATAAATAAAACAGCTTTTCTTTTATGTGGTCTCGCAAGGGCGCCTTATGTAAAGGGCGCAGTGTACCCTTCACGGATTCTTTGCCAACACTAAAAGTATGTATTCATTCTACAGAATTCTGACGTACAGAAGAATAAATAAAACAGCTTTTCTATTATGTGGTTTCGCAAGGGCGCCTTATGTAAAGAGTGCAATGTACACTTCACGGGTTCTTTTCCAACACTAAAAATATGCATTCATTGTACAGAATTGTGCCATAGAGAAGAATAAATAAAACTGTTTGTCTTTGATTTGGTTTCGCAAGGGCGTCTTATGTACCCTTCACGGATTCTTTACCAACACAAAAAGCATGTATTCATTGTTCAGAATTGTGCCATAGAGGAGAATAATTAAAACAGCTTTTCTTTTATGTGGTTTCCCAAGGGCGCAATGTACCCTTCTCGGGTTCTTTACGAACACGAAAAGTATGTATTCATTGTACAGAATTGTGCCATACAGGAGAATAAATAAAACAGCTTTTCTTTTTTGTGGTTTCCCAAGGGCGCCTCATTTAAAGGGCGCAGTGTACCCTTCACGGATTCTTTGCCAACACTAAAAGTATGTATTCATTGTACAGAATTGTGACCTACAGAAGAATAAATAAAACAGCTTTTCTTTTATGTAGTTTCGCAAGGGCGCCTTATGTAAAGTTCGCAGTGTACCCTTCACGGATTCTTTACCAACACTAAAAGTATGTATCTATTGTACAGAATTGTGCCATACACAAGAGAAAATAACACAGCTTTTCTTTTATGTGGTTTCGCAAGAGCGCAATGTACCTTTCACGGATTACTTACCAACATTAAAAGTATGTATTCATTGTACAGAATTGTGCCATACAGAAGAATAAATAAAACAGCTTTTCTTTTATGTGGTTTCGCAAGGGCGCAATGTACCCTTCACGGATTCTTTACGAACATGAAAAGTATGTATTCATTGTACAGAATTGTGCCATACAGGAGAATAAATAAAACAGCTATTCTTTTATGTGGTTTCTCAAGGGCGCAATGTACCCTTCACGGATTCTTTACGAACACGAAAAGTATGTATTCATTGTACAGAATTGTGCCATACAGGAGAACAAATAAAACAGCTTTTCTTTTATGTGGTTTCTTAAGGGCGCAATGTACCCTTCACGGGTTGTTTACGACCACGAAAAGTATGTATTCATTGTACAGAATTGTGCCATACAGGAGAATAAATAAAACAGATTTTCTTTTATGTGGTTTCCCAAGGGGGCCTTATGTAAAGGGCGCAGTGTACCCTTCACGGATGCTATGCCAACAATAAAACTATGTATTCATTGTACAGAATTGTGACGTACAGAAGAATAAATAAAACAGCTTTTTTTATGTGGTTTCGCAAGGGCGCAATGTACCCTTCTCGGGTTCTTTACGAACACGAAAATTATGTATTCATGTACAGAATTGTGCCATACAGGAGAATAAATAAAACAGCTTTTCTTTTATGTGGTTTCCCAAGGGCGCCTTATGTTAAGGGCGCAGTGTAACCTTCACGGATTCTTTGCCAACACTAAAAAATGTATTCATTGTACAGAATTGTGACGTACAGAAGAATAAATAAAACAGCTTTTCTTTAATGTAGTTTCGCAAGGGCGCCTTATGTAAAGGGCGCAGTGTACCCTTCACGGATTCTTTACCAACACTAAAAGTATGTATCCGTTGTACAGAATTGTGCCATACACAAAAGAAAATAACACAGCTTTTCTTTTATGTGGTTTCTCAAGAGCGCAATGTACCTTTCACGGATTCTTTACCAACATTAAAAGTATGTATTCATTGTACAGAATTGTGACATACAGAAGAATAAATAAAACAGCTTTTCTTTTATGTGGTTTCGCAAGGGCGCAATGTACCCTTCACGGGTTCTTTACGAACACGAAAAGTATGTATTCATTGTACAGAATTGTGCCATACAGGAGAATGAATAAAACAGCTTTTCTTTTACGTGTTTTCGCAAGGGCGCAATGTACCCTTCACGGGTTCCTTACGAACACGAAAAATATGTATTCATTGTACAGAATTGTGGCATACAGGAGAATAAATAAAACAGCTTTTCTTTTATGTGGTTTCGCAAGGGCGCAATATACCCTTCACGGGTTGTTTACGAACACGAAAAGTATGTATTCATTGTGCAGAATTGTGCCATACAGGAGAATAAATAAAACAGCTTTTCTTTTATGTGGTTTCCCAAGGGCGCCTCATGTAAACGGCGCAGTGTACCTTTCACGGATTCTTTACCAACATTAAAAGTATGTATTCATTGTACAGAATTGTGCCATAGAAAAGAATAAATAAAACAGCTTTTCTTTTATGTGGTTTCGCAAAGGCGCAATGTACCCTTCCCAGATTCTTTAACAACACTAAAAGTATGTATTCATTGTACAGAATTGTGCCATAAGGAAGAATAAATAAAACAGCTTTTCTTATCTTGTGGTTTCGCAAGGGCGCAATGTACCCTTCATGGATTCATTACCAACTCTAAAAGTATGCATTCATTGTACACAATTGTGCCATACAAGAGAATAAATAAAACAGCTTTTCTTTTATGTGGTTTCGCAAGGGCGCCTTATGTAAAGGGTGCAGTGCACCCTTCACAGATTCGTTACCAACACTAAAAGTATGTATTCATTGTACGGAATTGTGCCAAACAGAAGAATAAATAAAACAGCTTTTCTTTTATGTGGTTTCCCAAGGGCACAATGTACCCTTCACGGGTTCTTTACCAACACTAAAAGTATGTATTCATTGTACAGAATTGTGCCAAACAGAAGAATAAATAAAACAGCTTTTCTTTTGTGTGGTTTCGCAAGAGCGCAATGTACCCTTCACGGATTCTTTACCAACACTAAAAGTATGTATTCATTGTACAGAATTGTGCAGTACAGACGATTAAAGAAAACATATTTTCTTTTATGTGGTTTCGCAAGGGCGCAATGTACTTTTCACTGGTTGTTTACGAACACGAAAAGTATGTATTCATTGTACAGAATTGTGCCATACAGAAGAATAAATAATACAGCTTTTCTTTTATGTGGTTTCGCAAGGGCGCAATGTACCCTTCACGGGTTCTTCACGAACACGAAAAGTATGAATTCAATGTACAAATTTGTGCCATACAGGAGAATAAATAAAACAGTTTTTCTTTTATGTGGTTTCGCAAGGGCGCCTTATGTAAAGGGTGTAGTGAACACTTCACAGATTCGTTACCAACACTAAAAGTATGTATTCTTTGTACAGAATTGTGCCTTACAGAAGAATAAATAAAACAGATTTTCTTTTTTGTGGTCTCGAAAGGCCGCCTTATGTAAAGGGCGCAGTGTACCCTTCACGGATTCTTTGCCAACACTAAAAGTATGTATTCAATCTACAGAATTCTGACGTACAGAAGAATAAATAAAACAGCTATTCTATTATGTGGTTTCGCAAGGGCGCCTTATGTAAGGGGTGCAATGTACATTTCACGGGTTCTTTACCAACACTAAAAATATGCATTCATTGTACAGAATTGTGCCATAGGGAAGAATAAATAAAACCGTTTGTATTTGATTTGGTTTCGCAAGGGCGCCTTATGTACCCTTCACGGATTCTTTACCAACACTAAAAGCATGTATTCATTGTACAGAATTGTGCCATAGAGGAGAATAAATAAAACAGCTTTTCTTTTATGTGGTTTCGCAAGGGCGCAATGTACGCTTCTCGGGTTCTTTACGAACACGAAAAGTATGTATTCATTGTACAGAATTGTGCCATACAGGACAATAAATAAAACAGCTTTTCTTTTATGTGGTTTCCCAAGGGCGCCTTATGTAAAGGGCGCAG
Organism: Thermobia domestica; assembly: GCF_964235325.1. Taxonomy (NCBI): domain Eukaryota; kingdom Metazoa; phylum Arthropoda; class Insecta; order Zygentoma; family Lepismatidae; genus Thermobia; species Thermobia domestica. The sequence continues at coordinate 204,340 of NW_027655952.1, read as the reverse complement.
TGTACCCTTCACGGAATCTTTGCCAACACTAAAAGTATGTATTCATTGTACAGAATTGTGACGTACAAAAGAATAAATAAAATAGCTTTTCTTTTATGTAGTTTCGCAAGGGCGCCTTATGTAAAGGGCGCAGTGTACCCTTCACGAATTCTTTACCAACACTAAAAGTATGTATCCATTGTACAGAATTGTGCCATTCAGAAGAATAAAGAAAACAGCTTTTCTTTTATGTGGTTTCGCAAGAGCGCAATGTACCTTTCACGGATTCTTTACCACCTTTAAAAGTATGTATTCATTGTACAGAATTGTGCCATACAGAAGAATAAATAAAACTGCTTTTCTATTATGTGGTTTCGCAAGGGCGCAATGTACCCTTCATGGATTCATTACCAACATTAAAGTATGCATTCATTGTACAGAATTGTGTTATACAAGAGAATAAATAAAACAGCTTTTCTTTTATGTGTTTTCGCAAGGGCGCCTTATGTAAAGGGTGCAATGCACCCTTCACAGATTCGTTACCAACACTAAAAGTATGTATTCATTATACAGAATTGTGCCATTCAGAAGAATAAAGAAAACAGCTTTTCTTTTATGTGGTTTCGCAAGAGCGCAATGTACCTTTCATGGATTCTTTACCACCTTTAAAAGTATGTATTCATTGTACAGAATTGTGCCATACAGAAGAATAAATAAAACAGCTTTTCTTTTATGTGGTTTCGCAAGGGCGCAATGTACCCTTCACGGGTTCTTTACGAACACGAAAAGTATGTATTCATTCTACAGAATTGTGCCATACAGGAGAATAAATAAAACAGCTTTTCTTTTATGTGGTTTCGCAAGGGCGCAATGTACCCTTCACGGGTTCTTTACGAACACGAAAAGTATGTATTCATTGTACAAAATTGTGCCATACAGGAGAATAAATAAAACAGTTTTTCTTTTATGTGGTTTCGCAATTGCGCCTTATGTAAAGGGTGTAGTGCACCCTTCACAGATTCGTTACCAACACTAAAAGTATGTATTTTTTGTACAGAATTGTGCCATACCGAAGAATAAATAAAACAGCTTTTCTTTTATGTGGTTTCGCAAGGGCGCCTTATGTAAAGTGTGCACTGCACCCTTCACAGATTCGTTACCAACACTAAAAGTATGTATTCATTGTACAGAATTGTGCCATACAGAAGAACAAATAAAACAGCTTTTCTTTTATGTGGTTTCGAAAGGGCGCAATGTACCCTTCACGGGTTCTTTACGAACACGAAAAGTATGAATTCATTGTAAAGAATTGTGCCATACAGGAGAATAAATAAAACAGTTTTTCTTTTATGTGGTATCGCAAGGGCGCCTTATGTAAAGGGTGTAGTGCACCCTTCACAGATTCGTTACCAACACTAAAAGTATGTATTCTTTGTACAGAATTGTGCCATACAGAATAATAAATAAAACAGCTTTTCTTTTATTTGGTCTCGCAAGGGCGCCTTATGTAAAGGGCGCAGTGTACCCTTCACGGATTCTTTGCCAACACTAAAAGTATGTTTTCATTGTACAGAATTGTGACGTACAAAAGAATAAATAAAATAGCTTTTCTTTTATGTAGTTTCGCAAGGGCGCCTTATGTAAAGAGCGCAGTGTACCCTTCACGGATTCTTTACCAACACTAAAAGTATGTATCCATTGTACAGAATTGTGCCATACACAAGAATAAGTAAAACAGCTTTTCTTTTATGTGGTTTCGCAAGAGCGCAATGTACCTTTCACGGATTCTTTACCAGCATTAAAAGTATGTATTCATTGTACAGAATTGTGCCATACAGAAGAATAAATAAAACTGCTTTTCTTTTATGTGGTTTCGCAAGGGCGCAATGTACCCTTCACGGGTTGTTTACGAACAAGAAAAGTATGTATTCATTGTAAAGAATTGTGCCATACTGGAGAATAAATAAAACAGCTTTTCTTTTATGTGGTTTCCCAAGGGCGCCTTATGTAAAGGGCGCAGTGTACCCTTCACGGATTCTTTGCCAACACTAAAAGTATGTATTCATTGTACAGAATTGTGACGTACAGAAGAATAAATAAAACAGCTTTTCTTTTATGTGGTTTCGCAAGGGCGCAATTTACCCTTCTCGGGTTCTTTACGAACACGAAAAGTATGTATCCATTGTACAGAATCGTGCCATACACAAGAGTAAATAAAACAGCTTTTCTTTTATGTGGTTTCGCAAGGGCGCCTTATGTAAAGGGTGCACTGCACCCTTCACAGATTCGTTACCAACACTAAAAGTATGTATTCATTGTACAGAATTGTGCCATACAGAAGAACAAATAAAACAGCTTTTCTTTTATGTGGTTTCGCAAGGGCGCAATTTACCCTTCACGGGTTCTTTACGAACACGAAAAGTATGAATTCATTGTAAAGAACTGTGCCATACAGGAGAATAAATAAAACAGTTTTTCTTTTATGTGGTATCGCAAGGGCGCCTTATGTAAAGGGTGTAGTGCACCCTTCACAGATTCGTTACCAACACTAAAAGTATGTATTCTTTTTACAGAATTGTGCCATACAGAATAATAAATAAAACAGCTTTTCTTTTATTTGGTCTCGCAAGGGCGCCTTATGTAAAGGGCGCAGTGTACCCTTCACGGATTCTTTGCCAACACTAAAAGTATGTTTTCATTGTACAGAATTGTGACGTACAGAAGAATAAATAAAACAGCTTTTCTTTTATGTGGTTTCCCAAGGGCGCCTTATGTAAAGGGCGCAGTGTACCCTTCACGGATTCTTTGCCAACACTAAAAGTTTGTATTCATTGTACAGAATTGTGACGTACAGAAGAATAAATAAAAAAGCTTTTCTTTTATGTAGTTTAGCAAGGGCGCCTTATGTAAAGAGCGCAGTGTACCCTTCACGAATTCTTTACCAACACTAAAAGTATGTATCCATTGTACAGAATTGTGACGTACAGAAGAATAAATAATATAGCTTTTCTTTTATGTGGTTTCGCAAGAGCGCAATGTACCTTTCACGGATTCTTTACCAACATTAAAAGTATGTATTCATTGTACAGAATTGTGACATACAGAAGAATAAATAAAACAGCTTTTCTTTTATGTGGTTTCGCAAGGGCGCAGTGTACCCTTCACGGGTTCTTTACGAACACGAAAAGTATGTATTCATTGTACAGAATTGTGCCATACAGGAGAATAAATAAAACAGCTTTTCTTTTATGTGGTTTCGCAGGGGCGCAATGTACCCTTCACGGGTTCTTTACGAACACGAAAAGTATGTATTCATTGTACAGAATTGTGCCATACAGGAGAATAAATAAAACAGCGTTTCTTTTATGTGGTTTCGCAACGGCGCAATGTACCCGTCACGGGTTGTTTACGAACAAGAAAAGTATGTATTCATTGTACAGAATTGTGCCATACAGGAGAATAAATAAAACAGCTTTTATTTTATGTGGTTTCCCAAGGGCGCCTTATGTAAAGTGCGCAGTGTACCCTTCGCGGATTCTTTGCTAACACTAAAAGTATGTATTCATTGTACAGAATTGTGACGTACAGAAGAATAAATAAAGCAGCTTTTCTTTTATGTGGTTTCGCAAGGGCGCAATTTACCCTTCTCGGGTTTTTTACGAACACGAAAAGTATGTATCCATTGTACAGAATTGTGCCATACACAAGAGTAAATAAAACAGCTTTTCTTTTATGTGGTTTCGCAAGAGCGCAATGTACCATTCACGGATTCTTTACCAACATTAAAAGTATGTATTCATTGTACAGAATTCTGCCATACAGAAGAATAAATAAAACAGCTTTTCTTTTATGTGTTTTCGCACGGGCGCAATGTACCCTTCACGAGTTCCTTACGAACACGAAAAATATGTATTAATTGTACAGAATTGTGCCATACAAGAGAATAAATAAAACAGCTTTTCTTTTATGTGGTTTCGCAAGGGCTCAATGTACCCTTCACGGGTTGTTTACGAACACGAAAAGTATGAATTTATTGTACAGAATTGTGCCATACAGGGGAATAAATAAAACAGCTTTTCTTTTATGTGGTTTCCCAAGGGCGCCTTATGTAAAGGGCGCAGTGTACCCTTCACGGATTCTTTGCCAACACTAAAAGTATGTATTCATTGTACAGAATTGTGACGTACAGAAGAATAAATAAAAAAGCTTTTCTTTTATGTAGTTTAGCAAGGGCGCCTTATGTAAAGAGCGCAGTGTACCCTTCACGGATTCTTTACCAACACTAAAAGTATGTATCCATTGTACAGAATTGTGACGTACAGAATAATAAATAATATAGCTTTTCTTTTATGTGGTTTCGCAAGAGCGCAATGTACCTTTCACGGATTCTTTACCAACATTAAAAGTATGTATTCATTGTACAGAATTGTGACATACAGAAGAATAAATAAAACAGCTTTTCTTTTATGTGGTTTCGCAAGGGCGCAGTGTACCCTTCACGGGTTCTTTACGAACACGAAAAGTATGTATTCATTGTACAGAATTGTGCCATACAGGAGAATAAATAAAACAGCTTTTCTTTTATGTGGTTTCGCAAGGGCGCAATGTACCCTTCACGGGTTCTTTACGAACACGAAAAGTATGTATTCATTGTACAGAATTGTGCCATACAGGAGAATAAATAAAACAGCTTTTCTTTATGTGGTTTCGCAAGGGCGCAATGTACCCGTCACGGGTTGTTTACGAACAAGAAAAGTATGTATTCATTCTACAGAATTGTGCCATACAGGAGAATAAATAAAACAGCTTTTCTTTTATGTGGTTTCCCAAGGGCGCCTTATGTAAAGGGCGCAGTGTACCCTTCACGGATTCTTTGCCAACACTAAAAGTATGTATTCATTGTACAGAATTGTGACGTACAGAAGAATAAATAAAGCAGCTTTTCTTTTATGTGGTTTCGCAAGGGCGCAATTTACCCTTCTCGGGTTTTTTACGAACACGAAAAGTATGTATCCATTGTACAGAATTGTGCCATACACAAGAGTAAATAAAACAGCTTTTCTTTTATGTGGTTTCGCAAGAGCGCAATGTACCATTCACGGATTCTTTACCAACATTAAAAGTATGTATTCATTGTACAGAATTCTGCCATGCAGAAGAATAAATAAAACAGCTTTTCTTTTATGTGTTTTCGCACGGGCGCAATGTACCCTTCACGAGTTCCTTACGAACACGAAAAATATGTATTAATTGTACAGAATTGTGCCATACAAGAGAATAAATAAAACAGCTTTTCTTTTATGTGGTTTCGCAAGGGCGCAATGTACCCGTCACGGGTTGTTTACGAACAAGAAAAGTATGTATTCATTGTACCGAATTGTGCCATACACAAGAGTAAATAAAACAGCTTTTCTTTTATGTGGTTTCCCAAGGGCGCAGTGTACCCTTCACGGGTTCTTTACCAACACTTAAAGTATGTATTCATTGTACAGAATTGTGCCATAGAGGAGAATAAATAAAACGGTTTTTATTTTGTGTGGTTTCGCAAGAGCGCAATGTACCCTTCACGGATTCTTTACCAACACTACAAGTATGTATTCATTGTACAGAATTGTGCCGTACAGACGATTAAAGAAAACATCTTTTCTTTTATGTGGTTTCGTAAGGGCGCAATGTACCCTTCACTGGTTGTTTACGAACACGAAAAGTATGTATTCATTGTACAGAATTGTGCCATACAGAAGAATAAATAAAATATCTTTTCTTTTATGTGGTTTCGCAAGGGCGCAATGTACCCTTCATGGGTTCTTCACGAACACGATAAGTATGTATCCATTGTACAGAATTGTGCCATACAGGAGAATAAATAAAACAGCTTTTCTTTTATGTGGTTTCCCAAGGGCGCCTTATGTAAAGGGCGTAGTTTACCCTTCACGGATTCTTTACCAACACTAAAAGTATGTATTCATTGTACAGAATTGTGCCATACAGAAGAATAAATAAAACAAATTTTCTTTTATGTGGTTTCGCAAGGGCGCCTTATGTAAAGGATGCAGTGCACCCTTCACAGATTCGTTACCAACACTAAAAGTATGTATTCATTGTACAGAATTGTGCTATACAGAGGAACAAATAAAACAGCTTTTCTTTTATGTTGTTTCGCAAGGGCGCAATGTACCCTTCACGGGTTCTTTACGAACACGAAAAGTATGAATTCGTTGTACAGAATTGTGCCATACAGGACAATAAATAAAAAAGTTTTTCTTTTATGTGGTTTCGCAAGGGCGCCTTATGTAAAGGGTGTAGTGCACCCTTCACAGATTCGTTACCAGCACTAAAAGTATGTATTCTTTGTACAGAATTGTGCCATACAGAAGAATAAATGAAACAGCTTTTTTTTATGTTTTCTCGCAAGGGCGCCTTATGTAAAGGGCGCAGTGTACCCTTCACGGATTCTTTGCCAACACTAAAAGTATTTTTTCGCTGTACAGAATTGTGACGTACAAGAAAATAAATAAAACAGCTTTTCTTTTATGTAGTTTCGCAAGGGCTCCTTATGTAAAAGGCGCAGTGTACCCTTCGCGGATTCTTTACCAACACTAAAAGTATGTATCCATTGTACTGAATTGTGCCATACAGAAGAATAAGTAAAACAGCTTTTCTTTTATGTGGTTTCGCAAGAGCGCAAAGTACCTTTCACGGATTCTTTACTAACACTAAAAGTATGTATTCATTGTACAGAATTGTGCCATACAGAAGAATAAATAAAACTGCTTTTCTTTTATGTGGCTTCGCAAGGGCGCAATGTACCCTTCACGGGTTCTTTACGAACACGAAAATTATGTATTCATTGTACAGAATTGTGCCATACAGGAGAATAAATAAAATATCTTTTCTTTTATGTGGTTTCGCAAGGGCGCAATGTACCCTTCACGGGTTGTTTACGAACACGAAAAGTATATATTTATTGTACAGAATTGTGCCATACAGCGGAATAAATAAAACAGCTTTTCTTTTATGTGGTTTCCCAAGGGCGCCTTATGTAAAGGGCGCAGTGTACCCTTCACGGATTCTTTGCCAACACTAAAAGTATGTATTCATTGTACAGAATTGTGACGTACAGAAGAATAAATAAAACCGCTTTTCTTTTATGTAGTTTCGCAAGGGCGCCTTATGTAAAGGGCGCAGTGTACCCTTCACGGATTCTTTACCAACACTAAAAGTATATATCCATTGTACAGAATTGTGCAATACACAAGAATAAGTAAAACAGCTTTTCTTTTATGTGGTTTCGCAAGAGAGCAATGTACCTTTCACGGATTCTTTACCAACATTAAAAGTTTTTATTCATTATACAGAATTGTGCCATACAGAAGAATAAATAAAACTGCTTTTCTTTTATGTGGTTTCGCAAAGGCGCAATGTACCCTTCACGGATTTTTTAACAGCACTAAAAGTATGTATTCATTGTACAGAATTGTGCCATAAGGAAGCATAAATAAAACAGCTTTTCTATTATGTGGTTTCGCAAGGGCGCAATGTACCCTTCATGGATTCATTACCAACACTAAAAGTATGCATTCATTGTACAGAATTGTGCCATACAAGAGAATAAATAAAACAGCTTTTCTTTTATGTGTTTTCGCAAGGTCGCCTTATGTAAAGGGTGCAGTGCACCCTTCACAGATTCGTTACCAACACTAAAAGTATGTATTCATTGTACAGAATTGTGCCAAACAGAAGAATAAATAAAACAGCTTTTCTTTTATGTGGTTTCCCAAGGGCGCAATGTACCCTTCACGGGTTCTTTACCAACACTAAAAGTATGTATTCATTGTACAGAATTGTGCCATAGAGGAGAATAAATAAAACGGTTTTTATTTTGTGTGGTTTCGCCAGAGCGCAATGTACCCTTCACGGATTCTTTACCAACACTAGAAGTATGTATTCATTGTACAGAATTGTGCCGTACAGACGATTAAAGAAAACATCTTTTCTTTTATGTGGTTTCGCAAGGGCGCAATGTACCCTTCACTGGTTGTTTACGAACACGAAAAGTATGTATTCATTGTACAGAATTGTGCCATACAGAAGAATAAATAAAATATCTTTTCTTTTATGTGGTTTCGCAAGGGCGCAATGTACCCTTCATGGGTTCTTCACGAACACGATAAGTATGTATTCATTGTACAGAATTGTGCCATACAGGAGAATAAATAAAACAGCTTTTCTTTTATGTGGTTTCCCAAGGGCGCCTTATGTAAAGGGCGTAGTGTACCCTTCACGGATTCTTTACCAACACTAAAAGTATGTATTCATTGTACAGAATTGTGCCATACAGAAGAATAAATAAAACAAATTTTCTTTTATGTGGTTTCGCAAGGGCGCCTTATGTAAAGGGTGCAGTGCACCCTTCACAGATTCGTTACCAACACTAAAAGTATGTATTCATTGTACAGAATTGTGCTATACAGAGGACAAATAAAACAGCTTTTCTTTTATGTGGTTTCGCAAGGGCGCAATGTACCCTTCACGGGTTCTTTACGAACACGAAAAGTATGAATTCGTTGTACAGAATTGTGCCATACAGGAGAATAAATAAAAAAGTTTTTCTTTTATGTGGTTTCGCAAGGGCGCCTTATGTAAAGGTGTAGTGCACCCTTCACAGATTCGTTACCAACACTAAAAGTATGTATTCTTTGTACAGAATTGTGCCATGCAGAAGAATAAATGAAACAGCTTTTCTTTTATGTGGTCTCGCAAGGGTGCCTTATATAAAGGGCGCAGTGTACCCTTCACGGATTCTTTGCCAACACTAAAAGTATGTTTTCGTTGTACAGAATTGTGACGTACAAGAGAATAAATAAAACAGCTTTTCTTTTATGTAGTTTCGCAAGGGCTCCTTATGTAAAAGGCGCAGTGTACCCTTCACGGATTCTTTACCAACAGTAAAAGTATGTATCCATTGTACTGAATTGTGCCATACAGAAGAATAAGTAAAACAGCTTTTCTTTTATGTGGTTTCGCAAGAGCGCAAAGTACCTTTCACGGATTCTTTACTAACACTAAAAGTATGTATTCATTGTACAGAATTGTGCCATACAGAAGAATAAATAAAACTGCTTTTCTTTTATGTGGCTTCGCAAGGGCGCAATGTACCCTTCACGGGTTCTTTACGAACACGAAAAGTATGTATTCATTGTACAGAATTGTGCCATACAGGAGAATAAATAAAACAGCTTTTCTTTTACGTGGTTTCGCAAGGGCGCAATGTACCCTTCACGGGTTGTTTACGAACACGAAAAGTATGTATTTATTGTACAGAATTGTGCCATACAGGGGAATAAATAAAACAGCTTTTCTTTTATGTGGTTTCCCAAGGGCGCCTTATGTAAAGGGCGCAGTGTACCCTTCACGGATTCTTTGCCAACACTAAAAGTATGTATTCATTGTACAGAATTGTGACGTACAGAAGAATAAATAAAACCGCTTTTCTTTTATGTAGTTTCGCAAGGGCGCCTTATGTAAAGGGCGCAGTGTACCCTTCACGGATTCTTTACCAACACTAAAAGTATGTACCCATTGTACAGAATTGTGCCATACACAAGAATAAGTAAAACAGCTTTTCTTTTATGTGGTTTCGCAAGAGAGCAATGTACCTTTCACGGATTCTTTACCAACATTAAAAGTATTTATTCATTATACAGAATTGTGCCATACAGAAGAATAAATAAAACTGCTTTTCTTTTATGTGGTTTCGCAAGGGCGCAATGTACCCTTCACGGGTTGTTTACGAACAAGAAAAGTATGTATTCATTGTACAGAATTGTGCCATACAGGAGAATAAATAAAACAGCTTTTCTTTTATGTGGTTTCCCAAGGGCGCCTTATGTAATGGGCGCAGTGTACCCTTCACGGATTCTTTGCCAACACTAAAAGTATGTATTCATTGTACAGAATTGTGACGTACAGAAGAATAAATAAAACAGCTTTTCTTTTATGTGTTTTCGCAAGGGCGCAATGTACCCTTCACGAGTTCCTTACGAACACGAAAAATATGTATTAATTGTACAGAATTGTGCCATACAAGAGAATAAATAAAGCAGCTTTTCTTTTATGTGGTTTCGCAAGGGCGCAATGTACCCTTCACGGGTTGTTTACGAACACGAAAAGTATGTATTCATTGTGCAGAATTGTGCCATACAGGAGAATAAATAAAAAAGCTTTTCTTTTATGTGGTTTCCCAAGGGCGCCTTATGTAAAGGGCGCAGTGTACATTTCGCGGATTCTTTACCAACATTAAAAGTATGTATTCATTGTACAGAATTGTGCCATAGAGAAGAATAAATAAAACAGCTTTTCTTTTATGTGGTTTCGCAAAGGCGCAATGTACCCTTCACGGATTCTTTAACAGCACTAAAAGTATGTATTCATTGTACAGAATTGTGCCATAAGGAAGAATAAATAAAACAGCTTTTCTATTATGTGGTTTCGCAAGGGCGCAATGTACCCTTCATGGATTCATTACCAACACAAAAGTATGCATTCATTGTACAGAATTGGGCCATAAAAGAGAATAAATAAAACAGCTTTACTTTTATGTGTTTTCGCAAGGGCGCCTTATGTAAAGGGTGCAGTGCACCCTTCACAGATTCGTTACCAACACTAAAAGTATGTATTCATTGTACAGAATTGTGCCAAACAGAAGAATAAATAAAACAGCTTTTCTTTTATGTGGTTTCCCAAGGGCGCAATGTACCCTTCACGGGTTCTTTACCAACACTAAAAGTATGTATTCATTGTACAGAATTGTGCCATAGAGGAGAATAAATAAAAAAGTTTTTCTTTTATGTGGTTTCGCAAGGGCGCCTTATGTAAAGGGTGTAGTGCACCCTTCACAGATTCGTTACCAACACTAAAAGTATGTATTCATTGTACAGAATTGTGCTATACTGAAGAACAAATAAAACAGGTTTTTTTTTATGTGGTTTCGCAAGGGCGCAATGTACCCTTCACGGGTTCTTTACGAACACGAAAAGTATGAATTCGTTGTACAGAATTGTGCCATACAGGAGAATAAATAAAAAAGTTTTTCTTTTATGTGGTTTCGCAAGGGCGCCTTATGTAAAGGGTGTAGTGCACCCTTCACAGATTCGTTACCAACACTAAAAGTATGTATTCTTTGTACAGAATTGTGCTATAAAGAAGAATAAATGAAACAGCTTTTTTTTATGTTGTCTCGCAAGGGCGCCTTACGTAAAGGGCGCAGTGTACCCTTCACGGATTCTTTGCCAACACTAAAAGTATGTTTTCGTTGTACAGAATTGTGACGTACAAGAAAATAAATAAAACAGCTTTTCTTTTATGTAGTTTCGCAAGGGCTCCTTGTGTAAAAGGCGCAGTGTACCCTTCACGGATTCTTTACCAACACTAAAAGTATGTATCCATTGTACTGAATTGTGCCATGCAGAAGAATAAGTAAAAAAGCTTTTCTTTTATGTGGTTTCGCAAGAGCGCAAAGTACCTTTAGCGGATTCTTTACCAACACTAAAAGTATGTATTCATTGTACAGAATTGTGCCATACAGAAGAATAAATAAAACTGCTTTTCTTTTATGTGGCTTCGCAAGGGCGCAATGTACCCTTCACGGGTTCCTTACGAACACGAAAAGTATGTATTCATTGTACAGAATTGTGCCATACAGGAGAATAAATAAAACAGCTTTTCTTTTATGTGGTTTCGCAAGGGCGCAATGTACCCTTCACGGGTTGTTTACGAACACGAAAAGTATGTATTTATTGTACAGAATTGTGCCATACAGGGGAATAAATAAAACAGCTTTTCTTTTATGTGGTTTCCCAAGGGCGCCTTATGTAAAGGGCGCAGTGTACCCTTCACGGATTCTTTGCCAACACTAAAAGTATGTATTCATTGTACAGAATTGTGACGTACAGAAGAATAAATAAAACAGCTTTTCTTTTATGTGGTTTCGCAAGGGCGCAATGTACCCTTCTCGGGTTCTTTACGAACACGAAAAGTATGTATTCATTGTACAGAATTGTGCCATAGAGGAGAATAAATAAAACAGCTTTTCTTTTATGTGGTTTCCCAAGGGCGCCTTATTTAAAGGGCGCAGTGTACCCTTCACGGATTCTTTGCCAACACTAAAAGTATGTATTCATTCTACAGAATTGTGTCGTACAGAAGAATAAATAAAACCGCCTTTCTTTTATGTAGTTTCGCAAGGGCGCCTTATGTAAAGAGCGCAGTGTACCCTTCACGGATTCTTTACCAACACTAAAAGTATGTATCCATTGTACAGAATTGTGCCATACACAAGAGTAAATAAAACAGCTTTTCTTTTATGTGGTTTCGCAAGAGCGCAATGTACCTTTCACGGATTATTTACCAACATTAAAAGTATGTATTCATTGTACAGAATTGTGACATACAGAAGAATAAATAAAACAGCTTTTCCTTTATGTGGTTTCGCAAGGGCGCGGTGTACCCTTCACGGGTTCTTTACGAACACGAAAAGTATGTATTCATTGTACAGAATTGTGCCATACAGGAGAATAAATAAAACAGCTTTTCTTTTATGTGGTTTCGCAAGGTCGCAATGTACCCTTCACGGGTTCTTTACGAACACGAAAAGTATGTATTCATTGTACAGAATTGTGCCATACAGGAGAATAAATAAAACAGCTTTTCTTTTATGTGGTTTCGCAAGGGCGCAATGTACCCTTCACGGGTTGTTTACGAACAAGAAAAGTATGTATTCAATGTACAGAATTGTGCCATACAGGAGAATAAATAAAACAGCGTTTCTTTTATGTGGTTTCCCAAGGGCGCCTTATGTAAAGGGCGCAGTGTACCCTTCACGGATTCTTTGCCAACACTAAAAGTATGTATTCATTATACAGAATTGTGACGTATAGAAGAATAAATAAATCAGCTTTTCTTTTATGTGGTTTCGCAAGGGCGCCTTATGTAAAGGGTGCAATGTACACTTCACGGGTCCTTTACCAACACTAAAAATATGCATTCATTATACAGAGTTGTGCCGTACAGAAGAATAAATAAAACCGTTTGTCTTTGATTTGGTTTCGCAAGGGCGCCTTATGTACCCTTCACGGATTCTTTACCAACACTAAGAGTATGTATTCATTGTACAGAATTGTGCCATAGAGGAGAATAAATAAAACAGCTTTTCTTTTATGTGGTTTCGCAAGAGCGCAATGTACCCTTCACGGATTTTTACAATCACTAAAAGTATGTATTCATTGTACACAATTGTGCCATATAGAAGAATAAATAAAACAGCTTTTCTTTTATGTGGTTTCGCAAGGGCGCAATGTACCCTTCTCGGGTTCTTTACGACCACGAAAAGTATGTATTCGTTGTACAGAATTTTTCCATACAGGAGAATAAATAAAACAGCTTTTCTTTTATGTGGTTTCGCAAGGGCGCCTTATTTAAAGGGTGCAGTGCACCCTTCACAGATTCGTTATCAACACTAAAAGTATGTATTCATTGTACAGAATTGTGCCATACAGAAGAATAAATAAAACAGCTTTTCTTTTGTGTGGTTTCGCAAGGGCGCCTTATGTAAAGGGCGCAGTGTACCCTTCACGGATTCTTTGCAAACACTAAAAGTATGTATTCATTGTACAGAATTGTGACGTACAGAAGAATAAATAAAACAGGTTTTCTTTTATGTGGTTTCGCAAGGGCGCCTTATGTAAAGGTTGCAATGTACACTTCACAGATTCGTTACCAACACTAAAAGTATGTATTCATTGTACACAATTGTGCCATACAGAAGAATAACTAAAACAGCTTTTCTTTTATGTGGTTTCCCAAGGGCGCAATGTACCCTTCACGGGTTCTTTACTAACACTAAAAGTATGTATTCGTTGTACAGAATTGTGCCATAGAGGAGAATAAATAAAAGAGCTTTTTTTTATGTGGTTTCGCAAGAGCGCAATGTACCCTTCACAGATTCGTTACCATCACTAAAAGTATGTATTCATTGTACAGAATTGTGCCATACAGAAGAACAAATAAAACAGCTTTTCTTTTATGTGGTTTCGCAAGGGCGCAATGTACCCTTCACGGGTTCTTTACGAACACGAAAAGTATGAATTCATTGTACAGAATTGTGCCATACAGGAGAATAAATAAAACAGTTTTTCTTTTATGTGGTTTCGCAAGGGCGCCTTATGTAAAGGGTGTAGTGCACCCTTCACAGATTCGTTACCAACACTAAAAGTATGTATTCTTTGTATAGAATTGTGCCATACAGAAGAATAAATAAAACAGATTTTCTTTTATGTGGTCTCGCAAGGGCGCCTTATGTAAAGGGCGCAGTGTACCCTTCACGGATTCTTTGCCAACACTAAAAGTATGTACTCATTCTACAGAATTCTGACGTACAGAAGAATAAATAAAACAGTCTTCTATTATGTGGTTTCGCAAGGGCGCCTTATGTAAAGGGTGCAATGTACACTTCACGGGTTCTTTACCAACACTAAAAATATGCATTCATTGTACAGAATTGTGCCATAGAGAAGAATAAATAAAACCGTTTGTCTTTGATTTGGTTTCGCAAGGGCGCCTTATGTACCCTTCACGGATTCTTTACCAACACTAAAAGCATGTATTCATTGTTCAGAATTGTGCCAGAGAGGAGAATAATTAAAACAGCTTTTCTTTTATGTGGTTTCGCAAGGGCGCAATGTACCCTTCTCGCGTTCTTTACGAACACGAAAAGTATGTATTCATTGTACAGAATTGTGCCATACAGGAGAATAAATAAAACAGCTTTTCTTTTTTGTGGTTTCCCAAGGGCGCCTTATTTAAAGGGCGCAGTGTACCCTTCACGGATTCTTTACCAACACTAAAAGTATGTATCCATTGTACAGAATTGTGCCATACACAAGAGAAAATAACACAGCTTTTCTTTTATGTGGTTTCGCAAGAGCGCAATGTACCTTTCACGGATTCTTTACCAACATTAAAAGTATGTATTCATTGTACAAAATTGTGCCATACAGAAGAATAAATAAAACAGCTTTTCTTTTATGTGGTTTCGCAAGGGCGCAATGTACCCTTCACGGATTCTTTACGAACACGAAAAGTATGTATTCATTGTACAGAATTGTGCCATACAGGAGAATAAATAAAACAGCTTTTCTTTTATGTGGTTTCTCAAGGGCGCAATGTACCCTTCACGGATTCTTTACGAACACGAAAAGTATGTATTCATTGTACAGAATTGTGCCATACAGGAGAATAAATAAAACAGCTTTTCTTTTATGTGGTTTCGCTAGGGCGCAATATACCCTTCACGGGTTGTTTACGAACACGAAAAGTATGTATTCATTGTGCAGAATTGTGCCATACAGGAGAATAAATATAACAGCTTTTCTTTTATGTGGTTTCCCAAGGGCGCCTTATGTAAACGGCGCAGTGTACCTTTCACGGATTCTTTACCAACATTAAAAGTATGTATTCATTGTACAGAATTGTGCCATAGAAAAGAATAAATAAAACAGCTTTTCTTTTATGTGGTTTCGCAAAGGCGCAATGTACCCTTCACAGATTCTTTAACAACACTAAAAGTATGTATTCATTGTACAGAATTGTGCCATAAGGAAGAATAAATAAAACAGCTTTTCTTATTTTGTGGTTTCGCAAGGGCGCAATGTACCCTTCATGGATTCATTACCAACACTAAAAGTATGCATTCATTGTACACAATTGTGCCATACAAGAGAATAAATAAAACAGCTTTTCTTTTATGTGGTTTCGCAAGGGCGCCTTATGTAAAGGGTGCAGTGCACCCTTCACAGATTCGTTACCATCGCTAAAAGTATGTATTCATTGTACAGAATTGTGCCATACAGAAGAACAAATAAATCAGCTTTTCTTTTATGTGGTTTCGCAAGGGCGCAATGTACCCTTCACGGATTCTTTACGAACACGAAAAGTATGAATTCATTGTACAGAATTGTGCCATACAGGAGAATAAATAAAACAGTTTTTCTTTTATGTGGTTTCGCAAGGGCGCCTTATGTAAAGGGTGTAGTGCACCCTTCACAGATTCTTTACCAACATTAAAAGTATGTATTCTTTGTATAGAATTGTGCCATACAGAAGAATAAATAAAACAGCTTTTCTTTTATGTGGTCTCGCAAGGGCGCCTTATGTAAAGGGCGCAGTGTACCCTTCACGGATTCTTTGCCAACACTAAAAGTATGTATTCATTCTACAGAATTCTGACGTACAGAAGAATAAATAAAACAGCTTTTCTATTATGTGGTTTCGCAAGGGCGCCTTATGTAAAGAGTGCAATGTACACTTCACGGGTTCTTTTCCAACACTAAAAATATGCATTCATTGTACAGAATTGTGCCATAGAGAAGAATAAATAAAACTGTTTGTCTTTGATTTGGTTTCGCAAGGGCGCCTTATGTACCCTTCACGGGTTCTTTACCAACACAAAAAGCATGTATTCATTGTTCAGAATTGTGCCATAGAGGAGAATAATTAAAACAGCTTTTCTTTTATGTGGTTTCCCAAGGGCGCAATGTACCCTTCTCGGGTTCTTTACGAACACGAAAAGTATGTATTCATTGTACAGAATTGTGCCATACAGGAGAATAAATAAAACAGCTTTTCTTTTTTGTGGTTTCCCAAGGGCGCCTCATTTAAAGGGCGCAGTGTACCCTTCACGGATTCTTTGCCAACACTAAAAGTATGTATTCATTGTACAGAATTGTGACCTACAGAAGAATAAATAAAACAGCTTTTCTATTATGTAGTTTCGCAAGGGCGCCTTATGTAAAGGGCGCAGTGTACCCTTCACGGATTCTTTACCAACACTAAAAGTATGTTTCTATTGTACAGAATTGTGCCATACACAAGAGAAAATAACACAGCTTTTCTTTTATGTGGTTTCGCAAGAGCGCAATGTACCTTTCACGGATTCCTTACCAACATTAAAAGTATGTATTCATTGTACAGAATTGTGCCATACAGAAGAATAAATAAAACAGCTTTTCTTTTATGTGGTTTCGCAAGGGCGCAATGTACCCTTCACGGATTCTTTACGAACATGAAAAGTATGTATTCATTGTACAGAATTGTGCCATACAGGAGAATAAATAAAACAGCTATTCTTTTATGTGGTTTCTCAAGGGCGCAATGTACCCTTCACGGATTCTTTACGAACACGAAAAGTATGTATTCATTGTACAGAATTGTGCCATACAGGAGAACAAATAAAACAGCTTTTCTTTTATGTGGTTTCTTAAGGGCGCAATGTACCCTTCACGGGTTGTTTACGACCACGAAAAGTATGTATTCAATGTACAGAATTGTGCCATACAGGAGAATAAATAAAACAGATTTTCTTTTATGTGGTTTCCCAAGGGGGCCTTATGTAAAGGGCGCAGTGTACCCTTCACGGATTCTTTGCCAACAATAAAACTATGTATTCATTGTACAGAATTGTGACGTACAGAAGAATAAATAAAACAGCTTTTTTATGTGGTTTCGCAAGGGCGCAATGTACCCTTCTCGGGTTCTTTACGAACACGAAAATTATGTATTCATTGTACAGAATTGTGCCATACAGGAGAATAAATAAAACAGCTTTTCTTTTATGTGGTTTCCCAAGGGCGCCTTATGTTAAGGGCGCAGTGTAACCTTCACGGATTCTTTGCCAACACTAAAAAAATGTATTCATTGTACAGAATTGTGACGTACAGAAGAATAAATAAAACAGCTTTTCTTTAATGTAGTTTCGCAAGGGCGCCTTATGTAAAGGGCGCAGTGTACCCTTCACGGATTCTTTACCAACACTAAAAGTATGTATCCATTGTACAGAATTGTGCCATACACAAAAGAAAATAACACAGCTTTTCTTTTATGTGGTTTCTCAAGAGCGCAATGTACCTTTCACTGATTCTTTACCAACATTAAAAGTATGTATTCATTGTACAGAATTGTGACATACAGAAGAATAAATAAAACAGCTTTTCTTTTATGTGGTTTCGCAAGGGCGCAATGTACCCTTCACGGGTTCTTTACGAACACGAAAAGTATGTATTCATTGTACAGAATTGTGCCATACAGGAGAATGAATAAAACAGCTTTTCTTTTACGTGTTTTCGCAAGGGCGCAATGTACCCTTCACGGGTTCCTTACGAACACGAAAAATATGTATTCATTGTACAGAATTGTGGCATACAGGAGAATAAATAAAACAGCTTTTCTTTTATGTGGTTTCGCAAGGGCGCAATATACCCTTCACGGGTTGTTTACGAACACGAAAAGTATGTATTCATTGTGCAGAATTGTGCCATACAGGAGAATAAATAAAACAGCTTTTCTTTTATGTGGTTTCGCAAGGGCGCAATATACCCTTCACGGGTTGTTTACGAACACGAAAAGTATGTATTCATTGTACAGAATTGTGCCATACAGGAGAATGAATAAAACAGCTTTTCTTTTACGTGTTTTCGCAAGGGCGCAATGTACCCTTCACGGGTTCTTTTCCAACACTAAAAATATGCATTCATTGTACAGAATTGTGCCATAGAGAAGAATAAATAAAACTGTTTGTCTTTGATTTGGTTTCGCAAGGGCGCCTTATGTACCCTTCACGGATTCTTTACCAACACAAAAAGCATGTATTCATTGTTCAGAATTGTGCCATAGAGGAGAATAATTAAAACAGCTTTTCTTTTATGTGGTTTCCCAAGGGCGCAATGTACCCTTCTCGGGTTCTTTACGACCACGAAAAGTATGTATTCATTGTACAGAATTGTGCCATACAGGAGAATAAATAAAACAGCTTTTCTTTTTTGTGGTTTCCCAAGGGCGCCTCATTTAAAGGGCGCAGTGTACCCTTCACGGATTCTTTGCCAACACTAAAAGTATGTATTCATTGTACAGAATTGTGACCTACAGAAGAATAAATAAAACAGCTTTTCTATTATGTAGTTTCGCAAGGGCGCCTTATGTAAAGGGCGCAGTGTACCCTTCACGGATTCTTTACCAACACTAAAAGTATGTATCTATTGTACAGAATTGTGCCATACACAAGAGAAAATAACACAGCTTTTCTTTTATGTGGTTTCGCAAGAGCGCAATGTACCTTTCACGGATTCCTTACCAACATTAAAAGTATGTATTCATTGTACAGAATTGTGCCATACAGAAGAATAAAAAAACAGCTTTTCTTTTATGTGGTTTCGCAAGGGCGCAATGTATCCTTCACGGATTCTTTACGAACATGAAAAGTATGTATTCATTGTACAGAATTGTGCCATACAGGAGAATAAATAAAACAGCTATTCTTTTATGTGGTTTCTCAAGGGCGCAATGTACCCTTCACGGATTCTTTACGAACACGAAAAGTATGTATTCATTGTACAGAATTGTGCCATACAGGAGAACAAATAAAACAGCTTTTCTTTTATGTGGTTTCTTAAGGGCGCAATGTACCCTTCACGGGTTGTTTACGACCACGAAAAGTATGTATTCATTGTACAGAATTGTGCCATACAGGAGAATAAATAAAACAGATTTTCTTTTATGTGGTTTCCCAAGGGGGCCTTATGTAAAGGGCGCAGTGTACCCTTCACGGATTCTTTGCCAACAATAAAACTATGTATTCATTGTACAGAATTGTGACGTACAGAAGAATAAATAAAACAGCTTTTTTTATGTGGTTTCGCAAGGGCGCAATGTACCCTTCTCGGGTTCTTTACGAACACGAAAATTATGTATTCATTGTACAGAATTGTGCCATACAGGAGAATAAATAAAACAGCTTTTCTTTTATGTGGTTTCCCAAGGGCGCCTTATGTTAAGGGCGCAGTGTAACCTTCACGGATTCTTTGCCAACACTAAAAAAATGTATTCATTGTACAGAATTGTGACGTACAGAAGAATAAATAAAACAGCTTTTCTTTAATGTAGTTTCGCAAGGGCGCCTTATGTAAAGGGCGCAGTGTACCCTTCACGGATTCTTTACCAACACTAAAAGTATGTATCCATTGTACAGAATTGTGCCATACACAAAAGAAAATAACACAGCTTTTCTTTTATGTGGTTTCTCAAGAGCGCAATGTACCTTTCACTGATTCTTTACCAACATTAAAAGTATGTATTCATTGTACAGAATTGTGACATACAGAAGAATAAATAAAACAGCTTTTCTTTTATGTGGTTTCGCAAGGGCGCAATGTACCCTTCACGGGTTCTTTACGAACACGAAAAGTATGTATTCATTGTACAGAATTGTGCCATACAGGAGAATGAATAAAACAGCTTTTCTTTTACGTGTTTTCGCAAGGGCGCAATGTACCCTTCACGGGTTCCTTACGAACACGAAAAATATGTATTCATTGTACAGAATTGTGGCATACAGGAGAATAAATAAAACAGCTTTTCTTTTATGTGGTTTCGCAAGGGCGCAATATACCCTTCACGGGTTGTTTACGAACACGAAAAGTATGTATTCATTGTGCAGAATTGTGCCATACAGGAGAATAAATAAAACAGCTTTTCTTTTATGTGGTTTCCCAAGGGCGCCTCATGTAAACGGCGCAGTGTACCTTTCACGGATTCTTTACCAACATTAAAAGTATGTATTCATTGTACAGAATTGTGCCATAGAAAAGAATAAATAAAACAGCTTTTCTTTTATGTGGTTTCGCAAAGGCGCAATGTACCCTTCCCAGATTCTTTAACAACACTAAAAGTATGTATTCATTGTACAGAATTGTGCCATAAGGAAGAATAAATAAAACAGCTTTTCTTATTTTGTGGTTTCGCAAGGGCGCAATGTACCCTTCATGGATTCATTACCAACTCTAAAAGTACGCATTCATTGTACACAATTGTGCCATACAAGAGAATAAATAAAACAGCTTTTCTTTTATGTGGTTTTGCAAGGGCGCCTTATGTAAAGGGTGCAGTGCACCCTTCACAGATTCGTTACCAACACTAAAAGTATGTATTCATTGTACAGAATTGTGCCAAACAGAAGAATAAATAAAACAGCTTTTCTTTTATGTGGTTTCCCAAGGGCACAATGTACCCTTCACGGGTTCTTTACCAACACTAAAAGTATGTATTCATTGTACAGAATTGTGCCAAACAGAAGAATAAATAAAACAGCTTTTCTTTTGTGTGGTTTCGCAAGAGCGCAATGTACCCTTCACGGATTCTTTACCAACACTAAAAGTATGTATTCATTGTACAGAATTGTGCAGTACAGACGATTAAAGAAAACATATTTTCTTTTATGTGGTTTCGCAAGGGCGCAATGTACTTTTCACTGGTTGTTTACGAACACGAAAAGTATGTATTCATTGTACAGAATTGTGCCATACAGAAGAATAAATAATACAGCTTTTCTTTTATGTGGTTTCGCAAGGGCGCAATGTACCCTTCACGGGTTCTTCACGAACACGAAAAGTATGAATTCAATGTACAAATTTGTGCCATACAGGAGAATAAATAAAACAGTTTTTCTTTTATGTGGTTTCGCAAGGGCGCCTTATGTAAAGGGTGTAGTGAACACTTCACAGATTCGTTACCAACACTAAAAGTATGTATTCTTTGTACAGAATTGTGCCATACAGAAGAATAAATAAAACAGATTTTCTTTTTTGTGGTCTCGAAAGGCCGCCTTATGTAAAGGGCGCAGTGTACCCTTCACGGATTCTTTGCCAACACTAAAAGTATGTATTCAATCTACAGAATTCTGACGTACAGAAGAATAAATAAAACAGCTATTCTATTATGTGGTTTCGCAAGGGCGCCTTATGTAAGGGGTGCAATGTACATTTCACGGGTTCTTTACCAACACTAAAAATATGCATTCATTGTACAGAATTGTGCCATAGAGAAGAATAAATAAAACCGTTTGTATTTGATTTGGTTTCGCAAGGGCGCCTTATGTACCCTTCACGGATTCTTTACCAACACTAAAAGCATGTATTCATTGTACAGAATTGTGCCATAGAGGAGAATAAATAAAACAGCTTTTCTTTTATGTGGTTTCGCAAGGGCGCAATGTACGCTTCTCGGGTTCTTTACGAACACGAAAAGTATGTATTCATTGTACAGAATTGTGCCATACAGGACAATAAATAAAACAGCTTTTCTTTTATGTGGTTTCCCAAGGGCGCCTTATGTAAAGGGCGCAGTGTACCCTTCACGGAATCTTTGCCAACACTAAAAGTATGTATTCATTGTACAGAATTGTGACGTACAAAAGAATAAATAAAATAGCTTTTCTTTTATGTAGTTTCGCAAGGGCGCCTTATGTAAAGGGCGCAGTGTACCCTTCACGAATTCTTTACCAACACTAAAAGTATGTATCCATTGTACAGAATTGTGCCATTCAGAAGAATAAAGAAAACAGCTTTTCTTTTATGTGGTTTCGATAGAGCGCAATGTACCTTTCACGGATTCTTTACCACCTTTAAAAGTATGTATTCATTGTACAGAATTGTGCCATACAGAAGAATAAATAAAACTGCTTTTCTATTATGTGGTTTCGCAAGGGCGCAATGTACCCTTCACGGGTTGTTTACGACCACGAAAAGTATGTATTCAATGTACAGAATTGTGCCATACAGGAGAATAAATAAAACAGATTTTCTTTTATGTGGTTTCCCAAGGGGGCCTTATGTAAAGGGCGCAGTGTACCCTTCACGGATTCTTTGCCAACAATAAAACTATGTATTCATTGTACAGAATTGTGACGTACAGAAGAATAAATAAAACAGCTTTTTTTATGTGGTTTCGCAAGGGCGCAATGTACCCTTCTCGGGTTCTTTACGAACACGAAAATTATGTATTCATTGTACAGAATTGTGCCATAGAGGAGAATAAATAAAACAGCTTTTCTTTTATGTGGTTTCCCAAGGGCGCCTTATGTTAAGGGCGCAGTGTAACCTTCACGGATTCTTTGCCAACACTAAAAAAATGTATTCATTGTACAGAATTGTGACGTACAGAAGAATAAATAAAACAGCTTTTCTTTAATGTAGTTTCGCAAGGGCGCCTTATGTAAAGGGCGCAGTGTACCCTTCACGGATTCTTTACCAACACTAAAAGTATGTATCCATTGTACAGAATTGTGCCATACACAAAAGAAAATAACACAGCTTTTCTTTTATGTGGTTTCTCAAGAGCGCAATGTACCTTTCACTGATTCTTTACCAACATTAAAAGTATGTATTCATTGTACAGAATTGTGACATACAGAAGAATAAATAAAACAGCTTTTCTTTTATGTGGTTTCGCAAGGGCGCAATGTACCCTTCACGGGTTCTTTACGAACACGAAAAGTATGTATTCATTGTACAGAATTGTGCCATACAGGAGAATGAATAAAACAGCTTTTCTTTTACGTGTTTTCGCAAGGGCGCAATGTACCCTTCACGGGTTCCTTACGAACACGAAAAATATGTATTCATTGTACAGAATTGTGGCATACAGGAGAATAAATAAAACAGCTTTTCTTTTATGTGGTTTCGCAAGGGCGCAATATACCCTTCACGGGTTGTTTACGAACACGAAAAGTATGTATTCATTGTGCAGAATTGTGCCATACAGGAGAATAAATAAAACAGCTTTTCTTTTATGTGGTTTCGCAAGGGAGCAATATACCCTTCACGGGTTGTTTACGAACACGAAAAGTATGTATTCATTGTACAGAATTGTGCCATACAGGAGAATGAATAAAACAGCTTTTCTTTTACGTGTTTTCGCAAGGGCGCAATGTACCCTTCACGGGTTCTTTTCCAACACTAAAAATATGCATTCATTGTACAGAATTGTGCCATAGAGAAGAATAAATAAAACTGTTTGTCTTTGATTTGGTTTCGCAAGGGCGCCTTATGTACCCTTCACGGATTCTTTACCAACACAAAAAGCATGTATTCATTGTTCAGAATTGTGCCATAGAGGAGAATAATTAAAACAGCTTTTCTTTTATGTGGTTTCCCAAGGGCGCAATGTACCCTTCTCGGGTTCTTTACGAACACGAAAAGTATGTATTCATTGTACAGAATTGTGCCATACAGGAGAATAAATAAAACAGCTTTTCTTTTTTGTGGTTTCCCAAGGGCGCCTCATTTAAAGGGCGCAGTGTACCCTTCACGGATTCTTTGCCAACACTAAAAGTATGTATTCATTGTACAGAATTGTGACCTACAGAAGAATAAATAAAACAGCTTTTCTATTATGTAGTTTCGCAAGGGCGCCTTATGTAAAGGGCGCAGTGTACCCTTCACGGATTCTTTACCAACACTAAAAGTATGTATCTATTGTACAGAATTGTGCCATACACAAGAGAAAATAACACAGCTTTTCTTTTATGTGGTTTCGCAAGAGCGCAATGTACCTTTCACGGATTCTTTACCAACATTAAAAGTATGTATTCATTGTACAGAATTGTGCCATACAGAAAAATAAATAAAACAGCTTTTCTTTTATGTGGTTTCGCAAGGGCGCAATGTACCCTTCACGGATTCTTTACGAACATGAAAAGTATGTATTCATTGTACAGAATTGTGCCATACAGGAGAATAAATAAAACAGCTATTCTTTTATGTGGTTTCTCAAGGGCGCAATGTACTTTTCACGGATTCTTTACGAACACGAAAAGTATGTATTCATTGTACAGAATTGTGCCATACAGGAGAACAAATAAAACAGCTTTTCTTTTATGTGGTTTCTTAAGGGCGCAATGTACCCTTCACGGGTTGTTTACGACCACGAAAAGTATGTATTCATTGTACAGAATTGTGCCATACAGGAGAATAAATAAAACAGTTTTTCTTTTATGTGGTTTCGCAAGGGCGCCTTATGTAAAGGGTGTAGTGCACCCTTCACAGATTCTTTACCAACATTAAAAGTATGTATTCTTTGTATAGAATTGTGCCATACAGAAGAATAAATAAAACAGCTTTTCTTTTATGTGGTCTCGCAAGGGCGCCTTATGTAAAGGGCGCAGTGTACCCTTCACGGATTCTTTGCCAACACTAAAAGTATGTATTCATTCTACAGAATTCTGACGTACAGAAGAATAAATAAAACAGCTTTTCTATTATGTGGTTTCGCAAGGGCGCCTTATGTAAAGAGTGCAATGTACACTTCACGGGTTCTTTTCCAACACTAAAAATATGCATTCATTGTACAGAATTGTGCCATAGAGAAGAATAAATAAAACTGTTTGTCTTTGATTTGGTTTCGCAAGGGCGCCTTATGTACCCTTCACGGGTACTTTACCAACACAAAAAGCATGTATTCATTGTTCAGAATTGTGCCATAGAGGAGAATAATTAAAACAGCTTTTCTTTTATGTGGTTTCCCAAGGGCGCAATGTACCCTTCTCGGGTTCTTTACGAACACGAAAAGTATGTATTCATTGTACAGAATTGTGCCATACAGGAGAATAAATAAAACAGCTTTTCTTTTTTGTGGTTTCCCAAGGGCGCCTCATTTAAAGGGCGCAGTGTACCCTTCACGGATTCTTTGCCAACACTAAAAGTATGTATTCATTGTACAGAATTGTGACCTACAGAAGAATAAATAAAACAGCTTTTCTATTATGTAGTTTCGCAAGGGCGCCTTATGTAAAGGGCGCAGTGTACCCTTCACGGATTCTTTACCAACACTAAAAGTATGTTTCTATTGTACAGAATTGTGCCATACACAAGAGAAAATAACACAGCTTTTCTTTTATGTGGTTTCGCAAGAGCGCAATGTACCTTTCACGGATTCCTTACCAACATTAAAAGTATGTATTCATTGTACAGAATTGTGCCATACAGAAGAATAAATAAAACAGCTTTTCTTTTATGTGGTTTCGCAAGGGCGCAATGTACCCTTCACGGATTCTTTACGAACATGAAAAGTATGTATTCATTGTACAGAATTGTGCCATACAGGAGAATAAATAAAACAGCTATTCTTTTATGTGGTTTCTCAAGGGCGCAATGTACCCTTCACGGATTCTTTACGAACACGAAAAGTATGTATTCATTGTACAGAATTGTGCCATACAGGAGAACAAATAAAACAGCTTTTCTTTTATGTGGTTTCTTAAGGGCGCAATGTACCCTTCACGGGTTGTTTACGACCACGAAAAGTATGTATTCAATGTACAGAATTGTGCCATACAGGAGAATAAATAAAACAGATTTTCTTTTATGTGGTTTCCCAAGGGGGCCTTATGTAAAGGGCGCAGTGTACCCTTCACGGATTCTTTGCCAACAATAAAACTATGTATTCATTGTACAGAATTGTGACGTACAGAAGAATAAATAAAACAGCTTTTTTATGTGGTTTCGCAAGGGCGCAATGTACCCTTCTCGGGTTCTTTACGAACACGAAAATTATGTATTCATTGTACAGAATTGTGCCATACAGGAGAATAAATAAAACAGCTTTTCTTTTATGTGGTTTCCCAAGGGCGCCTTATGTTAAGGGCGCAGTGTAACCTTCACGGATTCTTTGCCAACACTAAAAAAATGTATTCATTGTACAGAATTGTGACGTACAGAAGAATAAATAAAACAGCTTTTCTTTAATGTAGTTTCGGAAGGGCGCCTTATGTAAAGGGCGCAGTGTACCCTTCACGGATTCTTTACCAACACTAAAAGTATGTATCCATTGTACAGAATTGTGCCATACACAAAAGAAAATAACACAGCTTTTCTTTTATGTGGTTTCTCAAGAGCGCAATGTACCTTTCACTGATTCTTTACCAACATTAAAAGTATGTATTCATTGTACAGAATTGTGACATACAGAAGAATAAATAAAACAGCTTTTCTTTTATGTGGTTTCGCAAGGGCGCAATGTACCCTTCACGGGTTCTTTACGAACACGAAAAGTATGTATTCATTGTACAGAATTGTGCCATACAGGAGAATGAATAAAACAGCTTTTCTTTTACGTGTTTTCGCAAGGGCGCAATGTACCCTTCACGGGTTCCTTACGAACACGAAAAAATATGTATTCATTGTACAGAATTGTGGCATACAGGAGAATAAATAAAACAGCTTTTCTTTTATGTGGTTTCGCAAGGGCGCAATATACCCTTCACGGGTTGTTTACGAACACGAAAAGTATGTATTCATTGTGCAGAATTGTGCCATACAGGAGAATAAATAAAACAGCTTTTCTTTTATGTGGTTTCGCAAGGGCGCAATATACCCTTCACGGGTTGTTTACGAACACGAAAAGTATGTATTCATTGTACAGAATTGTGCCATACAGGAGAATGAATAAAACAGCTTTTCTTTTACGTGTTTTCGCAAGGGCGCAATGTACCCTTCACGGGTTCTTTTCCAACACTAAAAATATGCATTCATTGTACAGAATTGTGCCATAGAGAAGAATAAATAAAACTGTTTGTCTTTGATTTGGTTTCGCAATTGCGCCTTATGTACCCTTCACGGATTCTTTACCAACACAAAAAGCATGTATTCATTGTTCAGAATTGTGCCATAGAGGAGAATAATTAAAACAGCTTTTCTTTTATGTGGTTTCCCAAGGGCGCAATGTACCCTTCTCGGGTTCTTTACGAACACGAAAAGTATGTATTCATTGTACAGAATTGTGCCATACAGGAGAATAAATAAAACAGCTTTTCTTTTTTGTGGTTTCCCAAGGGCGCCTCATTTAAAGGGCGCAGTGTACCCTTCACGGATTCTTTGCCAACACTAAAAGTATGTATTCATTGTACAGAATTGTGACCTACAGAAGAATAAATAAAACAGCTTTTCTATTATGTAGTTTCGCAAGGGCGCCTTATGTAAAGGGCGCAGTGTACCCTTCACGGATTCTTTACCAACACTAAAAGTATGTATCTATTGTACAGAATTGTGCCATACACAAGAGAAAATAACACAGCTTTTCTTTTATGTGGTTTCGCAAGAGCGCAATGTACCTTTCACGGATTCCTTACCAACATTAAAAGTATGTATTCATTGTACAGAATTGTGCCATACAGAAGAATAAAAAAACAGCTTTTCTTTTATGTGGTTTCGCAAGGGCGCAATGTATCCTTCACGGATTCTTTACGAACATGAAAAGTATGTATTCATTGTACAGAATTGTGCCATACAGGAGAATAAATAAAACAGCTATTCTTTTATGTGGTTTCTCAAGGGCGCAATGTACCCTTCACGGATTCTTTACGAACACGAAAAGTATGTATTCATTGTACAGAATTGTGCCATACAGGAGAACAAATAAAACAGCTTTTCTTTTATGTGGTTTCTTAAGGGCGCAATGTACCCTTCACGGGTTGTTTACGACCACGAAAAGTATGTATTCATTGTACAGAATTGTGCCATACAGGAGAATAAATAAAACAGATTTTCTTTTATGTGGTTTCCCAAGGGGGCCTTATGTAAAGGGCGCAGTGTACCCTTCACGGATTCTTTGCCAACAATAAAACTATGTATTCATTGTACAGAATTGTGACGTACAGAAGAATAAATAAAACAGCTTTTTTTATGTGGTTTCGCAAGGGCGCAATGTACCCTTCTCGGGATCTTTACGAACACGAAAATTATGTATTCATTGTACAGAATTGTGCCATACAGGAGAATAAATAAAACAGCTTTTCTTTTATGTGGTTTCCCAAGGGCGCCTTATGTTAAGGGCGCAGTGTAACCTTCACGGATTCTTTGCCAACACTAAAAAAATGTATTCATTGTACAGAATTGTGACGTACAGAAGAATAAATAAAACAGCTTTTCTTTAATGTAGTTTCGCAAGGGCGCCTTATGTAAAGGGCGCAGTGTACCCTTCACGGATTCTTTACCAACACTAAAAGTATGTATCCATTGTACAGAATTGTGCCATACACAAAAGAAAATAACACAGCTTTTCTTTTATGTGGTTTCTCAAGAGCGCAATGTACCTTTCACTGATTCTTTACCAACATTAAAAGTATGTATTCATTGTACAGAATTGTGACATACAGAAGAATAAATAAAACAGCTTTTCTTTTATGTGGTTTCGCAAGGGCGCAATGTACCCTTCACGGGTTCTTTACGAACACGAAAAGTATGTATTCATTGTACAGAATTGTGCCATACAGGAGAATGAATAAAACAGCTTTTCTTTTACGTGTTTTCGCAAGGGCGCAATGTACCCTTCACGGGGTCCTTACGAACACGAAAAATATGTATTCATTGTACAGAATTGTGGCATACAGGAGAATAAATAAAACAGCTTTTCTTTTATGTGGTTTCGCAAGGGCGCAATATACCCTTCACGGGTTGTTTACGAACACGAAAAGTATGTATTCATTGTGCAGAATTGTGCCATACAGGAGAATAAATAAAACAGCTTTTCTTTTATGTGGTTTCCCAAGGGCGCCTCATGTAAACGGCGCAGTGTACCTTTCACGGATTCTTTACCAACATTAAAAGTATGTATTCATTGTACAGAATTGTGCCATAGAAAAGAATAAATAAAACAGCTTTTCTTTTATGTGGTTTCGCAAAGGCGCAATGTACCCTTCCCAGATTCTTTAACAACACTAAAAGTATGTATTCATTGTACAGAATTGTGCCATAAGGAAGAATAAATAAAACAGCTTTTCTTATTTTGTGGTTTCGCAAGGGCGCAATGTACCCTTCATGGATTCATTACCAACTCTAAAAGTACGCATTCATTGTACACAATTGTGCCATACAAGAGAATAAATAAAACAGCTTTTCTTTTATGTGGTTTTGCAAGGGCGCCTTATGTAAAGGGTGCAGTGCACCCTTCACAGATTCGTTACCAACACTAAAAGTATGTATTCATTGTACAGAATTGTGCCAAACAGAAGAATAAATAAAACAGCTTTTCTTTTATGTGGTTTCCCAAGGGCACAATGTACCCTTCACGGGTTCTTTACCAACACTAAAAGTATGTATTCATTGTACAGAATTGTGCCAAACAGAAGAATAAATAAAACAGCTTTTCTTTTGTGTGGTTTCGCAAGAGCGCAATGTACCCTTCACGGATTCTTTACCAACACTAAAAGTATGTATTCATTGTACAGAATTGTGCAGTACAGACGATTAAAGAAAACATATTTTCTTTTATGTGGTTTCGCAAGGGCGCAATGTACTTTTCACTGGTTGTTTACGAACACGAAAAGTATGTATTCATTGTACAGAATTGTGCCATACAGAAGAATAAATAATACAGCTTTTCTTTTATGTGGTATCGCAAGGGCGCAATGTACCCTTCACGGGTTCTTCACGAACACGAAAAGTATGAATTCAATGTACAAATTTGTGCCATACAGGAGAATAAATAAAACAGTTTTTCTTTTATGTGGTTTCGCAAGGGCGCCTTATGTAAAGGGTGTAGTGAACACTTCACAGATTCGTTACCAACACTAAAAGTATGTATTCTTTGTACAGAATTGTGCCATACAGAAGAATAAATAAAACAGATTTTCTTTTTTGTGGTCTCGAAAGGCCGCCTTATGTAAAGGGCGCAGTGTACCCTTCACGGATTCTTTGCCAACACTAAAAGTATGTATTCAATCTACAGAATTCTGACGTACAGAAGAATAAATAAAACAGCTATTCTATTATGTGGTTTCGCAAGGGCGCCTTATGTAAGGGGTGCAATGTACATTTCACGGGTTCTTTACCAACACTAAAAATATGCATTCATTGTACAGAATTGTGCCATAGAGAAGAATAAATAAAACCGTTTGTATTTGATTTGGTTTCGCAAGGGCGCCTTATGTACCCTTCACGGATTCTTTACCAACACTAAAAGCATGTATTCATTGTACAGAATTGTGCCATAGAGGAGAATAAATAAAACAGCTTTTCTTTTATGTGGTTTCGCAAGGGCGCAATGTACGCTTCTCGGGTTCTTTACGAACACGAAAAGTATGTATTCATTGTACAGAATTGTGCCATACAGGACAATAAATAAAACAGCTTTTCTTTTATGTGGTTTCCCAAGGGCGCCTTATGTAAAGGGCGCAGTGTACCCTTCACGGAATCTTTGCCAACACTAAAAGTATGTATTCATTGTACAGAATTGTGACGTACAAAAGAATAAATAAAATAGCTTTTCTTTTATGTAGTTTCGCAAGGGCGCCTTATGTAAAGGGCGCAGTGTACCCTTCACGAATTCTTTACCAACACTAAAAGTATGTATCCATTGTACAGAATTGTGCCATTCAGAAGAATAAAGAAAACAGCTTTTCTTTTATGTGGTTTCGATAGAGCGCAATGTACCTTTCACGGATTCTTTACCACCTTTAAAAGTATGTATTCATTGTACAGAATTGTGCCATACAGAAGAATAAATAAAACTGCTTTTCTATTATGTGGTTTCGCAAGGGCGCAATGTACCCTTCATGGATTCATTACCAACATTAAAGTATGCATTCATTGTACAGAATTGTGTTATACAAGAGAATAAATAAAACAGCTTTTCTTTTATGTGTTTTCGCAAGGGCGCCTTATGTAAAGGGTGCAATGTACATTTCACGGGTTCTTTACCAACACTAAAAATATGCATTCATTGTACAGAATTGTGCCATAGAGAAGAATAAATAAAACCGTTTGTATTTGATTTGGTTTCGCAAGGGCGCCTTATGTACCCTTCACGGATTCTTTACCAACACTAAAAGCATGTATTCATTGTACAGAATTGTGCCATAGAGGAGAATAAATAAAACAGCTTTTCTTTTATGTGGTTTCGCAAGGGCGCAATGTACGCTTCTCGGGTTCTTTACGAACACGAAAAGTATGTATTCATTGTACAGAATTGTGCCATACAGGACAATAAATAAAACAGCTTTTCTTTTATGTGGTTTCCCAAGGGCGCCTTATGTAAAGGGCGCAGTGTACCCTTCACGGAATCTTTGCCAACACTAAAAGTATGTATTCATTGTACAGAATTGTGACGTACAAAAGAATAAATAAAACAGCTTTTCTTTTGTGTGGTTTCGCAAGAGCGCAATGTACCCTTCACGGATTCTTTACCAACACTAAAAGTATGTATTCATTGTACAGAATTGTGCAGTACAGACGATTAAAGAAAACATATTTCCTTTTATGTGGTTTCGCAAGGGCGCAATGTACTTTTCACTGGTTGTTTACGAACACGAAAAGTATGTATTCATTGTACAGAATTGTGCCATACAGAAGAATAAATAATACAGCTTTTCTTTTATGTGGTTTCGCAAGGGCGCAATGTACCCTTCACGGGTTCTTCACGAACACGAAAAGTATGAATTCAATGTACAAATTTGTGCCATACAGGAGAATAAATAAAACAGTTTTTCTTTTATGTGGTTTCGCAAGGGCGCCTTATGTAAAGGGTGTAGTGAACACTTCACAGATTCGTTACCAACACTAAAAGTATGTATTCTTTGTACAGAATTGTGCCATACAGAAGAATAAATAAAACAGATTTTCTTTTTTGTGGTCTCGAAAGGCCGCCTTATGTAAAGGGCGCAGTGTACCCTTCACGGATTCTTTGCCAACACTAAAAGTATGTATTCAATCTACAGAATTCTGACGTACAGAAGAATAAATAAAACAGCTATTCTATTATGTGGTTTCGCAAGGGCGCCTTATGTAAGGGGTGCAATGTACATTTCACGGGTTCTTTACCAACACTAAAAATATGCATTCATTGTACAGAATTGTGCCATAGAGAAGAATAAATAAAACCGTTTGTATTTGATTTGGTTTCGCAAGGGCGCCTTATGTACCCTTCACGGATTCTTTACCAACACTAAAAGCATGTATTCATTGTACAGAATTGTGCCATAGAGGAGAACAAATAAAACAGCTTTTCTTTTATGTGGTTTCTTAAGGGCGCAATGTACCCTTCACGGGTTGTTTACGACCACGAAAAGTATGTATTCAATGTACAGAATTGTGCCATACAGGAGAATAAATAAAACAGATTTTCTTTTATGTGGTTTCCCAAGGGGGCCTTATGTAAAGGGCGCAGTGTACCCTTCACGGATTCTTTGCCAACAATAAAACTATGTATTCATTGTACAGAATTGTGACGTACAGAAGAATAAATAAAACAGCTTTTTTTATGTGGTTTCGCAAGGGCGCAATGTACCCTTCTCGGGTTCTTTACGAACACGAAAATTATGTATTCATTGTACAGAATTGTGCCATAGAGGAGAATAAATAAAACAGCTTTTCTTTTATGTGGTTTCCCAAGGGCGCCTTATGTTAAGGGCGCAGTGTAACCTTCACGGATTCTTTGCCAACACTAAAAAAATGTATTCATTGTACAGAATTGTGACGTACAGAAGAATAAATAAAACAGCTTTTCTTTAATGTAGTTTCGCAAGGGCGCCTTATGTAAAGGGCGCAGTGTACCCTTCACGGATTCTTTACCAACACTAAAAGTATGTATCCATTGTACAGAATTGTGCCATACACAAAAGAAAATAACACAGCTTTTCTTTTATGTGGTTTCTCAAGAGCGCAATGTACCTTTCAGTGATTCTTTACCAACATTAAAAGTATGTATTCATTGTACAGAATTGTGACATACAGAAGAATAAATAAAACAGCTTTTCTTTTATGTGGTTTCGCAAGGGCGCAATGTACCCTTCACGGGTTCTTTACGAACACGAAAAGTATGTATTCATTGTACAGAATTGTGCCATACAGGAGAATGAATAAAACAGCTTTTCTTTTACGTGTTTTCGCAAGGGCGCAATGTACCCTTCACGGGTTCCTTACGAACACGAAAAATATGTATTCATTGTACAGAATTGTGGCATACAGGAGAATAAATAAAACAGCTTTTCTTTTATGTGGTTTCGCAAGGGCGCAATATACCCTTCACGGGTTGTTTACGAACACGAAAAGTATGTATTCATTGTGCAGAATTGTGCCATACAGGAGAATAAATAAAACAGCTTTTCTTTTATGTGGTTTCGCAAGGGAGCAATATACCCTTCACGGGTTGTTTACGAACACGAAAAGTATGTATTCATTGTACAGAATTGTGCCATACAGGAGAATGAATAAAACAGCTTTTCTTTTACGTGTTTTCGCAAGGGCGCAATGTACCCTTCACGGGTTCTTTTCCAACACTAAAAATATGCATTCATTGTACAGAATTGTGCCATAGAGAAGAATAAATAAAACTGTTTGTCTTTGATTTGGTTTCGCAAGGGCGCCTTATGTACCCT
The DNA here is from genome assembly GCF_964235325.1 of Thermobia domestica. Classification (NCBI taxonomy): domain Eukaryota; kingdom Metazoa; phylum Arthropoda; class Insecta; order Zygentoma; family Lepismatidae; genus Thermobia; species Thermobia domestica. The sequence continues at coordinate 170,109 of NW_027655952.1, read as the reverse complement.
TCACGGATTCTTTACCAACACAAAAAGCATGTATTCATTGTTCAGAATTGTGCCATAGAGGAGAATAATTAAAACAGCTTTTCTTTTATGTGGTTTCCCAAGGGCGCAATGTACCCTTCTCGGGTTCTTTACGAACACGAAAAGTATGTATTCATTGTACAGAATTGTGCCATACAGGAGAATAAATAAAACAGCTTTTCTTTTTTGTGGTTTCCCAAGGGCGCCTCATTTAAAGGGCGCAGTGTACCCTTCACGGATTCTTTGCCAACACTAAAAGTATGTATTCATTGTACAGAATTGTGACCTACAGAAGAATAAATAAAACAGCTTTTCTATTATGTTGTTTCGCAAGGGCGCCTTATGTAAAGGGCGCAGTGTACCCTTCACGGATTCTTTACCAACACTAAAAGTATGTATCTATTGTACAGAATTGTGCCATACACAAGAGAAAATAACACAGCTTTTCTTTTATGTGGTTTCGCAAGAGCGCAATGTACCTTTCACGGATTCCTTACCAACATTAAAAGTATGTATTCATTGTACAGAATTGTGCCAAACAGAAGAATAAATAAAACAGCTTTTCTTTTATGTGGTTTCGCAAGGGCGCAATGTACCCTTCACGGATTCTTTACGAACATGAAAAGTATGTATTCATTGTACAGAATTGTGCCATACAGGAGAATAAATAAAACAGCTATTCTTTTATGTGGTTTCTCAAGGGCGCAATGTACTTTTCACGGATTCTTTACGAACACGAAAAGTATGTATTCATTGTACAGAATTGTGCCATACAGGAGAACAAATAAAACAGCTTTTCTTTTATGTGGTTTCTTAAGGGCGCAATGTACCCTTCACGGGTTGTTTACGACCACGAAAAGTATGTATTCATTGTACAGAATTGTGCCATACAGGAGAATAAATAAAACAGATTTTCTTTTATGTGGTTTCCCAAGGGGGCCTTATGTAAAGGGCGCAGTGTACCCTTCACGGATTCTTTGCCAACAATAAAACTATGTATTCATTGTACAGAATTGTGACGTACAGAAGAATAAATAAAACAGCTTTTTTTATGTGGTTTCGCAAGGGCGCAATGTACCCTTCTCGGGTTCTTTACGAACACGAAAATTATGTATTCATTGTACAGAATTGTGCCATACAGGAGAATAAATAAAACAGCTTTTCTTTTATGTGGTTTCCCAAGGGCGCCTTATGTTAAGGGCGCAGTGTAACCTTCACGGATTCTTTGCCAACACTAAAAAAATGTATTCATTGTACAGAATTGTGACGTACAGAAGAATAAATAAAACAGCTTTTCTTTAATGTAGTTTCGCAAGGGCGCCTTATGTAAAGGGCGCAGTGTACCCTTCACGGATTCTTTACCAACACTAAAAGTATGTATCCATTGTACAGAATTGTGCCATACACAAAAGAAAATAACACAGCTTTTCTTTTATGTGGTTTCTCAAGAGCGCAATGTACCTTTCACTGATTCTTTACCAACATTAAAAGTTTGTATTCATTGTACAGAATTGTGACATACAGAAGAATAAATAAAACAGCTTTTCTTTTATGTGGTTTCGCAAGGGCGCAATGTACCCTTCACGGGTTCTTTACGAACACGAAAAGTATGTATTCATTGTACAGAATTGTGCCATACAAGAGAATGAATAAAACAGCTTTTCTTTTACGTGTTTTCGCAAGGGCGCAATGTACCCTTCACGGGTTCCTTACGAACACGAAAAATATGTATTCATTGTACAGAATTGTGGCATACAGGAGAATAAATAAAACAGCTTTTCTTTTATGTGGTTTCGCAAGGGCGCAATATACCCTTCACGGGTTGTTTACGAACACGAAAAGTATGTATTCATTGTGCAGAATTGTGCCATACAGGAGAATAAATAAAACAGCTTTTCTTTTATGTGGTTTCCCAAGGGCGCCTCATGTAAACGGCGCAGTGTACCTTTCACGGATTCTTTACCAACATTAAAAGTATGTATTCATTGTACAGAATTGTGCCATAGAAAAGAATAAATAAAACAGCTTTTCTTTTATGTGGTTTCGCAAAGGCGCAATGTACCCTTCCCAGATTCTTTAACAACACTAAAAGTATGTATTCATTGTACAGAATTGTGCCATAAGGAAGAATAAATAAAACAGCTTTTCTTATTTTGTGGTTTCGCAAGGGCGCAATGTACCCTTCATGGATTCATTACCAACTCTAAAAGTACGCATTCATTGTACACAATTGTGCCATACAAGAGAATAAATAAAACAGCTTTTCTTTTATGTGGTTTCGCAAGGGCGCCTTATGTAAAGGGTGCAGTGCACCCTTCACAGATTCGTTACCAACACTAAAAGTATGTATTCATTGTACAGAATTGTGCCAAACAGAAGAATAAATAAAACAGCTTTTCTTTTATGTGGTTTCCCAAGGGCACAATGTACCCTTCACGGGTTCTTTACCAACACTAAAAGTATGTATTCATTGTACAGAATTGTGCCAAACAGAAGGATAAATAAAACAGCTTTTCTTTTGTGTGGTTTCGCAAGAGCGCAATGTACCCTTCACGGATTCTTTACCAACACTAAAAGTATGTATTCATTGTACAGAATTGTGCAGTACAGACGATTAAAGAAAACATATTTTCTTTTATGTGGTTTCGCAAGGGCGCAATGTACTTTTCACTGGTTGTTTACGAACACGAAAAGTATGTATTCATTGTACAGAATTGTGCCATACAGAAGAATAAATAATACAGCTTTTCTTTTATGTGGTTTCGCAAGGGCGCAATGTACCCTTCACGGGTTCTTCACGAACACGAAAAGTATGAATTCAATGTACAAATTTGTGCCATACAGGAGAATAAATAAAACAGTTTTTCTTTTATGTGGTTTCGCAAGGGCGCCTTATGTAAAGGGTGTAGTGAACACTTCACAGATTCGTTACCAACACTAAAAGTATGTATTCTTTGTACAGAATTGTGCCATACAGAAGAATAAATAAAACAGATTTTCTTTTTTGTGGTCTCGAAAGGCCGCCTTATGTAAAGGGCGCAGTGTACCCTTCACGGATTCTTTGCCAACACTAAAAGTATGTATTCAATCTACAGAATTCTGACGTACAGAAGAATAAATAAAACAGCTATTCTATTATGTGGTTTCGCAAGGGCGCCTTATGTAAGGGGTGCAATGTACATTTCACGGGTTCTTTACCAACACTAAAAATATGCATTCATTGTACAGAATTGTGCCATAGAGAAGAATAAATAAAACCGTTTGTATTTGATTTGGTTTCGCAAGGGCGCCTTATGTACCCTTCACGGATTCTTTACCAACACTAAAAGCATGTATTCATTGTACAGAATTGTGCCATAGAGGAGAATAAATAAAACAGCTTTTCTTTTATGTGGTTTCGCAAGGGCGCAATGTACGCTTCTCGGGTTCTTTACGAACACGAAAAGTATGTATTCATTGTACAGAATTGTGCCATACAGGACAATAAATAAAACAGCTTTTCTTTTATGTGGTTTCCCAAGGGCGCCTTATGTAAAGGGCGCAGTGTACCCTTCACTGAATCTTTGCCAACACTAAAAGTATGTATTCATTGTACAGAATTGTGACGTACAAAAGAATAAATAAAATAGCTTTTCTTTTATGTAGTTTCGCAAGGGCGCCTTATGTAAAGGGCGCAGTGTACCCTTCACGAATTCTTTACCAACACTAAAAGTATGTATCCATTGTACAGAATTGTGCCATTCAGAAGAATAAAGAAAACAGCTTTTCTTTTATGTGGTTTCGATAGAGCGCAATGTACCTTTCACGGATTCTTTACCACCTTTAAAAGTATGTATTCATTGTACAGAATTGTGCCATACAGAAGAATAAATAAAACTGCTTTTCTATTATGTGGTTTCGCAAGGGCGCAATGTACCCTTCATGGATTCATTACCAACATTAAAGTATGCATTCATTGTACAGAATTGTGTTATACAAGAGAATAAATAAAACAGCTTTTCTTTTATGTGTTTTCGCAAGGGCGCCTTATGTAAAGGGTGCAATGTACATTTCACGGGTTCTTTACCAAAACTAAAAATATGCATTCATTGTACAGAATTGTGCCATAGAGAAGAATAAATAAAACCGTTTGTATTTGATTTGGTTTCGCAAGGGCGCCTTATGTACCCTTCACGGATTCTTTACCAACACTAAAAGCATGTATTCATTGTACAGAATTGTGCCATAGAGGAGAATAAATAAAACAGCTTTTCTTTTATGTGGTTTCGCAAGGGCGCAATGTACGCTTCTCGGGTTCTTTACGAACACGAAAAGTATGTATTCATTGTACAGAATTGTGCCATACAGGACAATAAATAAAACAGCTTTTCTTTTATGTGGTTTCCCAAGGGCGCCTTATGTAAAGGGCGCAGTGTACCCTTCACGGAAACTTTGCCAACACTAAAAGTATGTATTCATTGTACAGAATTGTGACGTACAAAAGAATAAATAAAACAGCTTTTCTTTTGTGTGGTTTCGCAAGAGCGCAATGTACCCTTCACGGATTCTTTACCAACACTAAAAGTATGTATTCATTGTACAGAATTGTGCAGTACAGACGATTAAAGAAAACATATTTTCTTTTATGTGGTTTCGCAAGGGCGCAATGTACTTTTCACTGGTTGTTTACGAACACGAAAAGTATGTATTCATTGTACAGAATTGTGCCATACAGAAGAATAAATAATACAGCTTTTCTTTTATGTGGTTTCGCAAGGGCGCAATGTACCCTTCACGGGTTCTTCACGAACACGAAAAGTATGAATTCAATGTACAAATTTGTGCCATACAGGAGAATAAATAAAACAGTTTTTCTTTTATGTGGTTTCGCAAGGGCGCCTTATGTAAAGGGTGTAGTGAACACTTCACAGATTCGTTACCAACACTAAAAGTATGTATTCTTTGTACAGAATTGTGCCATACAGAAGAATAAATAAAACAGATTTTCTTTTTTGTGGTCTCGAAAGGCCGCCTTATGTAAAGGGCGCAGTGTACCCTTCACGGATTCTTTGCCAACACTAAAAGTATGTATTCAATCTACAGAATTCTGACGTACAGAAGAATAAATAAAACAGCTATTCTATTATGTGGTTTCGCAAGGGCGCCTTATGTAAGGGGTGCAATGTACATTTCACGGGTTCTTTACCAACACTAAAAATATGCATTCATTGTACAGAATTGTGCCATAGAGAAGAATAAATAAAACCGTTTGTATTTGATTTGGTTTCGCAAGGGCGCCTTATGTACCCTTCACGGATTCTTTACCAACACTAAAAGCATGTATTCATTGTACAGAATTGTGCCATAGAGGAGAATAAATAAAACAGCTTTTCTTTTATGTGGTTTCGCAAGGGCGCAATGTACGCTTCTCGGGTTCTTTACGAACACGAAAAGTATGTATTCATTGTACAGAATTGTGCCATACAGGACAATAAATAAAACAGCTTTTCTTTTATGTGGTTTCCCAAGGGCGCCTTATGTAAAGGGCGCAGTGTACCCTTCACGGAATCTTTGCCAACACTAAAAGTATGTATTCATTGTACAGAATTGTGACGTAGAAAAGAATAAATAAAATAGCTTTTCTTTTATGTAGTTTCGCAAGGGCGCCTTATGTAAAGGGCGCAGTGTACCCTTCACAGATTCGTTACCAACACTAAAAGTATGTATTCATTATACAGAATTGTGCCATTCAGAAGAATAAAGAAAACAGCTTTTCTTTTATGTGGTTTCGCAAGAGCGCAATGTACCTTTCATGGATTCTTTACCACCTTTAAAAGTATGTATTCATTGTACAGAATTGTGCCATACAGAAGAATAAATAAAACAGCTTTTCTTTTATGTGGTTTCGCAAGGGCGCAATGTACCCTTCACGGGTTCTTTACGAACACGAAAAGTATGTATTCATTGTACAGAATTGTGCCATACAGGAGAATAAATAAAACAGCTTTTCTTTTATGTGGTTTCGCAAGGGCGCAATGTACCCTTCACGGGTTCTTTACGAACACGAAAAGTATGTATTCATTGTACAAAATTGTGCCATACAGGAGAATAAATAAAACAGTTTTTCTTTTATGTGGTTTCGCAATTGCGCCTTATGTAAAGGGTGTAGTGCACCCTTCACAGATTCGTTACCAACACTAAAAGTATGTATTTTTTGTACAGAATTGTGCCATACAGAAGAATAAATAAAACAGCTTTTCTTTTATGTGGTTTCGCAAGGGCGCCTTATGTAAAGGGTGCACTGCACCCTTCACAGATTCGTTACCAACACTAAAAGTATGTATTCATTGTACAGAATTGTGCCATACAGAAGAACAAATAAAACAGCTTTTCTTTTATGTGGTTTCGCAAGGCCGCAATGTACCCTTCACGGGTTCTTTACGAACACGAAAAGTATGAATTCATTGTAAAGAATTGTGCCATACAGGAGAATAAATAAAACAGTTTTTCTTTTATGTGGTATCGCAAGGGCGCCTTATGTAAAGGGTGTAGTGCACCCTTCACAGATTCGTTACCAACACTAAAAGTATGTATTCTTTGTACAGAATTGTGCCATACAGAATAATAAATAAAACAGCTTTTCTTTTATTTGGTCTCGCAAGGGCGCCTTATGTAAAGGGCGCAGTGTACCCTTCACGGATTCTTTGCCAACACTAAAAGTATGTTTTCATTGTACAGAATTGTGACGTACAAAAGAATAAATAAAATAGCTTTTCTTTTATGTAGTTTCGCAAGGGCGCCTTATGTAAAGAGCGCAGTGTACCCTTCACGGATTCTTTACCAACACTAAAAGTATGTATCCATTGTACAGAATTGTGCCATACACAAGAATAAGTAAAACAGCTTTTCTTTTATGTGGTTTCGCAAGAGCGCAATGTACCTTTCACGGATTCTTTACCAGCATTAAAAGTATGTATTCATTGTACAGAATTGTGCCATACAGAAGAATAAATAAAACTGCTTTTCTTATATGTGGTTTCGCAAGGGCGCAATGTACCCTTCACGGGTTGTTTACGAACAAGAAAAGTATGTATTCATTGTAAAGAATTGTGCCATACTGGAGAATAAATAAAACAGCTTTTCTTTTATGTGGTTTCCCAAGGGCGCCTTATGTAAAGGGCGCAGTGTACCCTTCACGGATTCTTTGCCAACACTAAAAGTATGTATTCATTGTACAGAATTGTGACGTACAGAAGAATAATTAAAACAGCTTTTCTTTTATGTGGTTTCGCAAGGGCGCAATTTAACCTTCTCGGGTTCTTTACGAACACGAAAAGTATGTATCCATTGTACAGAATCGTGCCATACACAAGAGTAAATAAAACAGCTTTTCTTTTATGTGGTCTCGCAAGAGCGCAATGTACCCTTCACAGATTCGTTACCAACACTAAAAGTATGTATTCTTTGTACAGAATTGTGCTATACAGAAGAATAAATGAAACAGCTTTTCTTTTATGTGGTCTCGCAAGGGCGCCTTACGTAAAGGGCGCAGTGTACCCTTCACGGATTCTTTACCAACACTAAAAGTATGTATCCATTGTACTGAATTGTGCCATACACAAGAGTAAATAAAACAGCTTTTCTTTTATGTGGTTTCGCAAGAGCGCAATGTACCCTTCACGGATTCTTTGCCAACACTAAAAGTATGTTTTCGTTGTACAGAATTGTGACGTACAAGAGAATAAATAAAACAGCTTTTCTTTTATGTGGTTTCCCAAGGGCGCCTTATGTAAAGGGCGCAGTGTACCCTTCACGGATTCTTTGCCAACACTAAAAGTATGTATTCATTGTACAGAATTGTGACGTACAGAAGAATAAATAAAAAAGCTTTTCTTTTATGTAGTTTAGCAAGGGCGCCTTATGTAAAGAGCGCAGTGTACCCTTCACGGATTCTTTACCAACACTAAAAGTATGTATCCATTGTACAGAATTGTGACGTACAGAAGAATAAATAATATAGCTTTTCTTTTATGTGGTTTCGCAAGAGCGCAATGTACCTTTCACAGATTCTTTACCAACATTAAAAGTATGTATTCATTGTACAGAATTGTGACATACAGAAGAATAAATAAAACAGCTTTTCTTTTATGTGGTTTCGCAAGGGCGCAGTGTACCCTTCACGGGTTCTTTACGAACACGAAAAGTATGTATTCATTGTACAGAATTGTGCCATACAGGAGAATAAATAAAACAGCTTTTCTTTTATGTGGTTTCGCAAGGGCGCAATGTACCCTTCACGGGTTCTTTACGAACACGAAAAGTATGCATTCATTGTACAGAATTGTGCCATACAGGAGAATAAATAAAACAGCTTTTCTTTTATGTGGTTTCGCAAGGGCGCAATGTACCCGTCACGGGTTGTTTACGAACAAGAAAAGTATGTATTCATTGTACAGAATTGTGCCATACAGGAGAATAAATAAAACAGCTTTTCTTTTATGTGGTTTCCCAAGGGCGCCTTATGTAAAGGGCGCAGTGTACCCTTCACGGATTCTTCGCCAACACTAAAAGTATGTATTCATTGTACAGAATTGTGACGTACAGAAGAATAAATAAAGCAGCTTTTCTTTTATGTGGTTTCGCAAGGGCGCAATTTACCCTTCTCGGGTTTTTTACGAACACGAAAAGTATGTATCCATTGTACAGAATTGTGCCATACACAAGAGTAAATAAAACAGCTTTTCTTTTATGTGGTTTCGCAAGAGCGCAATGTACCATTCACGGATTCTTTACCAACATTAAAAGTATGTATTCATTGTACAGAATTGTGACGTACAGAAGAATAAATAAAAAAGCTTTTCTTTTATGTAGTTTAGCAAGGGCGCCTTATGTAAAGAGCTCAGTGTACCCTTCACGGATTCTTTACCAACACTAAAAGTATGTATCCATTGTACAGAATTGTGACGTACAGAAGAATAAATAATATAGCTTTTCTTTTATGTGGTTTCGCAAGAGCGCAATGTACCTTTCACGGATTCTTTACCAACATTAAAAGTATGTATTCATTGTACAGAATTGTGACATACAGAAGAATAAATAAAACAGCTTTTCTTTTATGTGGTTTCGCAAGGGCGCAGTGTACCCTTCACGGGTTCTTTACGAACACGAAAAGTATGTATTCATTGTACAGAATTGTGCCATAAAGGAGAATAAATAAAACAGCTTTTCTTTTATGTGGTTTCGCAAGGGCGCAATGTACCCTTCACGGGTTCTTTACGAACACGAAAAGTATGTATTCATTGTACAGAATTGTGCCATACAGGAGAATAAATAAAACAGCTTTTCTTTATGTGGTTTCGCAAGGGCGCAATGTACCCGTCACGGGTTGTTTACGAACAAGAAAAGTATGTATTCATTGTACAGAATTGTGCCATACAGGAGAATAAATAAAACAGCTTTTCTTTTATGTGGTTTCCCAAGGGCGCCTTATGTAAAGGGCGCAGTGTACCCTTCACGGATTCTTTGCCAACACTAAAAGTATGTATTCATTGTACAGAATTGTGACGTACAGAAGAATAAATAAAGCAGCTTTTCTTTTATGTGGTTTCGCAAGGGCGCAATTTACCCTTCTCGGGTTTTTTACGAACACGAAAAGTATATATCCATTGTACAGAATTGTGCCATACACAAGAGTAAATAAAACAGCTTTTCTTTTATGTGGTTTCGCAAGAGCGCAATGTACCATTCACGGATTCTTTACCAACATTAAAAGTATGTATTCATTGTACAGAATTCTGCCATGCAGAAGAATAAATAAAACAGCTTTTCTTTTATGTGTTTTCGCACGGGCGCAATGTACCCTTCACGAGTTCCTTACGAACACGAAAAATATGTATTAATTGTACAGAATTGTGCCATACAAGAGAATAAATAAAACAGCTTTTCTTTTATGTGGTTTCGCAAGGGCGCAATGTACCCGTCACGGGTTGTTTACGAACAAGAAAAGTATGTATTCATTGTACCGAATTGTGCCATACACAAGAGTAAATAAAACAGCTTTTCTTTTATGTGGTTTCCCAAGGGCGCAGTGTACCCTTCACGGGTTCTTTACCAACACTAAAAGTATGTATTCATTGTACAGAATTGTGCCATAGAGGAGAATAAATAAAACGGTTTTTATTTTGTGTGGTTTCGCAAGAGCGCAATGTACCCTTCACGGATTCTTTACCAACACTAGAAGTATGTATTCATTGTACAGAATTGTGCCGTACAGACGATTAAAGAAAACATCTTTTCTTTTATGTGGTTTCGTAAGGGCGCAATGTACCCTTCACTGGTTGTTTACGAACACGAACAGTATGTATTCATTGTACAGAATTGTGCCATACAGAAGAATAAATAAAATATCTTTTCTTTTATGTGGTTTCGCAAGGGCGCAATGTACCCTTCATGGGTTCTTCACGAACACGATAAGTATGTATCCATTGTACAGAATTGTGCCATACAGGAGAACAAATAAAACAGCTTTTCTTTTATGTGGTTTCCCAAGGGCGCCTTATGTAAAGGGCGTAGTTTACCCTTCACGGATTCTTTACCAACACTAAAAGTATGTATTCATTGTACAGAATTGTGCCATACAGAAGAATAAATAAAACAAATTTTCTTTTATGTGGTTTCGCAAGGGCGCCTTATGTAAAGGATGCAGTGCACCCTTCACAGATTCGTTACCAACACTAAAAGTATGTATTCATTGTACACAATTGTGCTATACAGAGGAACAAATAAAACAGCTTTTCTTTTATGTTGTTTCGCAAGGGCGCAATGTACCCTTCACGGGTTCTTTACGAACACGAAAAGTATGAATTCGTTGTACAGAATTGTGCCATACAGGACAATAAATAAAAAAGTTTTTCTTTTATGTGGTTTCGCAAGGGCGCCTTATGTAAAGGGTGTAGTGCACCCTTCACAGATTCGTTACCAACACTAAAAGTATGTATTCTTTGTACAGAATTGTGCCATACAGAAGAATAAATGAAACAGCTTTTTTTTATGTTTTCTCGCAAGGGCGCCTTATGTAAAGGGCGCAGTGTACCCTTCACGGATTCTTTGCCAACACTAAAAGTATGTTTTCGCTGTACAGAATTGTGACGTACAAGAAAATAAATAAAACAGCTTTTCTTTTATGTAGTTTCGCAAGGGCTCCTTATGTAAAAGGCGCAGTGTACCCTTCACGGATTCTTTACCAACACTAAAAGTATGTATCCATTGTACTGAATTGTGCCATACAGAAGAATAAGTAAAACAGCTTTTCTTTTATGTGGTTTCGCAAGAGCGCAAAGTACCTTTCACGGATTCTTTACTAACACTAAAAGTATGTATTCATTATACAGAATTGTGCCATACAGAAGAATAAATAAAACTGCTTTTCTTTTATGTGGCTTCGCAAGGGCGCAATGTACCCTTCACGGGTTCTTTAAGAACACGAAAATTATGTATTCATTGTACAGAATTGTGCCATACAGGAGAATAAATAAAATATCTTTTCTTTTATGTGGTTTCGCAAGGGCGCAATGTACCCTTCACGGGTTGTTTACGAACACGAAAAGTATATATTTATTGTACAGAATTGTGCCATACAGCGGAATAAATAAAACAGCTTTTCTTTTATGTGGTTTCCCAAGGGCGCCTTATGTAAAGGGCGCAGTGTACCCTTCACGGATTCTTTGCCAACACTAAAAGTATGTATTCATTGTACAGAATTGTGACGTACAGAAGAATAAATAAAACCGCTTTTCTTTTATGTAGTTTCGCAAGGGCGCCTTATATAAAGGGCGCAGTGTACCCTTCACGGATTCTTTACCAACACTAAAAGTATATATCCATTGTACAGTATTGTGCAATACTCAAGAATAAGTAAAACAGCTTTTCTTTTATGTGGTTTCGCAAGAGAGCAATGTACCTTTCACGGATTCTTTACCAACATTAAAAGTTTTTATTCATTATACAGAATTGTGCCATACAGAAGAATAAATAAAACTGCTTTTCTTTTATGTGGTTTCGCAAAGGCGCAATGTACCCTTCACGGATTTTTTAACAGCACTAAAAGTATGTATTCATTGTACAGAATTGTGCCATAAGGAAGAATAAATAAAACAGCTTTTCTATTATGTGGTTTCGCAAGGGCGCAATGTACCCTTCATGGATTCATTACCAACACTAAAAGTATGCATTCATTGTACAGAATTGTGCCATACAAGAGAATAAATAAAACAGCTTTTCTTTTATGTGTTTTCGCAAGGTCGCCTTATGTAAAGGGTGCAGTGCACCCTTCACAGATTCGTTACCAACACTAAAAGTATGTATTCATTGTACAGAATTGTGCCAAACAGAAGAATAAATAAAACAGCTTTTCTTTTATGTGGTTTCCCAAGGGCGCAATGTACCCTTCACGGGTTCTTTACCAACACTAAAAGTATGTATTCATTGTACAGAATTGTGCCATAGAGGAGAATAAATAAAACGGTTTTTATTTTGTGTGGTTTCGCCAGAGCGCAATGTACCCTTCACGGATTCTTTACCAACACTAGAAGTATGTATTCATTGTACAGAATTGTGCCGTACTGACGATTAAAGAAAACATCTTTTCTTTTATGTGGTTTCGCAAGGGCGCAATGTACCCTTCACTGGTTGTTTACGAACACGAAAGTATGTATTCATTGTACAGAATTGTGCCATACAGAAGAATAAATAAAATATCTTTTCTTTTATGTGGTTTCGCAAGGGCGCAATGTACCCTTCATGGGTTCTTCACGAACACGATAAGTATGTATTCATTGTACAGAATTGTGCCATACAGGAGAATAAATAAAACAGCTTTTCTTTTATGTGGTTTCCCAAGGGCGCCTTATGTAAAGGGCGTAGTGTACCCTTCACGGATTCTTTACCAACACTAAAAGTATGTATTCATTGTATAGAATTGTGCCATACAGAAGAATAAATAAAACAAATTTTCTTTTATGTGGTTTCGCAAGGGCGCCTTATGTAAAGGGTGCAGTGCACCCTTCACAGATTCGTTACCAACACTAAAAGTATGTATTCATTGTACAGAATCGTGCTATACAGAGGACAAATAAAACAGCTTTTCTTTTATGTGGTTTCGCAAGGGCGCAATGTACCCTTCACGGGTTCTTTACGAACACGAAAAGTATGTATTCATTGTACAGAATTGTGCCATACAGGAGAATAAATAAAACAGCTTTTCTTTATGTGGTTTCGCAAGGGCGCAATGTACCCGTCACGGGTTGTTTACGAACAAGAAAATATGTATTCATTGTACAGAATTGTGCCATACAGGAGAATAAATAAAACAGCTTTTCTTTTATGTGGTTTCCCAAGGGCGCCTTATGTAAAGGGCGCAGTGTACCCTTCACGGATTCTTTGCCAACACTAAAAGTATGTATTCATTGTACAGAATTGTGACGTACAGAAGAATAAATAAAGCAGCTTTTCTTTTATGTGGTTTCGCAAGGGCGCAATTTACCCTTCTCGGGTTTTTTACGAACACGAAAAGTATGTATCCATTGTACAGAATTGTGCCATACACAAGAGTAAATAAAACAGCTTTTCTTTTATGTGGTTTCGCAAGAGCGCAATGTACCATTCACGGATTCTTTACCAACATTAAAAGTATGTATTCATTGTACAGAATTCTGCCATGCAGAAGAATAAATAAAACAGCTTTTCTTTTATGTGTTTTCGCACGGGCGCAATGTACCCTTCACGAGTTCCTTACGAACACGAAAAATATGTATTAATTGTACAGAATTGTGCCATACAAGAGAATAAATAAAACGGTTTTTATTTTGTGTGGTTTCGCAAGAGCGCAATGTACCCTTCACGGATTCTTTACCAACACTAGAAGTATGTATTCATTGTACAGAATTGTGCCGTACAGACGATTAAAGAAAACATCTTTTCTTTTATGTGGTTTCGTAAGGGCGCAATGTACCCTTCACGGATTTTTTAACAGCACTAAAAGTATGTATTCATTGTACAGAATTGTGCCATAAGGAAGAATAAATAAAACGGTTTTTATTTTGTGTGGTTTCGCAAGAGCGCAATGTACCTTTCACGGATTCTTTACTAACACTAAAAGTATGTATTCATTGTACAGAATTGTGCCATACAGAAGAATAAATAAAACTGCTTTTCTTTTATGTGGCTTCGCAAGGGCGCAATGTACCCTTCACGGGTTCTTTAAGAACACGAAAATTATGTATTCATTGTACAGAATTGTGCCATACAGGAGAATAAATAAAATATCTTTTCTTTTATGTGGTTTCGCAAGGGCGCAATGTACCCTTCACGGGTTGTTTACGAACACGAAAAGTATATATTTATTGTACAGAATTGTGCCATACAGCGGAATAAATAAAACAGCTTTTCTTTTATGTGGTTTCCCAAGGGCGCCTTATGTAAAGGGCGCAGTGTACCCTTCACGGATTCTTTGCCAACACTAAAAGTATGTATTCATTGTACAGAATTGTGACGTACAGAAGAATAAATAAAACCGCTTTTCTTTTATGTAGTTTCGCAAGGGCGCCTTATGTAAAGGGCGCAGTGTACCCTTCACGGATTCTTTACCAACACTAAAAGTATGTATCCATTGTACTGAATTGTGCCATACAGAAGAATAAGTAAAACAGCTTTTCTTTTATGTGGTTTCGCAAGAGCGCAAAGTACCTTTCACGGATTCTTTACTAACACTAAAAGTATGTATTCATTGTACAGAATTGTGCCATACAGAAGAATAAATAAAACTGCTTTTCTTTTATGTGGCTTCGCAAGGGCGCAATGTACCCTTCACGGGTTCTTTAAGAACACGAAAATTATGTATTCATTGTACAGAATTGTGCCATACAGGAGAATAAATAAAATATCTTTTCTTTTATGTGGTTTCGCAAGGGCGCAATGTACCCTTCACGGGTTGTTTACGAACACGAAAAGTATATATTTATTGTACAGAATTGTGCCATACAGCGGAATAAATAAAACAGCTTTTCTTTTATGTGGTTTCCCAAGGGCGCCTTATGTAAAGGGCGCAGTGTACCCTTCACGGATTCTTTGCCAACACTAAAAGTATGTATTCATTGTACAGAATTGTGACGTACAGAAGAATAAATAAAACCGCTTTTCTTTTATGTAGTTTCGCAAGGGCGCCTTATGTAAAGGGCGCAGTGTACCCTTCACGGATTCTTTACCAACACTAAAAGTATATATCCATTGTACAGAATTGTGCAATACACAAGAATAAGTAAAACAGCTTTTCTTTTATGTGGTTTCGCAAGAGAGCAATGTACCTTTCACGGATTCTTTACCAACATTAAAAGTTTTTATTCATTATACAGAATTGTGCCATACAGAAGAATAAATAAAACTGCTTTTCTTTTATGTGGTTTCGCAAAGGCGCAATGTACCCTTCACGGATTTTTTAACAGCACTAAAAGTATGTATTCATTGTACAGAATTGTGCCATAAGGAAGAATAAATAAAACAGCTTTTCTATTATGTGGTTTCGCAAGGGCGCAATGTACCCTTCATGGATTCATTACCAACACTAAAAGTATGCATTCATTGTACAGAATTGTGACGTACAAAAGAATAAATAAAATAGCTTTTCTTTTATGTAGTTTCGCAAGGGCGCCTTATGTAAAGGGCGCAGTGTACCCTTCACGAATTCTTTACCAACACTAAAAGTATGTATCCATTGTACAGAATTGTGCCATTCAGAAGAATAAAGAAAACAGCTTTTCTTTTATGTGGTTTCGATAGAGCGCAATGTACCTTTCACGGATTCTTTACCACCTTTAAAAGTATGTATTCATTGTACAGAATTGTGCCATACAGAAGAATAAATAAAACTGCTTTTCTATTATGTGGTTTCGCAAGGGCGCAATGTACCCTTCATGGATTCATTACCAACATTAAAGTATGCATTCATTGTACAGAATTGTGTTATACAAGAGAATAAATAAAACAGCTTTTCTTTTATGTGTTTTCGCAAGGGCGCCTTATGTAAAGGGTGCAATGTACATTTCACGGGTTCTTTACCAACACTAAAAATATGCATTCATTGTACAGAATTGTGCCATAGAGAAGAATAAATAAAACCGTTTGTATTTGATTTGGTTTCGCAAGGGCGCCTTATGTACCCTTCACGGATTCTTTACCAACACTAAAAGCATGTATTCATTGTACAGAATTGTGCCATAGAGGAGAATAAATAAAACAGCTTTTCTTTTATGTGGTTTCGCAAGGGCGCAATGTACGCTTCTCGGGTTCTTTACGAACACGAAAAGTATGTATTCATTGTACAGAATTGTGCCATACAGGACAATAAATAAAACAGCTTTTCTTTTATGTGGTTTCCCAAGGGCGCCTTATGTAAAGGGCGCAGTGTACCCTTCACGGAATCTTTGCCAACACTAAAAGTATGTATTCATTGTACAGAATTGTGACGTACAAAAGAATAAATAAAACAGCTTTTCTTTTGTGTGGTTTCGCAAGAGCGCAATGTACCCTTCACGGATTCTTTACCAACACTAAAAGTATGTATTCATTGTACAGAATTGTGCAGTACAGACGATTAAAGAAAACATATTTCCTTTTATGTGGTTTCGCAAGGGCGCAATGTACTTTTCACTGGTTGTTTACGAACACGAAAAGTATGTATTCATTGTACAGAATTGTGCCATACAGAAGAATAAATAATACAGCTTTTCTTTTATGTGGTTTCGCAAGGGCGCAATGTACCCTTCACGGGTTCTTCACGAACACGAAAAGTATGAATTCAATGTACAAATTTGTGCCATACAGGAGAATAAATAAAACAGTTTTTCTTTTATATGGTTTCGCAAGGGCGCCTTATGTAAAGGGTGTAGTGAACACTTCACAGATTCGTTACCAACACTAAAAGTATGTATTCTTTGTACAGAATTGTGCCATACAGAAGAATAAATAAAACAGATTTTCTTTTTTGTGGTCTCGAAAGGCCGCCTTATGTAAAGGGCGCAGTGTACCCTTCACGGATTCTTTGCCAACACTAAAAGTATGTATTCAATCTACAGAATTCTGACGTACAGAAGAATAAATAAAACAGCTATTCTATTATGTGGTTTCGCAAGGGCGCCTTATGTAAGGGGTGCAATGTACATTTCACGGGTTCTTTACCAACACTAAAAATATGCATTCATTGTACAGAATTGTGCCATAGAGAAGAATAAATAAAACCGTTTGTATTTGATTTGGTTTCGCAAGGGCGCCTTATGTACCCTTCACGGATTCTTTACCAACACTAAAAGCATGTATTCATTGTACAGAATTGTGCCATAGAGGAGAACAAATAAAACAGCTTTTCTTTTATGTGGTTTCTTAAGGGCGCAATGTACCCTTCACGGGTTGTTTACGACCACGAAAAGTATGTATTCAATGTACAGAATTGTGCCATACAGGAGAATAAATAAAACAGATTTTCTTTTATGTGGTTTCCCAAGGGGGCCTTATGTAAAGGGCGCAGTGTACCCTTCACGGATTCTTTGCCAACAATAAAACTATGTATTCATTGTACAGAATTGTGACGTACAGAAGAATAAATAAAACAGCTTTTTTTATGTGGTTTCGCAAGGGCGCAATGTACCCTTCTCGGGTTCTTTACGAACACGAAAATTATGTATTCATTGTACAGAATTGTGCCATACAGGAGAATAAATAAAACAGCTTTTCTTTTATGTGGTTTCCCAAGGGCGCCTTATGTTAAGGGCGCAGTGTAACCTTCACGGTTTCTTTGCCAACACTAAAAAAATGTATTCATTGTACAGAATTGTGACGTACAGAAGAATAAATAAAACAGCTTTTCTTTAATGTAGTTTCGCAAGGGCGCCTTATGTAAAGGGCGCAGTGTACCCTTCACGGATTCTTTACCAACACTAAAAGTATGTATCCATTGTACAGAATTGTGCCATACACAAAAGAAAATAACACAGCTTTTCTTTTATGTGGTTTCTCAAGAGCGCAATGTACCTTTCAGTGATTCTTTACCAACATTAAAAGTATGTATTCATTGTACAGAATTGTGACATACAGAAGAATAAATAAAACAGCTTTTCTTTTATGTGGTTTCGCAAGGGCGCAATGTACCCTTCACGGGTTCTTTACGAACACGAAAAGTATGTATTCATTGTACAGAATTGTGCCATACAGGAGAATGAATAAAACAGCTTTTCTTTTACGTGTTTTCGCAAGGGCGCAATGTACCCTTCACGGGTTCCTTACGAACACGAAAAATATGTATTCATTGTACAGAATTGTGGCATACAGGAGAATAAATAAAACAGCTTTTCTTTTATGTGGTTTCGCAAGGGCGCAATATACCCTTCACGGGTTGTTTACGAACACGAAAAGTATGTATTCATTGTGCAGAATTGTGCCATACAGGAGAATAAATAAAACAGCTTTTCTTTTATGTGGTTTCGCAAGGGAGCAATATACCCTTCACGGGTTGTTTACGAACACGAAAAGTATGTATTCATTGTACAGAATTGTGCCATACAGGAGAATGAATAAAACAGCTTTTCTTTTACGTGTTTTCGCAAGGGCGCAATGTACCCTTCACGGGTTCTTTTCCAACACTAAAAATATGCATTCATTGTACAGAATTGTGCCATAGAGAAGAATAAATAAAACTGTTTGTCTTTGATTTGGTTTCGCAAGGGCGCCTTATGTACCCTTCACGGATTCTTTACCAACACAAAAAGCATGTATTCATTGTTCAGAATTGTGCCATAGAGGAGAATAATTAAAACAGCTTTTCTTTTATGTGGTTTCCCAAGGGCGCAATGTACCCTTCTCGGGTTCTTTACGAACACGAAAAGTATGTATTCATTGTACAGAATTGTGCCATACAGGAGAATAAATAAAACAGCTTTTCTTTTTTGTGGTTTCCCAAGGGCGCCTCATTTAAAGGGCGCAGTGTACCCTTCACGGATTCTTTGCCAACACTAAAAGTATGTATTCATTGTACAGAATTGTGACCTACAGAAGAATAAATAAAACAGCTTTTCTATTATGTAGTTTCGCAAGGGCGCCTTATGTAAAGGGCGGAGTGTACCCTTCACGGATTCTTTACCAACACTAAAAGTATGTATCTATTGTACAGAATTGTGCCATACACAAGAGAAAATAACACAGCTTTTCTTTTATGTGGTTTCGCAAGAGCGCAATGTACCTTTCACGGATTCCTTACCAACATTAAAAGTATGTATTCATTGTACAGAATTGTGCCATACAGAAGAATAAATAAAACAGCTTTTCTTTTATGTGGTTTCGCAAGGGCGCAATGTACCCTTCACGGATTCTTTACGAACATGAAAAGTATGTATTCATTGTACAGAATTGTGCCATACAGGAGAATAAATAAAACAGCTATTCTTTTATGTGGTTTCTCAAGGGCGCAATGTACCCTTCACGGATTCTTTACGAACACGAAAAGTATGTATTCATTGTACAGAATTGTGCCATACAGGAGAACAAATAAAACAGCTTTTCTTTTATGTGGTTTCTTAAGGGCGCAATGTACCCTTCACGGGTTGTTTACGACCACGAAAAGTATGTATTCATTGTACAGAATTGTGCCATACAGGAGAATAAATAAAACAGATTTTCTTTTATGTGGTTTCCCAAGGGGGCCTTATGTAAAGGGCGCAGTGTACCCTTCACGGATTCTTTGCCAACAATAAAACTATGTATTCATTGTACAGAATTGTGACGTACAGAAGAATAAATAAAACAGCTTTTTTTATGTGGTTTCGCAAGGGCGCAATGTACCCTTCTCGGGTTCTTTACGAACACGAAAATTATGTATTCATTGTACAGAATTGTGCCATACAGGAGAATAAATAAAACAGCTTTTCTTTTATGTGGTTTCCCAAGGGCGCCTTATGTTAAGGGCGCAGTGTAACCTTCACGGATTCTTTGCCAACACTAAAAAAATGTATTCATTGTACAGAATTGTGACGTACAGAAGAATAAATAAAACAGCTTTTCTTTAATGTAGTTTCGCAAGGGCGCCTTATGTAAAGGGCGCAGTGTACCCTTCACGGATTCTTTACCAACACTAAAAGTATGTATCCATTGTACAGAATTGTACCATACACAAAAGAAAATAACACAGCTTTTCTTTTATGTGGTTTCTCAAGAGCGCAATGTACCTTTCACTGATTCTTTACCAACATTAAAAGTATGTATTCATTGTACAGAATTGTGACATACACAAGAATAAATAAAACAGCTTTTCTTTTATGTGGTTTCGCAAGGGCGCAATGTACCCTTCACGGGTTCTTTACGAACACGAAAAGTATGTATTCATTGTACAGAATTGTGCCATACAGGAGAATGAATAAAACAGCTTTTCTTTTACGTGTTTTCGCAAGGGCGCAATGTACCCTTCACGGGTTCCTTACGAACACGAAAAATATGTATTCATTGTACAGAATTGTGGCATACAGGAGAATAAATAAAACAGCTTTTCTTTTATGTGGTTTCGCAAGGGCGCAATATACCCTTCACGGGTTGTTTACGAACACGAAAAGTATGTATTCATTGTGCAGAATTGTGCCATACAGGAGAATAAATAAAACAGCTTTTCTTTTATGTGGTTTCCCAAGGGCGCCTCATGTAAACGGCGCAGTGTACCTTTCACGGATTCTTTACCAACATTAAAAGTATGTATTCATTGTACAGAATTGTGCCATAGAAAAGAATAAATAAAACAGCTTTTCTTTTATGTGGTTTCGCAAAGGCGCAATGTACCCTTCCCAGATTCTTTAACAACACTAAAAGTATGTATTCATTGTACAGAATTGTGCCATAAGGAAGAATAAATAAAACAGCTTTTCTTATTTTGTGGTTTCGCAAGGGCGCAATGTACCCTTCATGGATTCATTACCAACTCTAAAAGTACGCATTCATTGTACACAATTGTGCCATACAAGAGAATAAATAAAACAGCTTTTCTTTTATGTGGTTTCGCAAGGGCGCCTTATGTAAAGGGTGCAGTGCACCCTTCACAGATTCGTTACCAACACTAAAAGTATGTATTCATTGTACAGAATTGTGCCAAACAGAAGAATAAATAAAACAGCTTTTCTTTTATGTGGTTTCCCAAGGGCACAATGTACCCTTCACGGGTTCTTTACCAACACTAAAAGTATGTATTCATTGTACAGAATTGTGCCAAACAGAAGGATAAATAAAACAGCTTTTCTTTTGTGTGGTTTCGCAAGAGCGCAATGTACCCTTCACGGATTCTTTACCAACACTAAAAGTATGTATTCATTGTACAGAATTGTGCAGTACAGACGATTAAAGAAAACATATTTTCTTTTATGTGGTTTCGCAAGGGCGCAATGTACTTTTCACTGGTTGTTTACGAACACGAAAAGTATGTAATCATTGTACAGAATTGTGCCATACAGAAGAATAAATAATACAGCTTTTCTTTTATGTGGTTTCGCAAGGGCGCAATGTACCCTTCACGGGTTCTTCACGAACACGAAAAGTATGAATTCAATGTACAAATTTGTGCCATACAGGAGAATAAATAAAACAGTTTTTCTTTTATGTGGTTTCGCAAGGGCGCCTTATGTAAAGGGTGTAGTGAACACTTCACAGATTCGTTACCAACACTAAAAGTATGTATTCTTTGTACAGAATTGTGCCATACAGAAGAATAAATAAAACAGATTTTCTTTTTTGTGGTCTCGAAAGGCCGCCTTATGTAAAGGGCGCAGTGTACCCTTCACGGATTCTTTGCCAACACTAAAAGTATGTATTCAATCTACAGAATTCTGACGTACAGAAGAATAAATAAAACAGCTATTCTATTATGTGGTTTCGCAAGGGCGCCTTATGTAAGGGGTGCAATGTACATTTCACGGGTTCTTTACCAACACTAAAAATATGCATTCATTGTACAGAATTGTGCCATAGAGAAGAATAAATAAAACCGTTTGTATTTGATTTGGTTTCGCAAGGGCGCCTTATGTACCCTTCACGGATTCTTTACCAACACTAAAAGCATGTATTCATTGTACAGAATTGTGCCATAGAGGAGAATAAATAAAACAGCTTTTCTTTTATGTGGTTTCGCAAGGGCGCAATGTACGCTTCTCGGGTTCTTTACGAACACGAAAAGTATGTATTCATTGTACAGAATTGTGCCATACAGGACAATAAATAAAACAGCTTTTCTTTTATGTGGTTTCCCAAGGGCGCCTTATGTAAAGGGCGCAGTGTACCCTTCACGGAATCTTTGCCAACACTAAAAGTATGTATTCATTGTACAGAATTGTGACGTACAAAAGAATAAATAAAATAGCTTTTCTTTTATGTAGTTTCGCAAGGGCGCCTTATGTAAAGGGCGCAGTGTACCCTTCACGAATTCTTTACCAACACTAAAAGTATGTATCCATTGTACAGAATTGTGCCATTCAGAAGAATAAAGAAAACAGCTTTTCTTTTATGTGGTTTCGATAGAGCGCAATGTACCTTTCACGGATTCTTTACCACCTTTAAAAGTATGTATTCATTGTACAGAATTGTGCCATACAGAAGAATAAATAAAACTGCTTTTCTATTATGTGGTTTCGCAAGGGCGCAATGTACCCTTCATGGATTCATTACCAACATTAAAGTATGCATTCATTGTACAGAATTGTGTTATACAAGAGAATAAATAAAACAGCTTTTCTTTTATGTGTTTTCGCAAGGGCGCCTTATGTAAAGGGTGCAATGTACATTTCACGGGTTCTTTACCAAAACTAAAAATATGCATTCATTGTACAGAATTGTGCCATAGAGAAGAATAAATAAAACCGTTTGTATTTGATTTGGTTTCGCAAGGGCGCCTTATGTACCCTTCACGGATTCTTTACCAACACTAAAAGCATGTATTCATTGTACAGAATTGTGCCATAGAGGAGAATAAATAAAACAGCTTTTCTTTTATGTGGTTTCGCAAGGGCGCAATGTACGCTTCTCGGGTTCTTTACGAACACGAAAAGTATGTATTCATTGTACAGAATTGTGCCATACAGGACAATAAATAAAACAGCTTTTCTTTTATGTGGTTTCCCAAGGGCGCCTTATGTAAAGGGCGCAGTGTACCCTTCACGGAATCTTTGCCAACACTAAAAGTATGTATTCATTGTACAGAATTGTGACGTACAAAAGAATAAATAAAACAGCTTTTCTTTTGTGTGGTTTCGCAAGAGCGCAATGTACCCTTCACGGATTCTTTACCAACACTAAAAGTATGTATTCATTGTACAGAATTGTGCAGTACAGACGATTAAAGAAAACATATTTTCTTTTATGTGGTTTCGCAAGGGCGCAATGTACTTTTCACTGGTTGTTTACGAACACGAAAAGTATGTATTCATTGTACAGAATTGTGCCATACAGAAGAATAAATAATACAGCTTTTCTTTTATGTGGTTTCGCAAGGGCGCAATGTACCCTTCACGGGTTCTTCACGAACACGAAAAGTATGAATTCAATGTACAAATTTGTGCCATACAGGAGAATAAATAAAACAGTTTTTCTTTTATGTGGTTTCGCAAGGGCGCCTTATGTAAAGGGTGTAGTGAACACTTCACAGATTCGTTACCAACACTAAAAGTATGTATTCTTTGTACAGAATTGTGCCATACAGAAGAATAAATAAAACAGATTTTCTTTTTTGTGGTCTCGAAAGGCCGCCTTATGTAAAGGGCGCAGTGTAACCTTCACGGATTCTTTGCCAACACTAAAAGTATGTATTCAATCTACAGAATTCTGACGTACAGAAGAATAAATAAAACAGCTATTCTATTATGTGGTTTCGCAAGGGCGCCTTATGTAAGGGGTGCAATGTACATTTCACGGGTTCTTTACCAACACTAAAAATATGCATTCATTGTACAGAATTGTGCCATAGAGAAGAATAAATAAAACCGTTTGTATTTGATTTGGTTTCGCAAGGGCGCCTTATGTACCCTTCACGGATTCTTTACCAACACTAAAAGCATGTATTCATTGTACAGAATTGTGCCATAGAGGAGAATAAATAAAACAGCTTTTCTTTTATGTGGTTTCGCAAGGGCGCAATGTACGCTTCTCGGGTTCTTTACGAACACGAAAAGTATGTATTCATTGTACAGAATTGTGCCATACAGGACAATAAATAAAACAGCTTTTCTTTTATGTGGTTTCCCAAGGGCGCCTTATGTAAAGGGCGCAGTGTACCCTTCACGGAATCTTTGCCAACACTAAAAGTATGTATTCATTGTACAGAATTGTGACGTAGAAAAGAATAAATAAAATAGCTTTTCTTTTATGTAGTTTCGCAAGGGCGCCTTATGTAAAGGGCGCAGTGTACCCTTCACAGATTCGTTACCAACACTAAAAGTATGTATTCATTATACAGAATTGTGCCATTCAGAAGAATAAAGAAAACAGCTTTTCTTTTATGTGGTTTCGCAAGAGCGCAATGTACCTTTCATGGATTCTTTACCACCTTTAAAAGTATGTATTCATTGTACAGAATTGTGCCATACAGAAGAATAAATAAAACAGCTTTTCTTTTATGTGGTTTCGCAAGGGCGCAATGTACCCT
This sequence comes from Thermobia domestica, assembly GCF_964235325.1. Taxonomy (NCBI): domain Eukaryota; kingdom Metazoa; phylum Arthropoda; class Insecta; order Zygentoma; family Lepismatidae; genus Thermobia; species Thermobia domestica. The sequence continues at coordinate 145,403 of NW_027655952.1, read as the reverse complement.
TCACGGGTTCTTTACGAACACGAAAAGTATGTATTCATTGTACAGAATTGTGCCATACAGGAGAATAAATAAAACAGCTTTTCTTTTATGTGGTTTCGCAAGGGCGCAATGTACCCTTCACGGGTTCTTTACGAACACGAAAAGTATGTATTCATTGTACAAAATTGTGCCATACAGGAGAATAAATAAAACAGTTTTTCTTTTATGTGGTTTCGCAATTGCGCCTTATGTAAAGGGTGTAGTGCACCCTTCACAGATTCGTTACCAACACTAAAAGTATGTATTTTTTGTACAGAATTGTGCCATACAGAAGAATAAATAAAACAGCTTTTCTTTTATGTGGTTTCGCAAGGGCGCCTTATGTAAAGGGTGCACTGCACCCTTCACAGATTCGTTACCAACACTAAAAGTATGTATTCATTGTACAGAATTGTGCCATACAGAAGAACAAATAAAACAGCTTTTCTTTTATGTGGTTTCGCAAGGCCGCAATGTACCCTTCACGGGTTCTTTACGAACACGAAAAGTATGAATTCATTGTAAAGAATTGTGCCATACAGGAGAATAAATAAAACAGTTTTTCTTTTATGTGGTATCGCAAGGGCGCCTTATGTAAAGGGTGTAGTGCACCCTTCACAGATTCGTTACCAACACTAAAAGTATGTATTCTTTGTACAGAATTGTGCCATACAGAATAATAAATAAAACAGCTTTTCTTTTATTTGGTCTCGCAAGGGCGCCTTATGTAAAGGGCGCAGTGTACCCTTCACGGATTCTTTGCCAACACTAAAAGTATGTTTTCATTGTACAGAATTGTGACGTACAAAAGAATAAATAAAATAGCTTTTCTTTTATGTAGTTTCGCAAGGGCGCCTTATGTAAAGAGCGCAGTGTACCCTTCACGGATTCTTTACCAACACTAAAAGTATGTATCCATTGTACAGAATTGTGCCATACACAAGAATAAGTAAAACAGCTTTTCTTTTATGTGGTTTCGCAAGAGCGCAATGTACCTTTCACGGATTCTTTACCAGCATTAAAAGTATGTATTCATTGTACAGAATTGTGCCATACAGAAGAATAAATAAAACTGCTTTTCTTTTATGTGGTTTCGCAAGGGCGCAATGTACCCTTCACGGGTTGTTTACGAACAAGAAAAGTATGTATTCATTGTAAAGAATTGTGCCATACTGGAGAATAAATAAAACAGCTTTTCTTTTATGTGGTTTCCCAAGGGCGCCTTATGTAAAGGGCGCAGTGTACCCTTCACGGATTCTTTGCCAACACTAAAAGTATGTATTCATTGTACAGAATTGTGACGTACAGAAGAATAATTAAAACAGCTTTTCTTTTATGTGGTTTCGCAAGGGCGCAATTTAACTTTCTCGGGTTCTTTACGAACACGAAAAGTATGTATCCATTGTACAGAATCGTGCCATACACAAGAGTAAATAAAACAGCTTTTCTTTTATGTGGTCTCGCAAGAGCGCAATGTACCCTTCACAGATTCGTTACCAACACTAAAAGTATGTATTCTTTGTACAGAATTGTGCTATACAGAAGAATAAATGAAACAGCTTTTCTTTTATGTGGTCTCGCAAGGGCGCCTTACGTAAAGGGCGCAGTGTACCCTTCACGGATTCTTTACCAACACTAAAAGTATGTATCCATTGTACTGAATTGTGCCATACACAAGAGTAAATAAAACAGCTTTTCTTTTATGTGGTTTCGCAAGAGCGCAATGTACCCTTCACGGATTCTTTGCCAACACTAAAAGTATGTTTTCGTTGTACAGAATTGTGACGTACAAGAGAATAAATAAAACAGCTTTTCTTTTATGTGGTTTCCCAAGGGCGCCTTATGTAAAGGGCGCAGTGTACCCTTCACGGATTCTTTGCCAACACTAAAAGTATGTATTCATTGTACAGAATTGTGACGTACAGAAGAATAAATAAAAAAGCTTTTCTTTTATGTAGTTTAGCAAGGGCGCCTTATGTAAAGAGCGCAGTGTACCCTTCACGGATTCTTTACCAACACTAAAAGTATGTATCCATTGTACAGAATTGTGACGTACAGAAGAATAAATAATATAGCTTTTCTTTTATGTGGTTTCGCAAGAGCGCAATGTACCTTTCACGGATTCTTTACCAACATTAAAAGTATGTATTCATTGTACAGAATTGTGACATACAGAAGAATAAATAAAACAGCTTTTCTTTTATGTGGTTTCGCAAGGGCGCAGTGTACCCTTCACGGGTTCTTTACGAACACGAAAAGTATGTATTCATTGTACAGAATTGTGCCATACAGGAGAATAAATAAAACAGCTTTTCTTTTATGTGGTTTCGCAAGGGCGCAATGTACCCTTCACGGGTTCTTTACGAACACGAAAAGTATGCATTCATTGTACAGAATTGTGCCATACAGGAGAATAAATAAAACAGCTTTTCTTTTATGTGGTTTCGCAAGGGCGCAATGTACCCGTCACGGGTTGTTTACGAACAAGAAAAGTATGTATTCATTGTACAGAATTGTGCCATACAGGAGAATAAATAAAACAGCTTTTCTTTTATGTGGTTTCCCAAGGGCGCCTTATGTAAAGGGCGCAGTGTACCCTTCACGGATTCTTCGCCAACACTAAAAGTATGTATTCATTGTACAGAATTGTGACGTACAGAAGAATAAATAAAGCAGCTTTTCTTTTATGTGGTTTCGCAAGGGCGCAATTTACCCTTCTCGGGTTTTTTACGAACACGAAAAGTATGTATCCATTGTACAGAATTGTGCCATACACAAGAGTAAATAAAACAGCTTTTCTTTTATGTGGTTTCGCAAGAGCGCAATGTACCATTCACGGATTCTTTACCAACATTAAAAGTATGTATTCATTGTACAGAATTGTGACGTACAGAAGAATAAATAAAAAAGCTTTTCTTTTATGTAGTTTAGCAAGGGCGCCTTATGTAAAGAGCTCAGTGTACCCTTCACGGATTCTTTACCAACACTAAAAGTATGTATCCATTGTACAGAATTGTGACGTACAGAAGAATAAATAATATAGCTTTTCTTTTATGTGGTTTCGCAAGAGCGCAATGTACCTTTCACGGATTCTTTACCAACATTAAAAGTATGTATTCATTGTACAGAATTGTGACATACAGAAGAATAAATAAAACAGCTTTTCTTTTATGTGGTTTCGCAAGGGCGCAGTGTACCCTTCACGGGTTCTTTACGAACACGAAAAGTATGTATTCATTGTACAGAATTGTGCCATACAGGAGAATAAATAAAACAGCTTTTCTTTTATGTGGTTTCGCAAGGGCGCAATGTACCCTTCACGGGTTCTTTACGAACACGAAAAGTATGTATTCATTGTACAGAATTGTGCCATACAGGAGAATAAATAAAACAGCTTTTCTTTATGTGGTTTCGCAAGGGCGCAATGTACCCGTCACGGGTTGTTTACGAACAAGAAAAGTATGTATTCATTGTACAGAATTGTGCCATACAGGAGAATAAATAAAACAGCTTTTCTTTTATGTGGTTTCCCAAGGGCGCCTTATGTAAAGGGCGCAGTGTACCCTTCACGGATTCTTTGCCAACACTAAAAGTATGTATTCATTGTACAGAATTGTGACGTACAGAAGAATAAATAAAGCAGCTTTTCTTTTATGTGGTTTCGCAAGGGCGCAATTTACCCTTCTCGGGTTTTTTACGAACACGAAAAGTATGTATCCATTGTACAGAATTGTGCCATACACAAGAGTAAATAAAACAGCTTTTCTTTTATGTGGTTTCGCAAGAGCGCAATGTACCATTCACGGATTCTTTACCAACATTAAAAGTATGTATTCATTGTACAGAATTCTGCCATGCAGAAGAATAAATAAAACAGCTTTTCTTTTATGTGTTTTCGCACGGGCGCAATGTACCCTTCACGAGTTCCTTACGAACACGAAAAATATGTATTAATTGTACAGAATTGTGCCATACAAGAGAATAAATAAAACAGCTTTTCTTTTATGTGGTTTCGCAAGGGCGCAATGTACCCGTCACGGGTTGTTTACGAACAAGAAAAGTATGTATTCATTGTACCGAATTGTGCCATACACAAGAGTAAATAAAACAGCTTTTCTTTTATGTGGTTTCCCAAGGGCGCAGTGTACCCTTCACGGGTTCTTTACCAACACTAAAAGTATGTATTCATTGTACAGAATTGTGCCATAGAGGAGAATAAATAAAACGGTTTTTATTTTGTGTGGTTTCGCAAGAGCGCAATGTACCCTTCACGGATTCTTTACCAACACTAGAAGTATGTATTCATTGTACAGAATTGTGCCGTACAGACGATTAAAGAAAACATCTTTTCTTTTATGTGGTTTCGTAAGGGCGCAATGTACCCTTCACTGGTTGTTTACGAACACGAACAGTATGTATTCATTGTACAGAATTGTGCCATACAGAAGAATAAATAAAATATCTTTTCTTTTATGTGGTTTCGCAAGGGCGCAATGTACCCTTCATGGGTTCTTCACGAACACGATAAGTATGTATCCATTGTACAGAATTGTGCCATACAGGAGAACAAATAAAACAGCTTTTCTTTTATGTGGTTTCCCAAGGGCGCCTTATGTAAAGGGCGTAGTTTACCCTTCACGGATTCTTTACCAACACTAAAAGTATGTATTCATTGTACAGAATTGTGCCATACAGAAGAATAAATAAAACAAATTTTCTTTTATGTGGTTTCGCAAGGGCGCCTTATGTAAAGGATGCAGTGCACCCTTCACAGATTCGTTACCAACACTAAAAGTATGTATTCATTGTACAGAATTGTGCTATACAGAGGAACAAATAAAACAGCTTTTCTTTTATGTTGTTTCGCAAGGGCGCAATGTACCCTTCACGGGTTCTTTACGAACACGAAAAGTATGAATTCGTTGTACAGAATTGTGCCATACAGGACAATAAATAAAAAAGTTTTTCTTTTATGTGGTTTCGCAAGGGCGCCTTATGTAAAGGGTGTAGTGCACCCTTCACAGATTCGTTACCAACACTAAAAGTATGTATTCTTTGTACAGAATTGTGCCATACAGAAGAATAAATGAAACAGCTTTTTTTTATGTTTTCTCGCAAGGGCGCCTTATGTAAAGGGCGCAGTGTACCCTTCACGGATTCTTTGCCAACACTAAAAGTATGTTTTCGCTGTACAGAATTGTGACGTACAAGAAAATAAATAAAACAGCTTTTCTTTTATGTAGTTTCGCAAGGGCTCCTTATGTAAAAGGCGCAGTGTACCCTTCACGGATTCTTTACCAACACTAAAAGTATGTATCCATTGTACTGAATTGTGCCATACAGAAGAATAAGTAAAACAGCTTTTCTTTTATGTGGTTTCGCAAGAGCGCAAAGTACCTTTCACGGATTCTTTACTAACACTAAAAGTATGTATTCATTGTACAGAATTGTGCCATACAGAAGAATAAATAAAACTGCTTTTCTTTTATGTGGCTTCGCAAGGGCGCAATGTACCCTTCACGGGTTCTTTAAGAACACGAAAATTATGTATTCATTGTACAGAATTGTGCCATACAGGAGAATAAATAAAATATCTTTTCTTTTATGTGGTTTCGCAAGGGCGCAATGTACCCTTCACGGGTTGTTTACGAACACGAAAAGTATATATTTATTGTACAGAATTGTGCCATACAGCGGAATAAATAAAACAGCTTTTCTTTTATGTGGTTTCCCAAGGGCGCCTTATGTAAAGGGCGCAGTGTACCCTTCACGGATTCTTTGCCAACACTAAAAGTATGTATTCATTGTACAGAATTGTGACGTACAGAAGAATAAATAAAACCGCTTTTCTTTTATGTAGTTTCGCAAGGGCGCCTTATGTAAAGGGCGCAGTGTACCCTTCACGGATTCTTTACCAACACTAAAAGTATATATCCATTGTACAGAATTGTGCAATACACAAGAATAAGTAAAACAGCTTTTCTTTTATGTGGTTTCGCAAGAGAGCAATGTACCTTTCACGGATTCTTTACCAACATTAAAAGTTTTTATTCATTATACAGAATTGTGCCATACAGAAGAATAAATAAAACTGCTTTTCTTTTATGTGGTTTCGCAAAGGCGCAATGTACCCTTCACGGATTTTTTAACAGCACTAAAAGTATGTATTCATTGTACAGAATTGTGCCATAAGGAAGAATAAATAAAACAGCTTTTCTATTATGTGGTTTCGCAAGGGCGCAATGTACCCTTCATGGATTCATTACCAACACTAAAAGTATGCATTCATTGTACAGAATTGTGCCATACAAGAGAATAAATAAAACAGCTTTTCTTTTATGTGTTTTCGCAAGGTCGCCTTATGTAAAGGGTGCAGTGCACCCTTCACAGATTCGTTACCAACACTAAAAGTATGTATTCATTGTACAGAATTGTGCCAAACAGAAGAATAAATAAAACAGCTTTTCTTTTATGTGGTTTCCCAAGGGCGCAATGTACCCTTCACGGGTTCTTTACCAACACTAAAAGTATGTATTCATTGTACAGAATTGTGCCATAGAGGAGAATAAATAAAACGGTTTTTATTTTGTGTGGTTTCGCCAGAGCGCAATGTACCCTTCACGGATTCTTTACCAACACTAGAAGTATGTATTCATTGTACAGAATTGTGCCGTACAGACGATTAAAGAAAACATCTTTTCTTTTATGTGGTTTCGCAAGGGCGCAATGTACCCTTCACTGGTTGTTTACGAACACGAAAAGTATGTATTCATTGTACAGAATTGTGCCATACAGAAGAATAAATAAAATATCTTTTCTTTTATGTGGTTTCGCAAGGGCGCAATGTACCCTTCATCGGTTCTTCACGAACACGATAAGTATGTATTCATTGTACAGAATTGTGCCATACAGGAGAATAAATAAAACAGCTTTTCTTTTATGTGGTTTCCCAAGGGCGCCTTATGTAAAGGGCGTAGTGTACCCTTCACGGATTCTTTACCAACACTAAAAGTATGTATTCATTGTATAGAATTGTGCCATACAGAAGAATAAATAAAACAAATTTTCTTTTATGTGGTTTCGCAAGGGCGCCTTATGTAAAGGGTGCAGTGCACCCTTCACAGATTCGTTACCAACACTAAAAGTATGTATTCATTGTACAGAATTGTGCTATACAGAGGACAAATAAAACAGCTTTTCTTTTATGTGGTTTCGCAAGGGCGCAATGTACCCTTCACGGGTTCTTTACGAACACGAAAAGTATGTATTCATTGTACAGAATTGTGCCATACAGGAGAATAAATAAAACAGCTTTTCTTTATGTGGTTTCGCAAGGGCGCAATGTACCCGTCACGGGTTGTTTACGAACAAGAAAAGTATGTATTCATTGTACAGAATTGTGCCATACAGGAGAATAAATAAAACAGCTTTTCTTTTATGTGGTTTCCCAAGGGCGCCTTATGTAAAGGGCGCAGTGTACCCTTCACGGATTCTTTGCCAACACTAAAAGTATGTATTCATTGTACAGAATTGTGACGTACAGAAGAATAAATAAAGCAGCTTTTCTTTTATGTGGTTTCGCAAGGGCGCAATTTACCCTTCTCGGGTTTTTTACGAACACGAAAAGTATGTATCCATTGTACAGAATTGTGCCATACACAAGAGTAAATAAAACAGCTTTTCTTTTATGTGGTTTCGCAAGAGCGCAATGTACCATTCACGGATTCTTTACCAACATTAAAAGTATGTATTCATTGTACAGAATTCTGCCATGCAGAAGAATAAATAAAACAGCTTTTCTTTTATGTGTTTTCGCACGGGCGCAATGTACCCTTCACGAGTTCCTTACGAACACGAAAAATATGTATTAATTGTACAGAATTGTGCCATACAAGAGAATAAATAAAACGGTTTTTATTTTGTGTGGTTTCGCAAGAGCGCAATGTACCCTTCACGGATTCTTTACCAACACTAGAAGTATGTATTCATTGTACAGAATTGTGCCGTAGAGACGATTAAAGAAAACATCTTTTCTTTTATGTGGTTTCGTAAAGGCGCAATGTACCCTTCACGGATTTTTTAACAGCACTAAAAGTATGTATTCATTGTACAGAATTGTGCCATAAGGAAGAATAAATAAAACGGTTTTTATTTTGTGTGGTTTCGCAAGAGCGCAATGTACCTTTCACGGATTCTTTACTAACACTAAAAGTATGTATTCATTGTACAGAATTGTGCCATACAGAAGAATAAATAAAACTGCTTTTCTTTTATGTGGCTTCGCAAGGGCGCAATGTACCCTTCACGGGTTCTTTAAGAACACGAAAATTATGTATTCATTGTACAGAATTGTGCCATACAGGAGAATAAATAAAATATCTTTTCTTTTATGTGGTTTCGCAAGGGCGCAATGTACCCTTCACGGGTTGTTTACGAACACGAAAAGTATATATTTATTGTACAGAATTGTGCCATACAGCGGAATAAATAACACAGCTTTTCTTTTATGTGGTTTCCAAAGGGCGCCTTATGTAAAGGGCGCAGTGTACCCTTCACGGATTCTTTGCCAACACTAAAAGTATGTATTCATTGTACAGAATTGTGACGTACAGAAGAATAAATAAAACCGCTTTTCTTTTATGTAGTTTCGCAAGGGCGCCTTATGTAAAGGGCGCAGTGTACCCTTCACGGATTCTTTACCAACACTAAAAGTATGTATCCATTGTACTGATTTGTGCCATACAGAAGAATAAGTAAAACAGCTTTTCTTTTATGTGGTTTCGCAAGAGCGCAAAGTACCTTTCACGGATTCTTTACTAACACTAAAAGTATGTATTCATTGTACAGAATTGTGCCATACAGAAGAATAAATAAAACTGCTTTTCTTTTATGTGGCTTCGCAAGGGCGCAATGTACCCTTCACGGGTTCTTTAAGAACACGAAAATTATGTATTCATTGTACAGAATTGTGCCATACAGGAGAATAAATAAAATATCTTTTCTTTTATGTGGTTTCGCAAGGGCGCAATGTACCCTTCACGGGTTGTTTACGAACACGAAAAGTATATATTTATTGTACAGAATTGTGCCATACAGCGGAATAAATAAAACAGCTTTTCATTTATGTGGTTTCCCAAGGGCGCCTTATGTAAAGGGCGCAGTGTACCCTTCACGGATTCTTTGCCAACACTAAAAGTATGTATTCATTGTACAGAATTGTGACGTACAGAAGAATAAATAAAACCGCTTTTCTTTTATGTAGTTTCGCAAGGGCGCCTTATGTAAAGGGCGCAGTGTACCCTTCACGGATTCTTTACCAACACTAAAAGTATATATCCATTGTACAGAATTGTGCAATACACAAGAATAAGTAAAACAGCTTTTCTTTTATGTGGTTTCGCAAGAGAGCAATGTACCTTTCACGGATTCTTTACCAACATTAAAATTTTTTATTCATTATTCAGAATTGTGCCATACAGAAGAATAAATAAAACTGCTTTTCTTTTATGTGGTTTCGCAAAGGCGCAATGTACCCTTCACGGATTTTTTAACAGCACTAAAAGTATGTATTCATTGTACAGAATTGTGCCATAAGGAAGAATAAATAAAACAGCTTTTCTATTATGTGGTTTCGCAAGGGCGCAATGTACCCTTCATGGATTCATTACCAACACTAAAAGTATGCATTCATTGTACAGAATTGTGCCATACAAGAGAATAAATAAAACAGCTTTTCTTTTATGTGTTTTCGCAAGGTCGCCTTATGTAAAGGGTGCAGTGCACCCTTCACAGATTCGTTACCAACACTAAAAGTATGTATTCATTGTACAGAATTGTGCCAAACAGAAGAATAAATAAAACAGCTTTTCTTTTATGTGGTTTCCCAAGGGCGCAATGTACCCTTCACGGGTTCTTTACCAACACTAAAAGTATGTATTCATTGTACAGAATTGTGCCATAGAGGAGAATAAATAAAACGGTTTTTATTTTGTGTGGTTTCGCCAGAGCGCAATGTACCCTTCACGGATTCTTTACCAACACTAGAAGTATGTATTCATTGTACAGAATTGTGCCGTACAGACGATTAAAGAAAACATCTTTTCTTTTATGTGGTTTCGCAAGGGCGCAATGTACCCTTCACTGGTTGTTTACGAACACGAAAAGTATGTATTCATTGTACAGAATTGTGCCATACAGAAGAATAAATAAAATATCTTTTCTTTTATGTGGTTTCGCAAGGGCGCAATGTACCCTTCATGGGTTCTTCACGAACACGATAAGTATGTATTCATTGTACAGAATTGTGCCATACAGGAGAATAAATAAAACAGCTTTTCTTTTATGTGGTTTCCCAAGGGCGCCTTATGTAAAGGGCGTAGTGTACCCTTCACGGATTCTTTACCAACACTAAAAGTATGTATTCATTGTATAGAATTGTGCCATACAGAAGAATAAATAAAACAAATTTTCTTTTATGTGGTTTCGCAAGGGCGCCTTATGTAAAGGGTGCAGTGCACCCTTCACAGATTCGTTACCAACACTAAAAGTATGTATTCATTGTACAGAATTGTGCTATACAGAGGACAAATAAAACAGCTTTTCTTTTATGTGGTTTCGCAAGGGCGCCTTATGTACCCTTCACGGGTTCTTTACGAACACGAAAAGTATGTATTCATTGTACAGAATTGTGCCATACAGGAGAATAAATAAAACAGCTTTTCTTTATGTGGTTTCGCAAGGGCGCAATGTACCCGTCACGGGTTGTTTACGAACAAGAAAAGTATGTATTCATTGTACAGAATTGTGCCATACAGGAGAATAAATAAAACAGCTTTTCTTTTATGTGGTTTCCCAAGGGCGCCTTATGTAAAGGGCGCAGTGTACCCTTCACGGATTCTTTGCCAACACTAAAAGTATGTATTCATTGTACAGAATTGTGACGTACAGAAGAATAAATAAAGCAGCTTTTCTTTTATGTGGTTTCGCAAGGGCGCAATTTACCCTTCTCGGGTTTTTTACGAACACGAAAAGTATGTATCCATTGTACAGAATTGTGCCATACACAAGAGTAAATAAAACAGCTTTTCTTTTATGTGGTTTCGCAAGAGCGCAATGTACCATTCACGGATTCTTTACCAACATTAAAAGTATGTATTCATTGTACAGAATTCTGCCATGCAGAAGAATAAATAAAACAGCTTTTCTTTTATGTGTTTTCGCACGGGCGCAATGTACCCTTCACGAGTTCCTTACGAACACGAAAAATATGTATTAATTGTACAGAATTGTGCCATACAAGAGAATAAATAAAACAGCTTTTCTTTTATGTGGTTTCGCAAGGGCGCAATGTACCCGTCACGGGTTGTTTACGAACAAGAAAAGTATGTATTCATTGTACCGAATTGTGCCATACACAAGAGTAAATAAAACAGCTTTTCTTTTATGTGGTTTCCCAAGGGCGCAGTGTACCCTTCACGGGTTCTTTACCAACACTAAAAGTATGTATTCATTGTACAGAATTGTGCCATAGAGGAGAATAAATAAAACGGTTTTTATTTTGTGTGGTTTCGCAAGAGCGCAATGTACCCTTCACGGATTCTTTACCAACACTAGAAGTATGTATTCATTGTACAGAATTGTGCCGTACAGACGATTAAAGAAAACATCTTTTCTTTTATGTGGTTTCGTAAGGGCGCAATGTACCCTTCACTGGTTGTTTACGAACACGAACAGTATGTATTCATTGTACAGAATTGTGCCATACAGAAGAATAAATAAAATATCTTTTCTTTTATGTGGTTTCGCAAGGGCGCAATGTACCCTTCATGGGTTCTTCACGAACACGATAAGTATGTATCCATTGTACAGAATTGTGCCATACAGGAGAACAAATAAAACAGCTTTTCTTTTATGTGGTTTCCCAAGGGCGCCTTATGTAAAGGGCGTAGTTTACCCTTCACGGATTCTTTACCAACACTAAAAGTATGTATTCATTGTACAGAATTGTGCCATACAGAAGAATAAATAAAACAAATTTTCTTTTATGTGGTTTCGCAAGGGCGCCTTATGTAAAGGATGCAGTGCACCCTTCACAGATTCGTTACCAACACTAAAAGTATGTATTCATTGTACAGAATTGTGCTATACAGAGGAACAAATAAAACAGCTTTTCTTTTATGTTGTTTCGCAAGGGCGCAATGTACCCTTCACGGGTTCTTTACGAACACGAAAAGTATGAATTCGTTGTACAGAATTGTGCCATACAGGACAATAAATAAAAAAGTTTTTCTTTTATGTGGTTTCGCAAGGGCGCCTTATGTAAAGGGTGTAGTGCACCCTTCACAGATTCGTTACCAACACTAAAAGTATGTATTCTTTGTACAGAATTGTGCCATACAGAAGAATAAATGAAACAGCTTTTTTTTATGTTTTCTCGCAAGGGCGCCTTATGTAAAGGGCGCAGTGTACCCTTCACGGATTCTTTGCCAACACTAAAAGTATGTTTTCGCTGTACAGAATTGTGACGTACAAGAAAATAAATAAAACAGCTTTTCTTTTATGTAGTTTCGCAAGGGCTCCTTATGTAAAAGGCGCAGTGTACCCTTCACGGATTCTTTACCAACACTAAAAGTATGTATCCATTGTACTGAATTGTGCCATACAGAAGAATAAGTAAAACAGCTTTTCTTTTATGTGGTTTCGCAAGAGCGCAAAGTACCTTTCACGGATTCTTTACTAACACTAAAAGTATGTATTCATTGTACAGAATTGTGCCATACAGAAGAATAAATAAAACTGCTTTTCTTTTATGTGGCTTCGCAAGGGCGCAATGTACCCTTCACGGGTTCTTTAAGAACACGAAAATTATGTATTCATTGTACAGAATTGTGCCATACAGGAGAATAAATAAAATATCTTTTCTTTTATGTGGTTTCGCAAGGGCGCAATGTACCCTTCACGGGTTGTTTACGAACACGAAAAGTATATATTTATTGTACAGAATTGTGCCATACAGCGGAATAAATAAAACAGCTTTTCTTTTATGTGGTTTCCCAAGGGCGCCTTATGTAAAGGGCGCAGTGTACCCTTCACGGATTCTTTGCCAACACTAAAAGTATGTATTCATTGTACAGAATTGTGACGTACAGAAGAATAAATAAAACCGCTTTTCTTTTATGTAGTTTCGCAAGGGCGCCTTATGTAAAGGGCGCAGTGTACCCTTCACGGATTCTTTACCAACACTAAAAGTATATATCCATTGTACAGAATTGTGCAATACACAAGAATAAGTAAAAAAGCTTTTCTTTTATGTGGTTTCGCAAGAGAGCAATGTACCTTTCACGGATTCTTTACCAACATTAAAAGTTTTTATTCATTATACAGAATTGTGCCATACAGAAGAATAAATAAAACTGCTTTTCTTTTATGTGGTTTCGCAAAGGCGCAATGTACCCTTCACGGATTTTTTAACAGCACTAAAAGTATGTATTCATTGTACAGAATTGTGCCATAAGGAAGAATAAATAAAACAGCTTTTCTATTATGTGGTTTCGCAAGGGCGCAATGTACCCTTCATGGATTCATTACCAACACTAAAAGTATGCATTCATTGTACAGAATTGTGCCATACAAGAGAATAAATAAAACAGCTTTTCTTTTATGTGTTTTCGCAAGGTCGCCTTATGTAAAGGGTGCAGTGCACCCTTCACAGATTCGTTACCAACACTAAAAGTATGTATTCATTGTACAGAATTGTGCCAAACAGAAGAATAAATAAAACAGCTTTTCTTTTATGTGGTTTCCCAAGGGCGCAATGTACCCTTCACGGGTTCTTTACCAACACTAAAAGTATGTATTCATTGTACAGAATTGTGCCATAGAGGAGAATAAATAAAACGGTTTTTATTTTGTGTGGTTTCGCCAGAGCGCAATGTACCCTTCACGGATTCTTTACCAACACTAGAAGTATGTATTCATTGTACAGAATTGTGCCGTACAGACGATTAAAGAAAACATCTTTTCTTTTATGTGGTTTCGCAAGGGCGCAATGTACCCTTCACTGGTTGTTTACGAACACGAAAAGTATGTATTCATTGTACAGAATTGTGCCATACAGAAGAATAAATAAAATATCTTTTCTTTTATGTGGTTTCGCAAGGGCGCAATGTACCCTTCATGGGTTCTTCACGAACACGATAAGTATGTATTCATTGTACTGAATTGTGCCATACAGGAGAATAAATAAAACAGCTTTCCTTTTATGTGGTTTCCCAAGGGCGCCTTATGTAAAGGGCGTAGTGTACCCTTCACGGATTCTTTACCAACACTAAAAGTATGTATTCATTGTATAGAATTGTGCCATACAGAAGAATAAATAAAACAAATTTTCTTTTATGTGGTTTCGCAAGGGCGCCTTATGTAAAGGGTGCAGTGCACCCTTCACAGATTCGTTACCAACACTAAAAGTATGTATTCATTGTACAGAATTGTGCTATACAGAGGACAAATAAAACAGCTTTTCTTTTATGTGGTTTCGCAAGGGCGCAATGTACCCTTCACGGGTTCTTTACGAACACGAAAAGTATGTATTCATTGTACAGAATTGTGCCATACAGGAGAATAAATAAAACAGCTTTTCTTTATGTGGTTTCGCAAGGGCGCAATGTACCCGTCACGGGTTGTTTACGAACAAGAAAAGTATGTATTCATTGTACAGAATTGTGCCATACAGGAGAATAAATAAAACAGCTTTTCTTTTATGTGGTTTCCCAAGGGCGCCTTATGTAAAGGGCGCAGTGTACCCTTCACGGATTCTTTGCCAACACTAAAAGTATGTATTCATTGTACAGAATTGTGCAATACACAAGAATAAGTAAAACAGCTTTTCTTTTATGTGGTTTCGCAAGAGAGCAATGTACCTTTCACGGAATCTTTACCAACATTAAAAGTATTTATTCATTATACAGAATTGTGCCATACAGAAGAATAAATAAAACTGCTTTTCTTTTATGTGGTTTCGCAAGGGCGCAATGTACCCTTCACGGGTTGTTTACGAACAAGAAAAGTATGTATTCATTGTACAGAATTGTGCCATACAGGAGAATAAATAAAACAGCTTTTCTTTTATGTGGTTTCCCAAGGGCGCCTTATGTAATGGGCGCAGTGTACCCTTCACGGATTCTTTGCCAACACTAAAAGTATGTATTCATTGTACAGAATTGTGACGTACAGAAGAATAAATAAAACAGCTTTTCTTTTATGTGTTTTCGCAAGGGCGCAATGTACCCTTCACGAGTTCCTTACGAACACGAAAAATATGTATTAATTGTACAGAATTGTGCCATACAAGAGAATAAATAAAACAGCTTTTCTTTTATGTGGTTTCGCAAGGGCGCAATGTACCCTTCACGGGTTGTTTACGAACACGAAAAGTATGTATTCATTGTGCAGAATTGTGCCATACAGGAGAATAAATAAAAAAGCTTTTCTTTTATGTGGTTTCCCAAGGGCGCCTTATGTAAAGGGCGCAGTGTACATTTCGCGGATTCTTTACCAACATTAAAAGTATGTATTCATTGTACAGAATTGTGCCATAGAGAAGAATAAATAAAACAGCTTTTCTTTTATGTGGTTTCGCAAAGGCGCAATGTACCCTTCACGGATTCTTTAACAGCACTAAAAGTATGTATTCATTGTACAGAATTGTGCCATAAGGAAGAATAAATAAAACAGCTTTTCTATTATGTGGTTTCGCAAGGGCGCAATGTACCCTTCATGGATTCATTACCAACACAAAAGTATGCATTCATTGTACAGAATTGGGCCATAAAAGAGAATAAATAAAACAGCTTTACTTTTATGTGTTTTCGCAAGGGCGCCTTATGTAAAGGGTGCAGTGCACCCTTCACAGATTCGTTACCAACACTAAAAGTATGTATTCATTGTACAGAATTGTGCCAAAGAGAAGAATAAATAAAACAGCTTTTCTTTTATGTGGTTTCCCAAGGGCGCAATGTACCCTTCACGGGTTCTTTACCAACACTAAAAGTATGTATTCATTGTACAGAATTGTGCCATAGAGGAGAATAAATAAAAAAGTTTTTCTTTTATGTGGTTTCGCAAGGGCGCCTTATGTAAAGGGTGTAGTGCACCATTCACAGATTCGTTACCAACACTAAAAGTATGTATTCATTGTACAGAATTGTGCTATACAGAAGAACAAATAAAACAGGTTTTTTTTATGTGGTTACGCAAGGGCGCAATGTACCCTTCACGGGTTCTTTACGAACACGAAAAGTATGTATTCATTGTACAGAATTGTGCCATACAGGAGAATAAATAAAACAGCTTTTCTTTTATGTGGTTTCGCAAGGGCGCAATGTACCCGTCACGGGTTGTTTACGAACAAGAAAAGTATGTATTCATTGTACAGAATTGTGCCATACAGGAGAATAAATAAAACAGCTTTTCTTTTATGTGGTTTCCCAAGGGCGCCTTATGTAAAGGGCGCAGTGTACCCTTCACGGATTCTTCGCCAAAACTAAAAGTATGTATTCATTGTACAGAATTGTGACGTACAGAAGAATAAATAAAGCAGCTTTTCTTTTATGTGGTTTCGCAAGGGCGCAATTTACCCTTCTCGGGTTTTTTACGAACACGAAAAGTATGTATCCATTGTACAGAATTGTGCCATACACAAGAGTAAATAAAACAGCTTTTCTTTTATGTGGTTTCGCAAGAGCGCAATGTACCATTCACGGATTCTTTACCAACATTAAAAGTATGTATTCATTGTACAGAATTCTGCCATACAGAAGAATAAATAAAACAGCTTTTCTTTTATGTGTTTTCGCACGGGCGCAATGTACCCTTCACGAGTTCCTTACGAACACGAAAAATATGTATTAATTGTACAGAATTGTGCCATACAAGAGAATAAATAAAACAGCTTTTCTTTTATGTGGTTTCGCAAGGACGCAATGTACCCTTCACGGGTTGTTTACGAACACGAAAAGTATGTATTTATTGTACAGAATTGTGCCATACAGGGGAATAAATAAAACAGCTTTTCTTTTATGTGGTTTCCCAAGGGCGCCTTATGTAAAGGGCGCAGTGTACCCTTCACGGATTCTTTGCCAACACTAAAAGTATGTATTCATTGTACAGAATTGTGACGTACAGAAGATTAAATAAAAAAGCTTTTCTTTTATGTAGTTTAGCAAGGGCGCCTTATGTAAAGAGCGCAGTGTACCCTTCACGGATTCTTTACCAACACTAAAAGTATGTATCCATTGTACAGAATTGTGACGTACAGAAGAATAAATAATATAGCTTTTCTTTTATGTGGTTTCGCAAGGGCGCAATGTACCCGTCACGGGTTGTTTACGAACAAGAAAAGTATGTATTCATTGTACCGAATTGTGCCATACACAAGAGTAAATAAAACAGCTTTTCTTTTATGTGGTTTCCCAAGGGCGCAGTGTACCCTTCACGGGTTCTTTACCAACACTAAAAGTATGTATTCATTGTACAGAATTGTGCCATAGAGGAGAATAAATAAAACGGTTTTTATTTTGTGTGGTTTCGCAAGAGCGCAATGTACCCTTCACGGATTCTTTACCAACACTAGAAGTATGTATTCATTGTACAGAATTGTGCCGTACAGACGATTAAAGAAAACATCTTTTCTTTTATGTGGTTTCGTAAGGGCGCAATGTACCCTACACTGGTTGTTTACGAACACGAAAAGTATGTATTCATTGTGCAGAATTGTGCCATACAGAAGAATAAATAAAATATCTTTTCTTTTATGTGGTTTCGCAAGGGCGCAATGTACCCTTCATGGGTTCTTCACGAACACGATAAGTATGTATCCATTGTACAGAATTGTGCCATACAGGAGAATAAATAAAACAGCTTTTCTTTTATGTGGTTTCCCAAGGGCGCCTTATGTAAAGGGCGTAGTTTACCCTTCACGGATTCTTTACCAACACTAAAAGTATGTATTCATTGTACAGAATTGTGCCATACAGAAGAATAAATAAAACAAATTTTCTTTTATGTGGTTTCGCAAGGGCGCCTTATGTAAAGGATGCAGTGCACCCTTCACAGATTCGTTACCAACACTAAAAGTATGTATTCATTGTACAGAATTGTGCTATACAGAGGAACAAATAAAACAGCTTTTCTTTTATGTTGTTTCGCAAGGGCGCAATGTACCCTTCACGGGTTCTTTACGAACACGAAAAGTATGAATTCGTTGTACAGAATTGTGCCATACAAGACAATAAATAAAAAAGTTTTTCTTTTATGTGGTTTCGCAAGGGCGCCTTATGTAAAGGGTGTAGTGCACCCTTCACAGATTCGTTACCAACACTAAAAGTATGTATTCTTTGTACAGAATTGTGCCATACAGAAGAATAAATGAAACAGCTTTTTTTTATGTTTTCTCGCAAGGGCGCCTTATGTAAAGGGCGCAGTGTACCCTTCACGGATTCTTTGAAAACACTAAAAGTATCTTTTCGCTGTACAGAATTGTGACGTACAAGAAAATAAATAAAACAGCTTTTCTTTTATGTAGTTTCGCAAGGGCTCCTTATGTAAAAGGCGCAGTGTACCCTTCACGGATTCTTTACCAACACTAAAAGTATGTATCCATTGTACTGAATTGTGCCATACAGAAGAATAAGTAAAACAGCTTTTCTTTTATGTGGTTTCGCAAGAGCGCAAAGTACCTTTCACGGATTCTTTACTAACACTAAAAGTATGTATTCATTGTACAGAATTGTGCCATACAGAAGAATAAATAAAACTGCTTTTCTTTTATGTGGCTTCGCAAGGGCGCAATGTACCCTTCACGGGTTCTTTAAGAACACGAAAATTATGTATTCATTGTACAGAATTGTGCCATACAGGAGAATAAATAAAATATCTTTTCTTTTATGTGGTTTCGCAAGGGCGCAATGTACCCTTCACGGGTTGTTTACGAACACGAAAAGTATATATTTATTGTACAGAATTGTGACATACAGCGGAATAAATAAAACAGCTTTTCTTTTATGTGGTTTCCCAAGGGCGCCTTATGTAAAGGGCGCAGTGTACCCTTCACGGATTCTTTGCCAACACTAAAAGTATGTATTCATTGTACAGAATTGTGACGTACAGAAGAATAAATAAAACCGCTTTTCTTTTATGTAGTTTTGCAAGGGCGCCTTATGTAAAGGGCGCAGTGTACCCTTCACGGATTCTTTACCAACACTAAAAGTATATATCCATTGTACAGAATTGTGCAATACACAAGAATAAGTAAAACAGCTTTTCTTTTATGTGGTTTCGCAAGAGAGCAATGTACCTTTCACGGATTCTTTACCAACATTAAAAGTTTTTATTCATTATACAGAATTGTGCCATACAGAAGAATAAATAAAACTGCTTTTCTTTTATGTGGTTTCGCAAAGGCGCAATGTACCCTTCACGGATTTTTTAACAGCACTAAAAGTATGTATTCATTGTACAGAATTGTGCCATAAGGAAGAATAAATAAAACAGCTTTTCTATTATGTGGTTTCGCAAGGGCGCAATGTACCTTTCATGGATTCATTACCAACACTAAAAGTATGCATTCATTGTACAGAATTGTGCCATACAAGAGAATAAATAAAACAGCTTTTCTTTTATGTGTTTTCGCAAGGTCGCCTTATGTAAAGGGTGCAGTGCACCCTTCACAGATTCGTTACCAACACTAAAAGTATGTATTCATTGTACAGAATTGTGCCAAACAGAAGAATAAATAAAACAGCTTTTCTTTTATGTGGTTTCCCAAGGGCGCAATGTACCCTTCACGGGTTCTTTACCAACACTAAAAGTATGTATTCATTGTACAGAATTGTGCTATAGAGGAGAATAAATAAAACGGTTTTTATTTTGTGTGGTTTCGCCAGAGCGCAATGTACCCTTCACGGATTCTTTACCAAAACTAGAAGTATGTATTCATTGTACAGAATTGTGCCGTACAGACGAATAAAGAAAACATCTTTTCTTTTATGTGGTTTCGCAAGGGCGCAATGTACCCTTCACTGGTTGTTTACGAACACGAAAAGTATGTATTCATTGTACAGAATTGTGCCATACAGAAGAATAAATAAAATATCTTTTCTTTTATGTGGTTTCGCAAGGGCGCAATGTACCCTTCATGGGTTCTTCACGAACACGATAAGTATGTATTCATTGTACAGAATTGTGCCATACAGGAGAATAAATAAAACAGCTTTTCTTTTATGTGGTTTCCCAAGGGCGCCTCATGTAAAGGGCGTAGTGTACCCTTCACGGATTCTTTACCAACACTAAAAGTATGTATTCATTGTACAGAATTGTGCCATACAGAAGAATAAATAAAACAAATTTTCTTTTATGTGGTTTCCCAAGGGCGCCTTATGTAAAGGGTGCAGTGCACCCTTCACAGATTCGTTACCAACACTAAAAGTATGTATTCATTGTACAGAATTGTGCTATACAGAGGACAAATAAAACAGCTTTTCTTTTATGTGGTTTCGCAAGGGCGCAATGTACCCTTCACGGGTTCTTTACGAACACGAAAAGTATGAATTCGTTGTACAGAATTGTGCCATACAGGAGAATAAATAAAAAAGTTTTTCTTTTATGTGGTTTCGCAAGGGCGCCTTATGTAAAGGTGTAGTGCACCCTTCACAGATTCGTTACCAACACTAAAAGTATGTATTCTTTGTACAGAATTGTGCCATACAGAAGAATAAATGAAACAGCTTTTCTTTTATGTGGTCTCGCAAGGGTGCCTTATATAAAGGGCGCAGTGTACCCTTCACGGATTCTTTGCCAACACTAAAAGTATGTTTTCGTTGTACAGAATTGTGACGTACAAGAGAATAAATAAAACAGCTTTTCTTTTATGTAGTTTCGCAAGGGCTCCTTATGTAAAAGGCGCAGTGTACCCTTCACGGATTCTTTACCAACAGTAAAAGTATGTATCCATTGTACTGAATTGTGCCATACAGAAGAATAAGTAAAACAGCTTTTCTTTTATGTGGTTTCGCAAGAGCGCAAAGTACCTTTCACGGATTCTTTACTAACACTAAAAGTATGTATTCATTGTACAGAATTCTGCCATACAGAAGAATAAATAAAACTGCTTTTCTTTTATGTGGCTTCGCAAGGGCGCAATGTACCCTTCACGGGTTCTTTACGAACACGAAAAGTATGTATTCATTGTACAGAATTGTGCCATACAGGAGAATAAATAAAACAGCTTTTCTTTTATGTGGTTTCGCAAGGGCGCAATGTACCCTTCACGGGTTGTTTACGAACACGAAAAGTATGTATTTATTGTACAGAATTGTGCCATACAGGGGAATAAATAAAACAGCTTTTCTTTTATGTGGTTTCCCAAGGGCGCCTTATGTAAAGGGCGCAGTGTACCCTTCACGGATTCTTTGCCAACACTAAAAGTATGTATTCATTGTAGAGAATTGTGACGTACAGAAGAATAAATAAAACCGCTTTTCTTTTATGTAGTTTCGCAAGGGCGCCTTATGTAAAGGGCGCAGTGTACCCTTCACGGATTCTTTACCAACACTAAAAGTATATATCCATTGTACAGAATTGTGCAATACACAAGAATAAGTAAAACAGCTTTTCTTTTATGTGGTTTCGCAAGAGAGCAATGTACCTTTCACGGATTCTTTACCAACATTAAAAGTTTTTATTCATTATACAGAATTGTGCCATACAGAAGAATAAATAAAACTGCTTTTCTTTTATGTGGTTTCGCAAAGGCGCAATGTACCCTTCACGGATTTTTTAACAGCACTAAAAGTATGTATTCATTGTACAGAATTGTGCCATAAGGAAGAATAAATAAAACAGCTTTTCTATTATGTGGTTTCGCAAGGGCGCAATGTACCCTTCATGGATTCATTACCAACACTAAAAGTATGCATTCATTGTACAGAATTGTGCCATACAAGAGAATAAATAAAACAGCTTTTCTTTTATGTGTTTTCGCAAGGTCGCCTTATGTAAAGGGTGCAGTGCACCCTTCACAGATTCGTTACCAACACTAAAAGTATGTATTCATTGTACAGAATTGTGCCAAACAGAAGAATAAATAAAACAGCTTTTCTTTTATGTGGTTTCCCAAGGGCGCAATGTACCCTTCACGGGTTCTTTACCAACACTAAAAGTATGTATTCATTGTACAGAATTGTGCTATAGAGGAGAATAAATAAAACGGTTTTTATTTTGTGTGGTTTCGCCAGAGCGCAATGTACCCTTCACGGATTCTTTACCAAAACTAGAAGTATGTATTCATTGTACAGAATTGTGCCGTACAGACGATTAAAGAAAACATCTTTTCTTTTATGTGGTTTCGCAAGGGCGCAATGTACCCTTCACTGGTTGTTTACGAACACGAAAAGTATGTATTCATTGTACAGAATTGTGCCATACAGAAGAATAAATAAAATATCTTTTCTTTTATGTGGTTTCGCAAGGGCGCAATGTACCCTTCATGGGTTCTTCACGAACACGATAAGTATGTATTCATTGTACAGAATTGTGCCATACAGGAGAATAAATAAAACAGCTTTTCTTTTATGTGGTTTCCCAAGGGCGCCTCATGTAAAGGGCGTAGTGTACCCTTCACGGATTCTTTACCAACACTAAAAGTATGTATTCATTGTACAGAATTGTGCCATACAGAAGAATAAATAAAACAAATTTTCTTTTATGTGGTTTCGCAAGGGCGCCTTATGTAAAGGGTGCAGTGCACCCTTCACAGATTCGTTACCAACACTAAAAGTATGTATTCATTGTACAGAATTGTGCTATACAGAGGAAAAATAAAACAGCTTTTCTTTTATGTGGTTTCGCAAGGGCGCAATGTACCCTTCACGGGTTCTTTACGAACACGAAAAGTATGAATTCGTTGTACAGAATTGTGCCATACAGGAGAATAAATAAAAAAGTTTTTCTTTTATGTGGTTTCGCAAGGGCGCCTTATGTAAAGGTGAAGTGCACCCTTCACAGATTCGTTACCAACACTAAAAGTATGTATTCTTTGTACAGAATTGTGCCATACAGAAGAATAAATGAAACAGCTTTTCTTTTATGTGGTCTCGCAAGGGTGCCTTATATAAAGGGCGCAGTGTACCCTTCACGGATTCTTTGCCAACACTAAAAGTATGTTTTCGTTGTACAGAATTGTGACGTACAAGAGAATAAATAAAACAGCTTTTCTTTTATGTAGTTTCGCAAGGGCTCCTTATGTAAAAGGCGCAGTGTACCCTTCACGGATTCTTTACCAACAGTAAAAGTATGTATCCATTGTACTGAATTGTGCCATACAGAAGAATAAGTAAAACAGCTTTTCTTTTATGTGGTTTCGCAAGAGCGCAAAGTACCTTTCACGGATTCTTTACTAACACTAAAAGTATGTATTCATTGTACAGAATTCTGCCATACAGAAGAATAAATAAAACTGCTTTTCTTTTATGTGGCTTCGCAAGGGCGCAATGTACCCTTCACGGGTTCTTTACGAACACGAAAAGTATGTATTCATTGTACAGAATTGTGCCATACAGGAGAATAAATAAAACAGCTTTTCTTTTATGTGGTTTCGCAAGGGCGCAATGTACCCTTCACGGGTTGTTTACGAACACGAAAAGTATGTATTTATTGTACAGAATTGTGCCATACAGGGGAATAAATAAAACAGCTTTTCTTTTATGTGGTTTCCCAAGGGCGCCTTATGTAAAGGGCGCAGTGTACCCTTCACGGATTCTTTGCCAACACTAAAAGTATGTATTCATTGTACAGAATTGTGACGTACAGAAGAATAAATAAAACCGCTTTTCTTTTATGTAGTTTCGCAAGGGCGCCTTATGTAAAGGGCGCAGTGTACCCTTCACGGATTCTTTACCAACACTAAAAGTATGTACCCATTGTACAGAATTGTGCCATACACAAGAATAAGTAAAACAGCTTTTCTTTTATGTGGTTTCGCAAGAGAGCAATGTACCTTTCACGGAATCTTTACCAACATTAAAAGTATTTATTCATTATACAGAATTGTGCCACACAGAAGAATAAATAAAACTGCTTTTCTTTTATGTGGTTTCGCAAGGGCGCAATGTACCCTTCACGGGTTGTTTACGAACAAGAAAAGTATGTATTCATTGTACAGAATTGTGCCATACAGGAGAATAAATAAAACAGCTTTTCTTTTATGTGGTTTCCCAAGGGCGCCTTATGTAATGGGCGCAGTGTACCCTTCACGGATTCTTTGCCAACACTAAAAGTATGTATTCATTGTACAGAATTGTGACGTACAGACGAATAAATAAAACAGCTTTTCTTTTATGTGTTTTCGCAAGGGCGCAATGTACCCTTCACGAGTTCCTTACGAACACGAAAAATATGTATTAATTGTACAGAATTGTGCCATACAAGAGAATAAATAAAACAGCTTTTCTTTTATGTGGTTTCGCAAGGGCGCAATGTACCCTTCACGGGTTGTTTACGAACACGAAAAGTATGTATTCATTGTGCAGAATTGTGCCATACAGGAGAATAAATAAAAAAGCTTTTCTTTTATGTGGTTTCCCAAGGGCGCCTTATGTAAAGGGCGCAGTGTACATTTCGCGGATTCTTTACCAACATTAAAAGTATGTATTCATTGTACAGAATTGTGCCATAGAGAAGAATAAATAAAACAGCTTTTCTTTTATGTGGTTTCGCAAAGGCGCAATGTACCCTTCACGGATTCTTTAACAGCACTAAAAGTATGTATTCATTGTACAGAATTGTGCCATAAGGAAGAATAAATAAAACAGCTTTTCTATTATGTGGTTTCGCAAGGGCGCAATGTACCCTTCATGGATTCATTACCAACACAAAAGTATGCATTCATTGTACAGAATTGGGCCATAAAAGAGAATAAATAAAACAGCTTTACTTTTATGTGTTTTCGCAAGGGCGCCTTATGTAAAGGGTGCAGTGCACCCTTCACAGATTCGTTACCAACACTAAAAGTATGTATTCATTGTACAGAATTGTGCCAAACAGAAGAATAAATAAAACAGCTTTTCTTTTATGTGGTTTCCCAAGGGCGCAATGTACCCTTCACGGGTTCTTTACCAACACTAAAAGTATGTATTCATTGTACAGAATTGTGCCATAGAGGAGAATAAATAAAAAAGTTTTTCTTTTATGTGGTTTCGCAAGGGCGCCTTATGTAAAGGGTGTAGTGCACCCTTCACAGATTCGTTACCAACACTAAAAGTATGTATTCATTGTACAGAAGTGAGCTATACAGAAGAACAAATAAAACAGCTTTTCTTTTATGTGGTTTCCCAAGGGCGCCTTATGTAAAGGGCGCAGTGTACCCTTCACGGAATCTTTGCCAACACTAAAAGTATGTATTCATTGTACAGAATTGTGACGTACAAAAGAATAAATAAAACAGCTTTTCTTTTGTGTGGTTTCGCAAGAGCGCAATGTACCCTTCACGGATTCTTTACCAACACTAAAAGTATGTATTCATTGTACAGAATTGTGCAGTACAGACGATTAAAGAAAACATATTTTCTTTTATGTGGTTTCGCAAGGGCGCAATGTACTTTTCACTGGTTGTTTACGAACACGAAAAGTATGTATTCATTGTACAGAATTGTGCCATACAGAAGAATAAATAATACAGCTTTTCTTTTATGTGGTTTCGCAAGGGCGCAATGTACCCTTCACGGGTTCTTCACGAACACGAAAAGTATGAATTCAATGTACAAATTTGTGCCATACAGGAGAATAAATAAAACAGTTTTTCTTTTATGTGGTTTCGCAAGGGCGCCTTATGTAAAGGGTGTAGTGAACACTTCACAGATTCGTTACCAACACTAAAAGTATGTATTCTTTGTACAGAATTGTGCCATACAGAAGAATAAATAAAACAGATTTTCTTTTTTGTGGTCTCGAAAGGCCGCCTTATGTAAAGGGCGCAGTGTACCCTTCACGGATTCTTTGCCAACACTAAAAGTATGTATTCAATCTACAGAATTCTGACGTACAGAAGAATAAATAAAACAGCTATTCTATTATGTGGTTTCGCAAGGGCGCCTTATGTAAGGGGTGCAATGTACATTTCACGGGTTCTTTACCAACACTAAAAATATGCATTCATTGTACAGAATTGTGCCATAGAGAAGAATAAATAAAACCGTTTGTATTTGATTTGGTTTCGCAAGGGCGCCTTATGTACCCTTCACGGATTCTTTACCAACACTAAAAGCATGTATTCATTGTACAGAATTGTGCCATAGAGGAGAATAAATAAAACAGCTTTTCTTTTATGTGGTTTCGCAAGGGCGCAATGTACGCTTCTCGGGTTCTTTACGAACACGAAAAGTATGTATTCATTGTACAGAATTGTGCCATACAGGACAATAAATAAAACAGCTTTTCTTTTATGTGGTTTCCCAAGGGCGCCTTATGTAAAGGGCGCAGTGTACCCTTCACGGAATCTTTGCCAACACTAAAAGTATGTATTCATTGTACAGAATTGTGACGTACAAAAGAATAAATAAAATAGCTTTTCTTTTATGTAGTTTCGCAAGGGCGCCTTATGTAAAGGGCGCAGTGTACCCTTCACAGATTCGTTACCAACACTAAAAGTATGTATTCATTATACAGAATTGTGCCATTCAGAAGAATAAAGAAAACAGCTTTTCTTTTATGTGGTTTCGCAAGAGCGCAATGTACCTTTCATGGATTCTTTACCACCTTTAAAAGTATGTATTCATTGTACAGAATTGTGCCATACAGAAGAATAAATAAAACAGCTTTTCTTTTATGTGGTTTCGCAAGGGCGCAATGTACCCTTCACGGGTTCTTTACGAACACGAAAAGTATGTATTCATTGTACAGAATTGTGCCATACAGGAGAATAAATAAAACAGCTTTTCTTTTATGTGGTTTCGCAAGGGCGCAATGTACCCTTCACGGGTTCTTTACGAACACGAAAAGTATGTATTCATTGTACAAAATTGTGCCATACAGGAGAATAAATAAAACAGTTTTTCTTTTATGTGGTTTCGCAATTGCGCCTTATGTAAAGGGTGTAGTGCACCCTTCACAGATTCGTTACCAACACTAAAAGTATGTATTTTTTGTACAGAATTGTGCCATACAGAAGAATAAATAAAACAGCTTTTCTTTTATGTGGTTTCGCAAGGGCGCCTTATGTAAAGGGTGCACTGCACCCTTCACAGATTCGTTACCAACACTAAAAGTATGTATTCATTGTACAGAATTGTGCCATACAGAAGAACAAATAAAACAGCTTTTCTTTTATGTGGTTTCGCAAGGGCGCAATGTACCCTTCACGGGTTCTTTACGAACACGAAAAGTATGAATTCATTGTAAAGAATTGTGCCATACAGGAGAATAAATAAAACAGTTTTTCTTTTATGTGGTATCGCAAGGGCGCCTTATGTAAAGGGTGTAGTGCACCCTTCACAGATTCGTTACCAACACTAAAAGTATGTATTCTTTGTACAGAATTGTGCCATACAGAATAATAAATAAAACAGCTTTTCTTTTATTTGGTCTCGCAAGGGCGCCTTATGTAAAGGGCGCAGTGTACCCTTCACGGATTCTTTGCCAACACTAAAAGTATGTTTTCATTGTACAGAATTGTGACGTACAAAAGAATAAATAAAATAGCTTTTCTTTTATGTAGTTTCGCAAGGGCGCCTTATGTAAAGAGCGCAGTGTACCCTTCACGGATTCTTTACCAACACTAAAAGTATGTATCCATTGTACAGAATTGTGCCATACACAAGAATAAGTAAAACAGCTTTTCTTTTATGTGGTTTCGCAAGAGCGCAATGTACCTTTCACGGATTCTTTACCAGCATTAAAAGTATGTATTCATTGTACAGAATTGTGCCATACAGAAGAATAAATAAAACTGCTTTTCTTTTATGTGGTTTCGCAAGGGCGCAATGTACCCTTCACGGGTTGTTTACGAACAAGAAAAGTATGTATTCATTGTAAAGAATTGTGCCATACTGGAGAATAAATAAAACAGCTTTTCTTTTATGTGGTTTCCCAAGGGCGCCTTATGTAAAGGGCGCAGTGTACCCTTCACGGATTCTTTGCCAACACTAAAAGTATGTATTCATTGTACAGAATTGTGACGTACAGAAGAATAATTAAAACAGCTTTTCTTTTATGTGGTTTCGCAAGGGCGCAATTTAACCTTCTCGGGTTCTTTACGAACACGAAAAGTATGTATCCATTGTACAGAATCGTGCCATACACAAGAGTAAATAAAACAGCTTTTCTTTTATGTGGTCTCGCAAGAGCGCAATGTACCCTTCACAGATTCGTTACCAACACTAAAAGTATGTATTCTTTGTACAGAATTGTGCTATACAGAAGAATAAATGAAACAGCTTTTCTTTTATGTGGTCTCGCAAGGGCGCCTTACGTAAAGGGCGCAGTGTACCCTTCACGGATTCTTTACCAACACTAAAAGTATGTATCCATTGTACTGAATTGTGCCATACACAAGAGTAAATAAAACAGCTTTTCTTTTATGTGGTTTCGCAAGAGCGCAATGTACCCTTCACGGATTCTTTGCCAACACTAAAAGTATGTTTTCGTTGTACAGAATTGTGACGTACAAGAGAATAAATAACACAGCTTTTCTTTTATGTGGTTTCCCAAGGGCGCCTTATGTAAAGGGCGCAGTGTACCCTTCACGGATTCTTTGCCAACACTAAAAGTATGTATTCATTGTACAGAATTGTGACGTACAGAAGAATAAATAAAAAAGCTTTTCTTTTATGTAGTTTAGCAAGGGCGCCTTATGTAAAGAGCGCAGTGTACCCTTCACGGATTCTTTACCAACACTAAAAGTATGTATCCATTGTACAGAATTGTGACGTACAGAAGAATAAATAATATAGCTTTTCTTTTATGTGGTTTCGCAAGAGCGCAATGTACCTTTCACGGATTCTTTACCAACATTAAAAGTATGTATTCATTGTACAGAATTGTGACATACAGAAGAATAAATAAAACAGCTTTTCTTTTATGTGGTTTCGCAAGGGCGCAGTGTACCCTTCACGGGTTCTTTACGAACACGAAAAGTATGTATTCATTGTACAGAATTGTGCCATACAGGAGAATAAATAAAACAGCTTTTCTTTTATGTGGTTTCGCAAGGGCGCAATGTACCCTTCACGGGTTCTTTACGAACACGAAAAGTATGCATTCATTGTATAGAATTGTGCCATACAGGAGAATAAATAAAACAGCTTTTCTTTTATGTGGTTTCGCAAGGGCGCAATGTACCCGTCACGGGTTGTTTACGAACAAGAAAAGTATGTATTCATTGTACAGAATTGTGCCATACAGGAGAATAAATAAAACAGCTTTTCTTTTATGTGGTTTCCCAAGGGCGCCTTATGTAAAGGGCGCAGTGTACCCTTCACGGATTCTTCGCCAACACTAAAAGTATGTATTCATTGTACAGAATTGTGACGTACAGAAGAATAAATAAAGCAGCTTTTCTTTTATGTGGTTTCGCAAGGGCGCAATTTACCCTTCTCGGGTTTTTTACGAACACGAAAAGTATGTATCCATTGTACAGAATTGTGCCATACACAAGAGTAAATAAAACAGCTTTTCTTTTATGTGGTTTCGCAAGAGCGCAATGTACCATTCACGGATTCTTTACCAACATTAAAAGTATGTATTCATTGTACAGAATTCTGCCATACAGAAGAATAAATAAAACAGCTTTTCTTTTATGTGTTTTCGCACGGGCGCAATGTACCCTTCACGAGTTCCTTACGAACACGAAAAATATGTATTAATTGTACAGAATTGTGCCATACAAGAGAATAAATAAAACAGCTTTTCTTTTATGTGGTTTCGCAAGGGCGCAATGTACCCTTCACGGGTTGTTTACGAACACGAAAAGTATGTATTTATTGTACAGAATTGTGCCATACAGGGGAATAAATAAAACAGCTTCTCTTTTATGTGGTTTCCCAAGGGCGCCTTATGTAAAGGGCGCAGTGTACCCTTCACGGATTCTTTGCCAACACTAAAAGTATGTATTCATTGTACAGAATTGTGACGTACAGAAGAATAAATAAAAAAGCTTTTCTTTTATGTAGTTTAGCAAGGGCGCCTTATGTAAAGAGCTCAGTGTACCCTTCACGGATTCTTTACCAACACTAAAAGTATGTATCCATTGTACAGAATTGTGACGTACAGAAGAATAAATAATATAGCTTTTCTTTTATGTGGTTTCGCAAGAGCGCAATGTACCTTTCACGGATTCTTTACCAACATTAAAAGTATGTATTCATTGTACAGAATTGTGACATACAGAAGAATAAATAAAACAGCTTTTCTTTTATGTGGTTTCGCAAGGGCGCAGTGTACCCTTCACGGGTTCTTTACGAACACGAAAAGTATGTATTCATTGTACAGAATTGTGACATACAGGAGAATAAATAAAACAGCTTTTCTTTTATGTGGTTTCGCAAGGGCGCAATGTACCCTTCACGGGTTCTTTACGAACACGAAAAGTATGAATTCATTGTAAAGAATTGTGCCATACAGGAGAATAAATAAAACAGTTTTTCTTTTATGTGGTATCGCAAGGGCGCCTTATGTAAAGGGTGTAGTGCACCCTTCACAGATTCGTTACCAACACTAAAAGTATGTATTCTTTGTACAGAATTGTGCCATACAGAATAATAAATAAAACAGCTTTTCTTTTATTTGGTCTCGCAAGGGCGCCTTATGTAAAGGGCGCAGTGTACCCTTCACGGATTCTTTGCCAACACTAAAAGTATGTTTTCATTGTACAGAATTGTGACGTACAAAAGAATAAATAAAATAGCTTTTCTTTTATGTAGTTTCGCAAGGGCGCCTTATGTAAAGAGCGCAGTGTACCCTTCACGGATTCTTTACCAACACTAAAAGTATGTATCCATTGTACAGAATTGTGCCATACACAAGAATAAGTAAAACAGCTTTTCTTTTATGTGGTTTCGCAAGAGCGCAATGTACCTTTCACGGATTCTTTACCAGCATTAAAAGTATGTATTCATTGTACAGAATTGTGCCATACAGAAGAATAAATAAAACTGCTTTTCTTTTATGTGGTTTCGCAAGGGCGCAATGTACCCTTCACGGGTTGTTTACGAACAAGAAAAGTATGTATTCATTGTAAAGAATTGTGCCATACTGGAGAATAAATAAAACAGCTTTTCTTTTATGTGGTTTCCCAAGGGCGCCTTATGTAAAGGGCGCAGTGTACCCTTCACGGATTCTTTGCCAACACTAAAAGTATGTATTCATTGTACAGAATTGTGACGTACAGAAGAATAATTAAAACAGCTTTTCTTTTATGTGGTTTCGCAAGGGCGCAATTTAACCTTCTCGGGTTCTTTACGAACACGAAAAGTATGTATCCATTGTACAGAATCGTGCCATACACAAGAGTAAATAAAACAGCTTTTCTTTTATGTGGTCTCGCAAGAGCGCAATGTACCCTTCACAGATTCGTTACCAACACTAAAAGTATGTATTCTTTGTACAGAATTGTGCTATACAGAAGAATAAATGAAACAGCATTTCTTTTATGTGGTCTCGCAAGGGCGCCTTACGTAAAGGGCGCAGTGTACCCTTCACGGATTCTTTACCAACACTAAAAGTATGTATCCATTGTACTGAATTGTGCCATACACAAGAGTAAATAAAACAGCTTTTCTTTTATGTGGTTTCGCAAGAGCGCAATGTACCCTTCACGGATTCTTTGCCAACACTAAAAGTATGTTTTCGTTGTACAGAATTGTGACGTACAAGAGAATAAATAACACAGCTTTTCTTTTATGTGGTTTCCCAAGGGCGCCTTATGTAAAGGGCGCAGTGTACCCTTCACGGATTCTTTGCCAACACTAAAAGTATGTATTCATTGTACAGAATTGTGACGTACAGAAGAATAAATAAAAAAGCTTTTCTTTTATGTAGTTTAGCAAGGGCGCCTTATGTAAAGAGCGCAGTGTACCCTTCACGGATTCTTTACCAACACTAAAAGTATGTATCCATTGTACAGAATTGTGACGTACAGAAGAATAAATAATATAGCTTTTCTTTTATGTGGTTTCGCAAGAGCGCAATGTACCTTTCACGGATTCTTTACCAACATTAAAAGTATGTATTCATTGTACAGAATTGTGACATACAGAAGAATAAAAAAAAACAGCTTTTCTTTTATGTGGTTTCGCAAGGGCGCAGTGTACCCTTCACGGGTTCTTTACGAACACGAAAAGTATGTATTCATTGTACAGAATTGTGCCATACAGGAGAATAAATAAAACAGCTTTTCTTTTATGTGGTTTCGCAAGGGCGCAATGTACCCTTCACGGGTTCTTTACGAACACGAAAAGTATGTATTCATTGTACAGAATTGTGCCATACAGGAGAATAAATAAAACAGCTTTTCTTTATGTGGTTTCGCAAGGGCGCAATGTACCCGTCACGGGTTGTTTACGAACAAGAAAAGTATGTATTCATTGTACAGAATTGTGCCATACAGGAGAATAAATAAAACAGCTTTTCTTTTATGTGGTTTCCCAAGGGCGCCTTATGTAAAGGGCGCAGTGTACCCTTCACGGATTCTTTGCCAACACTAAAAGTATGTATTCATTGTACAGAATTGTGACGTACAGAAGAATAAATAAAGCAGCTTTTCTTTTATGTGGTTTCGCAAGGGCGCAATTTACCCTTCTCGGGTTTTTTACGAACACGAAAAGTATGTATCCATTGTACAGAATTGTGCCATACACAAGAGTAAATAAAACAGCTTTTCTTTTATGTGGTTTCGCAAGAGCGCAATGTACCATTCACGGATTCTTTACCAACATTAAAAGTATGTATTCATTGTACAGAATTCTGCCATGCAGAAGAATAAATAAAACAGCTTTTCTTTTATGTGTTTTCGCACGGGCGCAATGTACCCTTCACGAGTTCCTTACGAACACGAAAAATATGTATTAATTGTACAGAATTGTGCCATACAAGAGAATAAATAAAACAGCTTTTCTTTTATGTGGTTTCGCAAGGGCGCAATGTACCCGTCACGGGTTGTTTACGAACAAGAAAAGTATGTATTCATTGTACCGAATTGTGCCATACACAAGAGTAAATAAAACAGCTTTTCTTTTATGTGGTTTCCCAAGGGCGCAGTGTACCCTTCACGGGTTCTTTACCAACACTAAAAGTATGTATTCATTGTACAGAATTGTGCCATAGAGGAGAATAAATAAAACGGTTTTTATTTTGTGTGGTTTCGCAAGAGCGCAATGTACCCTTCACGGATTCTTTACCAACACTAGAAGTATGTATTCATTGTACAGAATTGTGCCGTAC
This sequence comes from Thermobia domestica, assembly GCF_964235325.1. Taxonomy (NCBI): domain Eukaryota; kingdom Metazoa; phylum Arthropoda; class Insecta; order Zygentoma; family Lepismatidae; genus Thermobia; species Thermobia domestica. Next base: position 111,902 of record NW_027655952.1, on the reverse strand, counting down.
AGACGATTAAAGAAAACATCTTTTCTTTTATGTGGTTTCGTAAGGGCGCAATGTACCCTTCACTGGTTGTTTACGAACACGAACAGTATGTATTCATTGTACAGAATTGTGCCATACAGAAGAATAAATAAAATATCTTTTCTTTTATGTGGTTTCGCAAGGGCGCAATGTACCCTTCATGGGTTCTTCACGAACACGATAAGTATGTATCCATTGTACAGAATTGTGCCATACAGGAGAATAAATAAAACAGCTTTTCTTTTATGTGGTTTCCCAAGGGCGCCTTATGTAAAGGGCGTAGTTTACCCTTCACGGATTCTTTACCAACACTAAAAGTATGTATTCATTGTACAGAATTGTGCCATACAGAAGAATAAATAAAACAAATTTTCTTTTATGTGGTTTCGCAAGGGCGCCTTATGTAAAGGATGCAGTGCACCCTTCACAGATTCGTTACCAACACTAAAAGTATGTATTCATTGTACAGAATTGTGCTATACAGAGGAACAAATAAAACAGCTTTTCTTTTATGTTGTTTCGCAAGGGCGCAATGTACCCTTCACGGGTTCTTTACGAACACGAAAAGTATGAATTCGTTGTACAGAATTGTGCCATACAGGACAATAAATAAAAAAGTTTTTCTTTTATGTGGTTTCGCAAGGGCGCCTTATGTAAAGGGTGTAGTGCACCCTTCACAGATTCGTTACCAACACTAAAAGTATGTATTCTTTGTACAGAATTGTGCCATACAGAAGAATAAATGAAACAGCTTTTTTTTATGTTTTCTCGCAAGGGCGCCTTATGTAAAGGGCGCAGTGTACCCTTCACGGATTCTTTGCCAACACTAAAAGTATGTTTTCGCTGTACAGAATTGTGACGTACAAGAAAATAAATAAAACAGCTTTTCTTTTATGTAGTTTCGCAAGGGCTCCTTATGTAAAAGGCGCAGTGTACCCTTCACGGATTCTTTACCAACACTAAAAGTATGTATCCATTGTACTGAATTGTGCCATACAGAAGAATAAGTAAAACAGCTTTTCTTTTATGTGGTTTCGCAAGAGCGCAAAGTACCTTTCACGGATTCTTTACTAACACTAAAAGTATGTATTCATTGTACAGAATTGTGCCATACAGAAGAATAAATAAAACTGCTTTTCTTTTATGTGGCTTCGCAAGGGCGCAATGTACCCTTCACGGGTTCTTTAAGAACACGAAAATTATGTATTCATTGTACAGAATTGTGCCATACAGGAGAATAAATAAAATATCTTTTCTTTTATGTGGTTTCGCAAGGGCGCAATGTACCCTTCACGGGTTGTTTACGAACACGAAAAGTATATATTTATTGTACAGAATTGTGCCATACAGCGGAATAAATAAAACAGCTTTTCTTTTATGTGGTTTCCCAAGGGCGCCTTATGTAAAGGGCGCAGTGTACCCTTCACGGATTCTTTGCCAACACTAAAAGTATGTATTCATTGTACAGAATTGTGACGTACAGAAGAATAAATAAAACCGCTTTTCTTTTATGTAGTTTCGCAAGGGCGCCTTATGTAAAGGGCGCAGTGTACCCTTCACGGATTCTTTACCAACACTAAAAGTATATATCCATTGTACAGAATTGTGCAATACACAAGAATAAGTAAAACAGCTTTTCTTTTATGTGGTTTCGCAAGAGAGCAATGTACCTTTCACGGATTCTTTACCAACATTAAAAGTTTTTATTCATTATACAGAATTGTGCCATACAGAAGAATAAATAAAACTGCTTTTCTTTTATGTGGTTTCGCAAAGGCGCAATGTACCCTTCACGGATTTTTTAACAGCACTAAAAGTATGTATTCATTGTACAGAATTGTGCCATAAGGAAGAATAAATAAAACAGCTTTTCTATTATGTGGTTTCGCAAGGGCGCAATGTACCCTTCATGGATTCATTACCAACACTAAAAGTATGCATTCATTGTACAGAATTGTGCCATACAAGAGAATAAATAAAACAGCTTTTCTTTTATGTGTTTTCGCAAGGTCGCCTTATGTAAAGGGTGCAGTGCACCCTTCACAGATTCGTTACCAACACTAAAAGTATGTATTCATTGTACAGAATTGTGCCAAACAGAAGAATAAATAAAACAGCTTTTCTTTTATGTGGTTTCCCAAGGGCGCAATGTACCCTTCACGGGTTCTTTACCAACACTAAAAGTATGTATTCATTGTACAGAATTGTGCCATAGAGGAGAATAAATAAAACGGTTCTTATTTTGTGTGGTTTCGCCAGAGCGCAATGTACCCTTCACGGATTCTTTACCAACACTAGAAGTATGTATTCATTGTACAGAATTGTGCCGTACAGACGATTAAAGAAAACATCTTTTCTTTTATGTGGTTTCGCAAGGGCGCAATGTACCCTTCACTGGTTGTTTACGAACACGAAAAGTATGTATTCATTGTACAGAATTGTGCCATACAGAAGAATAAATAAAATATCTTTTCTTTTATGTGGTTTCGCAAGGGCGCAATGTACCCTTCATGGGTTCTTCACGAACACGATAAGTATGTATTCATTGTACAGAATTGTGCCATACAGGAGAATAAATAAAACAGCTTTTCTTTTATGTGGTTTCCCAAGGGCGCCTTATGTAAAGGGCGTAGTGTACCCTTCACGGATTCTTTACCAACACTAAAAGTATGTATTCATTGTACAGAATTGTGCCATACAGAAGAATAAATAAAACAAATTTTCTTTTATGTGGTTTCGCAAGGGCGCCTTATGTAAAGGGTGCAGTGCACCCTTCACAGATTCGTTACCAACACTAAAAGTATGTATTCATTGTACAGAATTGTGCTATACAGAGGACAAATAAAACAGCTTTTCTTTTATGTGGTTTCGCAAGGGCGCAATGTACCCTTCACGGGTTCTTTACGAACACGAAAAGTATGAATTCGTTGTACAGAATTGTGCCATACAGGAGAATAAATAAAAAAGTTTTTCTTTTATGTGGTTTCGCAAGGGCGCCTTATGTAAAGGTGTAGTGCACCCTTCACAGATTCGTTACCAACACTAAAAGTATGTATTCTTTGTACAGAATTGTGCCATACAGAAGAATAAATGAAACAGCTTTTCTTTTATGTGGTCTCGCAAGGGTGCCTTATATAAAGGGCGCAGTGTACCCTTCACGGATTCTTTGACAACACTAAAAGTATGTTTTCGTTGTACAGAATTGTGACGTACAAGAGAATAAATAAAACAGCTTTTCTTTTATGTAGTTTCGCAAGGGCTCCTTATGTAAAAGGCGCAGTGTACCCTTCACGGATTCTTTACCAACAGTAAAAGTATGTATCCATTGTACTGAATTGTGCCATACAGAAGAATAAGTAAAACAGCTTTTCTTTTATGTGGTTTCGCAAGAGCGCAAAGTACCTTTCACGGATTCTTTACTAACACTAAAAGTATGTATTCATTGTACAGAATTCTGCCATACAGAAGAATAAATAAAACTGCTTTTCTTTTATGTGGCTTCGCAAGGGCGCAATGTACCCTTCACGGGTTCTTTACGAACACGAAAAGTATGTATTCATTGTACAGAATTGTGCCATACAGGAGAATAAATAAAACAGCTTTTCTTTTATGTGGTTTCGCAAGGGCGCAATGTACCCTTCACGGGTTGTTTACGAACACGAAAAGTATGTATTTATTGTACAGAATTGTGCCATACAGGGGAATAAATAAAACAGCTTTTCTTTTATGTGGTTTCCCAAGGGCGCCTTATGTAAAGGGCGCAGTGTACCCTTCACGGATTCTTTGCCAACACTAAAAGTATGTATTCATTGTACAGAATGGTGACGTACAGAAGAATAAATAAAACCGCTTTTCTTTTATGTAGTTTCGCAAGGGCGCCTTATGTAAAGGGCGCAGTGTACCCTTCACGGATTCTTTACCAACACTAAAAGTATGTACCCATTGTACAGAATTGTGCCATACACAAGAATAAGTAAAACAGCTTTTATTTTATGTGGTTTCGCAAGAGAGCAATGTACCTTTCACGGAATCTTTACCAACATTAAAAGTATTTATTCATTATACAGAATTGTGCCATACAGAAGAATAAATAAAACTGCTTTTCTTTTATGTGGTTTCGCAAGGGCGCAATGTACCCTTCACGGGTTGTTTACGAACAAGAAAAGTATGTATTCATTGTACAGAATTGTGCCATACAGGAGAATAAATAAAACAGCTTTTCTTTTATGTGGTTTCCCAAGGGCGCCTTATGTAATGGGCGCAGTGTACCCTTCACGGATTCTTTGCCAACACTAAAAGTATGTATTCATTGTACAGAATTGTGACGTACAGAAGAATAAATAAAACAGCTTTTCTTTTATGTGTTTTCGCAAGGGCGCAATGTACCCTTCACGAGTTCCTTACGAACACGAAAAATATGTATTAATTGTACAGAATTGTGCCATACAAGAGAATAAATAAAACAGCTTTTCTTTTATGTGGTTTCGCAAGGGCGCAATGTACCCTTCACGGGTTGTTTACGAACACGAAAAGTATGTATTCATTGTGCAGAATTGTGCCATACAGGAGAATAAATAAAAAAGCTTTTCTTTTATGTGGTTTCCCAAGGGCGCCTTATGTAAAGGGCGCAGTGTACATTTCGCGGATTCTTTACCAACATTAAAAGTATGTATTCATTGTACAGAATTGTGCCATAGAGAAGAATAAATAAAACAGCTTTTCTTTTATGTGGTTTCGCAAAGGCGCAATGTACCCTTCACGGATTCTTTAACAGCACTAAAAGTATGTATTCATTGTACAGAATTGTGCCATAAGGAAGAATAAATAAAACAGCTTTTCTATTATGTGGTTTCGCAAGGGCGCAATGTACCCTTCATGGATTCATTACCAACACAAAAGTATGCATTCATTGTACAGAATTGGGCCATAAAAGAGAATAAATAAAACAGATTTACTTTTATGTGTTTTCGCAAGGGCGCCTTATGTAAAGGGTGCAGTGCACCCTTCACAGATTCGTTACCAACACTAAAAGTATGTATTTATTGTACAGAATTGTGCCAAAGAGAAGAATAAATAAAACAGCTTTTCTTTTATGTGGTTTCCCAAGGGCGCAATGTACCCTTCACGGGTTCTTTACCAACACTAAAAGTATGTATTCATTGTACAGAATTGTGCCATAGAGGAGAATAAATAAAAAAGTTTTTCTTTTATGTGGTTTCGCAAGGGCGCCTTATGTAAAGGGTGTAGTGCACCATTCACAGATTCGTTACCAACACTAAAAGTATGTATTCATTGTACAGAATTGTGCTATACAGAAGAACAAATAAAACAGGTTTTTTTTATGTGGTTTCGCAAGGGCGCAATGTACCCTTCACGGGTTCTTTACGAACACGAAAAGTATGTATTCATTGTACAGAATTGTGCCATACAGGAAAATAAATAAAACAGCTTTTCTTTTATGTGGTTTCGCAAGGGCGCAATGTACCCGTCACGGGTTGTTTACGAACAAGAAAAGTATGTATTCATTGTACAGAATTGTGCCATACAGGAGAATAAATAAAACAGCTTTTCTTTTATGTGGTTTCCCAAGGGCGCCTTATGTAAAGGGCGCAGTGTACCCTTCACGGATTCTTCGCCAAAACTAAAAGTATGTATTCATTGTACAGAATTGTGACGTACAGAAGAATAAATAAAGCAGCTTTTCTTTTATGTGGTTTCGCAAGGGCGCAATTTACCCTTCTCGGGTTTTTTACGAACACGAAAAGTATGTATCCATTGTACAGAATTGTGCCATACACAAGAGTAAATAAAACAGCTTTTCTTTTATGTGGTTTCGCAAGAGCGCAATGTACCATTCACGGATTCTTTACCAACATTAAAAGTATGTATTTATTGTACAGAATTCTGCCATACAGAAGAATAAATAAAACAGCTTTTCTTTTATGTGTTTTCGCACGGGCGCAATGTACCCTTCACGAGTTCCTTACGAACACGAAAAATATGTATTAATTGTACAGAATTGTGCCATACAAGAGAATAAATAAAACAGCTTTTCTTTTATGTGGTTTCGCAAGGACGCAATGTACCCTTCGCGGGTTGTTTACGAACACGAAAAGTATGTATTTATTGTACAGAATTGTGCCATACAGGGGAATAAATAAAACAGCTTTTCTTTTATGTGGTTTCCCAAGGGCGCCTTATGTAAAGGGCGCAGTGTACCCTTCACGGATTCTTTGCCAACACTAAAAGTATGTATTCATTGTACAGAATTGTGACGTACAGAAGAATAAATAAAAAAGCTTTTCTTTTATGTAGTTTAGCAAGGGCGCCTTATGTAAAGAGCGCAGTGTACCCTTCACGGATTCTTTACCAACACTAAAAGTATGTATCCATTGTACAGAATTGTGACGTACAGAAGAATAAATAATATAGCTTTTCTTTTATGTGTTTTCGCACGGGCGCAATGTACCCTTCACGAGTTCCTTACGAACACGAAAAATATGTATTAATTGTACAGAATTGTGCCATACAAGAGAATAAATAAAACAGCTTTTCTTTTATGTGGTTTCGCAAGGGCGCAATGTACCCGTCACGGGTTGTTTACGAACAAGAAAAGTATGTATTCATTGTACCGAATTGTGCCATACACAAGAGTAAATAAAACAGCTTTTCTTTTATGTGGTTTCCCAAGGGCGCAGTGTACCCTTCACGGGTTCTTTACCAACACTAAAAGTATGTATTCATTGTACAGAATTGTGCCATAGAGGAGAATAAATAAAACGGTTTTTATTTTGTGTGGTTTCGCAAGAGCGCAATGTACCCTTCACGGATTCTTTACCAACACTAGAAGTATGTATTCATTTTACAGAATTGTGCCGTACAGACGATTAAAGAAAACATCTTTTCTTTTATGTGGTTTCGTAAGGGCGCAATGTACCCTTCACTGGTTGTTTACGAACACGAAAAGTATGTATTCATTGTACAGAATTGTGCCATACAGAAGAATAAATAAAATATCTTTTCTTTTATGTGGTTTCGCAAGGGCGCAATGTACCCTTCATGGGTTCTTCACGAACACGATAAGTATGTATCCATTGTACAGAATTGTGCCATACAGGAGAATAAATAAAACAGCTTTTCTTTTATGTGGTTTCCCAAGGGCGCCTTATGTAAAGGGCGTAGTTTACCCTTCACGGATTCTTTACCAACACTAAAAGTATGTATTCATTGTACAGAATTGTGCCATACAGAAGAATAAATAAAACAAATTTTCTTTTATGTGGTTTCGCAAGGGCGCCTTATGTAAAGGATGCAGTGCACCCTTCACAGATTCGTTACCAACACTAAAAGTATGTATTCATTGTACAGAATTGTGCTATACAGAGGAACAAATAAAACAGCTTTTCTTTTATGTTGTTTCGCAAGGGCGCAATGTACCCTTCACGGGTTCTTTACGAACACGAAAAGTATGAATTCGTTGTACAGAATTGTGCCATACAGGACAATAAATAAAAAAGTTTTTCTTTTATGTGGTTTCGCAAGGGCGCCTTATGTAAAGGGTGTAGTGCACCCTTCACAGATTCGTTACCAACACTAAAAGTATGTATTCTTTGTACAGAATTGTGCCATACAGAAGAATAAATGAAACAGCTTTTTTTTATGTTTTCTCGCAAGGGCGCCTTATGTAAAGGGCGCAGTGTACCCTTCACGGATTCTTTGCCAACACTAAAAGTATCTTTTCGCTGTACAGAATTGTGACGTACAAGAAAATAAATAAAACAGCTTTTCTTTTATGTAGTTTCGCAAGGGCTCCTTATGTAAAAGGCGCAGTGTACCCTTCACGGATTCTTTACCAACACTAAAAGTATGTATCCATTGTACTGAATTGTGCCATACAGAAGAATAAGTAAAACAGCTTTTCTTTTATGTGGTTTCGCAAGAGCGCAAAGTACCTTTCACGGATTCTTTACTAACACTAAAAGTATGTATTCATTGTACAGAATTGTGCCATACAGAAGAATAAATAAAACTGCTTTTCTTTTATGTGGCTTCGCAAGGGCGCAATGTACCCTTCACGGGTTCTTTAAGAACACGAAAATTATGTATTCATTGTACAGAATTGTGCCATACAGGAGAATAAATAAAATATCTTTTCTTTTATGTGGTTTCGCAAGGGCGCAATGTACCCTTCACGGATTGTTTACGAACACGAAAAGTATATATTTATTGTACAGAATTGTGCCATACAGCGGAATAAATAAAACAGCTTTTCTTTTATGTGGTTTCCCAAGGGCGCCTTATGTAAAGGGCGCAGTGTACCCTTCACGGATTCTTTGCCAACACTAAAAGTATGTATTCATTGTACAGAATTGTGACGTACAGAAGAATAAATAAAACCGCTTTTCTTTTATGTAGTTTCGCAAGGGCGCCTTATGTAAAGGGCGCAGTGTACCCTTCACGGATTCTTTACCAACACTAAAAGTATATATCCATTGTACAGAATTGTGCAATACACAAGAATAAGTAAAACAGCTTTTCTTTTATGTGGTTTCGCAAGAGAGCAATGTACCTTTCACGGATTCTTTACCAACATTAAAAGTTTTTATTCATTATACAGAATTGTGCCATACAGAAGAATAAATAAAACTGCTTTTCTTTTATGTGGTTTCGCAAAGGCGCAATGTACCCTTCACGGATTTTTTAACAGCACTAAAAGTATGTATTCATTGTACAGAATTGTGCCATAAGGAAGAATAAATAAAACAGCTTTTCTATTATGTGGTTTCGCAAGGGCGCAATGTACCCTTCATGGATTCATTACCAACACTAAAAGTATGCATTCATTGTACAGAATTGTGCCATACAAGAGAATAAATAAAACAGCTTTTCTTTTATGTGTTTTCGCAAGGTCGCCTTATGTAAAGCGTGCAGTGCACCCTTCACAGATTCGTTACCAACACTAAAAGTATGTATTCATTGTACAGAATTGTGCCAAACAGAAGAATAAATAAAACAGCTTTTCTTTTATGTGGTTTCCCAAGGGCGCAATGTACCCTTCACGGGTTCTTTACCAACACTAAAAGTATGTATTCATTGTACAGAATTGTGCTATAGAGGAGAATAAATAAAACGGTTTTTATTTTGTGTGGTTTCGCCAGAGCGCAATGTACCCTTCACGGATTCTTTACCAACACTAGAAGTATGTATTCATTGTACAGAATTGTGCCGTACAGACGATTAAAGAAAACATCTTTTCTTTTATGTGGTTTCGCAAGGGCGCAATGTACCCTTCACTGGTTGTTTACGAACACGAAAAGTATGTATTCATTGTACAGAATTGTGCCATACAGAAGAATAAATAAAATATCTTTTCTTTTATGTGGTTTCGCAAGGGCGCAATGTACCCTTCATTGGTTCTTCACGAACACGATAAGTATGTATTCATTGTACAGAATTGTGCCATACAGGAGAATAAATAAAACAGCTTTTCTTTTATGTGGTTTCCCAAGGGCGCCTCATTTAAAGGGCGTAGTGTACCCTTCACGGATTCTTTACCAACACTAAAAGTATGTATTCATTGTACAGAATTGTGCCATACAGAAGAATAAATAAAACAAATTTTCTTTTATGTGGTTTCGCAAGGGCGCCTTATGTAAAGGGTGCAGTGCACCCTTCACAGATTCGTTACCAACACTAAAAGTATGTATTCATTGTACAGAATTGTGCTATACAGAGGACAAATAAAACAGCTTTTCTTTTATGTGGTTTCGCAAGGGCGCAATGTACCCTTCACGGGTTCTTTACGAACACGAAAAGTATGAATTCGTTGTACAGAATTGTGCCATACAGGAGAATAAATAAAAAAGTTTTTCTTTTATGTGGTTTCGCAAGGGCGCCTTATGTAAAGGTGTAGTGCACCCTTCACAGATTCGTTACCAACACTAAAAGTATGTATTCTTTGTACAGAATTGTGCCATACAGAAGAATAAATGAAACAGCTTTTCTTTTATGTGGTCTCGCAAGGGTGCCTTATATAAAGGGCGCAGTGTACCCTTCACGGATTCTTTGCCAACACTAAAAGTATGTTTTCGTTGTACAGAATTGTGACGTACAAGAGAATAAATAAAACAGCTTTTCTTTTATGTAGTTTCGCAAGGGCTCCTTATGTAAAAGGCGCAGTGTACCCTTCACGGATTCTTTACCAACAGTAAAAGTATGTATCCATTGTACTGAATTGTGCCATACAGAAGAATAAGTAAAACAGCTTTTCTTTTATGTGGTTTCGCAAGAGCCCAAAGTACCTTTCACGGATTCTTTACTAACACTAAAAGTATGTATTCATTGTACAGAATTCTGCCATACAGAAGAATAAATAAAACTGCTTTTCTTTTATGTGGCTTCGCAAGGGCGCAATGTACCCTTCACGGGTTCTTTACGAACACGAAAAGTATGTATTCATTGTACAGAATTGTGCCATACAGGAGAATAAATAAAACAGCTTTTCTTTTATGTGGTTTCGCAAGGGCGCAATGTACCCTTCACGGGTTGTTTACGAACACGAAAAGTATGTATTTATTGTACAAAATTGTGCCATACAGGGGAATAAATAAAACAGCTTTTCTTTTATGTGGTTTCCCAAGGGCGCCTTATGTAAAGGGCGCAGTGTACCCTTCACGGATTCTTTGCCAACACTAAAAGTATGTATTCATTGTACAGAATTGTGACGTACAGAAGAATAAATAAAACCGCTTTTCTTTTATGTAGTTTCGCAAGGGCGCCTTATGTAAAGGGCGCAGTGTACCCTTCACGGATTCTTTACCAACACTAAAAGTATGTACCCATTGTACACAATTGTGCCATACACAAGAATAAGTAAAACAGCTTTTCTTTTATGTGGTTTCGCAAGAGAGCAATGTACCTTTCACGGAATCTTTACCAACATTAAAAGTATTTATTCATTATACAGAATTGTGCCATACAGAAGAATAAATAAAACTGCTTTTCTTTTATGTGGTTTCGCAAGGGCGCAATGTACCCTTCACGGGTTGTTTACGAACAAGAAAAGTATGTATTCATTGTACAGAATTGTGCCATACAGGAGAATAAATAAAACAGCTTTTCTTTTATGTGGTTTCCCAAGGGCGCCTTATGTAATGGGCGCAGTGTACCCTTCACGGATTCTTTGCCAACACTAAAAGTATGTATTCATTGTACAGAATTGTGACGTACAGAAGAATAAATAAAACAGCTTTTCTTTTATGTGTTTTCGCAAGGGCGCAATGTACCCTTCACGAGTTCCTTACGAACACGAAAAATATGTATTAATTGTACAGAATTGTGCCATACAAGAGAATAAATAAAACAGCTTTTCTTTTATGTGGTTTCGCAAGGGCGCAATGTACCCTTCACGGGTTGTTTACGAACACGAAAAGTATGTATTCATTGTGCAGAATTGTGCCATACAGGAGAATAAATAAAAAAGCTTTTCTTTTATGTGGTTTCCCAAGGGCGCCTTATGTAAAGGGCGCAGTGTACATTTCGCGGATTCTTTACCAACATTAAAAGTATGTATTCATTGTACAGAATTGTGCCATAGAGAAGAATAAATAAAACAGCTTTTCTTTTATGTGGTTTCGCAAAGGCGCAATGTACCCTTCACGGATTCTTTAACAGCACTAAAAGTATGTATTCATTGTACAGAATTGTGCCATAAGGAAGAATAAATAAAACAGCTTTTCTATTATGTGGTTTCGCAAGGGCGCAATGTACCCTTCATGGATTCATTACCAACACAAAAGTATGCATTCATTGTACAGAATTGGGCCATAAAAGAGAATAAATAAAACAGCTTTACTTTTATGTGTTTTCGCAAGGGCGCCTTATGTAAAGGGTGCAGTGCACCCTTCACAGATTCGTTACCAACACTAAAAGTATGTATTCATTGTACAGAATTGTGCCAAACAGAAGAATAAATAAAACAGCTTTTCTTTTATGTGGTTTCCCAAGGGCGCAATGTACCCTTCACGGGTTCTTTACCAACACTAAAAGTATGTATTCATTGTACAGAATTGTGCCATAGAGGAGAATAAATAAAAAAGTTTTTCTTTTATGTGGTTTCGCAAGGGCGCCTTATGTAAAGGGTGTAGTGCACCCTTCACAGATTCGTTACCAACACTAAAAGTATGTATTCATTGTACAGAATTGTGCTATACAGAAGAACAAATAAAACAGGTTTTTTTTATGTGGTTTCGCAAGGGCGCAATGTACCCTTCACGGGTTCTTTACGAACACGAAAAGTATGAATTCGTTGTACAGAATTGTGCCATACAGGAGAATAAATAAAAAAGTTTTTCTTTTATGTGGTTTCGCAAGGGCGCCTTATGTAAAGGGTGTAGTGCACCCTTCACAGATTCGTTACCAACACTAAAAGTATGTATTCTTTGTACAGAATTGTGCTATAAAGAAGAATAAATGAAACAGCTTTTTTTTATGTTGTCTCGCAAGGGCGCCTTACGTAAAGGGCGCAGTGTACCCTTCACGGATTCTTTGCCAACACTAAAAGTATGTTTTCGTTGTACAGAATTGTGACGTACAAGAAAATAAATAAAACAGCTTTTCTTTTATGTAGTTTCGCAAGGGCTCCTTGTGTAAAAGGCGCAGTGTACCCTTCACGGATTCTTTACCAACACTAAAAGTATGTATCCATTGTACTGAATTGTGCCATGCAGAAGAATAAGTAAAAAAGCTTTTCTTTTATGTGGTTTCGCAAGAGCGCAAAGTACCTTTAGCGGATTCTTTACCAACACTAAAAGTATGTATTCATTGTACAGAATTGTGCCATACAGAAGAATAAATAAAACTGCTTTTCTTTTATGTGGCTTCGCAAGGGCGCAATGTACCCTTCACGGGTTCCTTACGAACACGAAAAGTATGTATTCATTGTACAGAATTGTGCCATACAGGAGAATAAATAAAACAGCTTTTCTTTTATGTGGTTTCGCAAGGGCGCAATGTACCCTTCACGGGTTGTTTACGAACACGAAAAGTATGTATTTATTGTACAGAATTGTGCCATACAGGGGAATAAATAAAACAGCTTTTCTTTTATGTGGTTTCCCAAGGGCGCCTTATGTAAAGGGCGCAGTGTACCCTTCACGGATTCTTTGCCAACACTAAAAGTATGTATTCATTGTACAGAATTGTGACGTACAGAAGAATAAATAAAACAGCTTTTCTTTTATGTGGTTTCGCAAGGGCGCAATGTACCCTTCTCGGGTTCTTTACGAACACGAAAAGTATGTATTCATTGTACAGAATTGTGCCATAGAGGAGAATAAATAAAACAGCTTTTCTTTTATGTGGTTTCCCAAGGGCGCCTTATTTAAAGGGCGCAGTGTACCCTTCACGGATTCTTTGCCAACACTAAAAGTATGTATTCATTCTACAGAATTGCGTCGTACAGAAGAATAAATAAAACCGCCTTTCTTTTATGTAGTTTCGCAAGGGCGCCTTATGTAAAGAGCGCAGTGTACCCTTCACGGATTCTTTACCAACACTAAAAGTATGTATCCATTGTACAGAATTGTGCCATACACAAGAGTAAATAAAACAGCTTTTCTTTTATGTGGTTTCGCAAGAGCGCAATGTACCTTTCACGGATTATTTACCAACATTAAAAGTATGTATTCATTGTACAGAATTGTGACATACAGAAGAATAAATAAAACAGCTTTTCCTTTATGTGGTTTCGCAAGGGCGCAGTGTACCCTTCACGGGTTCTTTACGAACACGAAAAGTATGTATTCATTGTACAGAATTGTGCCATACAGGAAAATAAATAAAACAGCTTTTCTTTTATGTGGTTTCGCAAGGGCGCAATGTACCCTTCACGGGTTCTTTACGAACACGAAAAGTATGTATTCATTGTACAGAATTGTGCCATACAGGAGAATAAATAAAACAGCTTTTCTTTTATGTGGTTTCGCAAGGGCGCAATGTACCCTTCACGGGTTGTTTACGAACGAGAAAAGTATGTATTCCATGTACAGAATTGTGCCATACAGGAGAATAAATAAAACAGCTTTTCTTTTATGTGGTTTCCCAAGGGCGCCTTATGTAAAGGGCGCAGTGTACCCTTCACGGATTCTTTGCCAACACTAAAAGTATGTATTCATTGTACAGAATTGTGACGTATAGAAGAATAAATAAATCAGCTTTTCTTTTATGTGGTTTCCCAAGGGCGCAATTTACCCTTCTCGGGTTTTTTACGAACACGAAAAGTATGTATTCATTGTACAGAATTGTGCCATACAGGAGAATAAATAAAACAGCTTTTCTTTTATGTGGTTTCCCAAGGGCGCCTTATGTAAAGGGCGCAGTGTACATTTCGCGGATTCTTTACCAACATCAAAAGTATGTATTCATTGTACAGAATTGTGCCATAGAGAAGAATAAATAAAACAGTTTTTCTTTTATGTGGTTTCGCAAAGGCGCAATGTACCCTTCACGGATTCTTTAACAGCACTAAAAGTATGTATTCATTGTACAGAATTGTGCCATAAGGAAGAATAAATAAAACAGCTTTTCTATTATGTGGTTTCGCAAGGGCGCAATGTACCCTTCATGGATTCATTACCAACACTAAAAGTATGCATTCATTGTACAGAATTGTGCCATAAAAGAGAATAAATAAAACAGCTTTTCTTTTATGTGTTTTCGCAAGGGCGCCTTATGTAAAGGGTGCAGTGCACCCTTCACAGATTCGTTACCAACACTAAAAGTATGTATTCATTGTACAGAATTGTGCCAAACAGAAGAATAAGTAAAACAGCTTTTCTTTTATGTGGTTTCCCAAGGGCGCAATGTACCCTTCACGGGTTCTTTACCAACACTAAAAGTATGTATTCATTGTACAGAATTGTGCCATACAGGAGAATAAATAAAACGGTTTTTATTTTGTGTGGTTTCGCAAGAGCGCAATGTACCCTTCACGGATTCTTTACCAACACTAGAAGTATGTATTCATTGTACAGAATTGTGCCGTACAGACGATTAAAGAAAACATCTTTTCTTTTATGTGGTTTCGCAAGGGCGCAATGTACCCTTCACTGGTTGTTTACGAACACGAAAAGTATGTATTCATTGTACAGAATTGTGCCATACAGAAGAATAAATAAAATATCTTTTCTTTTATGTGGTTTCGCAAGGGCGCAATGTACCCTTCACGGGTTCTTCACGAACACGATAAGTATGTATTCATTGTAGAGAATTGTGCCATACAGGAGAATAAATGAAACAGCTTTTCTTTTATGTGGTTTCCCAAGGGCGCCTTATGTAAAGGGCGAAGTGTACCCTTCACGGATTCTTTACCAACACTAAAAGTATGTATTCATTGTACAGAATTGTGCCATACAGAAGAATAAATAAAACAAATTTTCTTTTATGTGGTTTCGCAAGGGCGCCTTATGTAAAGGGTGCAGTGCACCCTTCACAGATTCGTTACCAACACTAAAAGTATGTATTCATTGTACAGAATTGTGCTATACAGAGGAACAAATAAAACAGCTTTTCTTTTATGTGGTTTCGCAAGGGCGCAATGTACCCTTCACGGGTTGATTACGAACACGAAAAGTATGTATTTATTGTACAGAATTGTGCCATACAGGGGAATAAATAAAACAGCTTTTCTTTTATGTGGTTTCCCAAGGGCGCCTTATGTAAAGGGCGCAGTGTACCCTTCACGGATTCTTTACCAACACTAAAAGTATGTATTCATTGTACAGAATTGTGCCATACAGAAGAATAAATAAAACTGCTTTTCTTTTATGTGGCTTCGCAAGGGCGCAATGTACCATTCACGGGTTCTTTACGAACACGAAAAGTATGTATTCATTGTACAGAATTGTGCCATACAGAAGAATAAATAAAACAGCTTTTCTTTTATGTGGTTTCGCAAGGGCGCAATGTACCCTTCACGGGTTGTTTACGAACACGAAAAGTATGTATTTATTGTACAGAATTGTGCCATACAGGGGAATAAATAAAACAGCTTTTCTTTTATGTGGTGTCCCAAGGGCGCCTTATGTAAAGGGCGCAGTGTACCCTTCACGGATTCTTTGCCAACACTAAAAGTATGTATTCATTGTACAGAATATTGACGTACAGAAGAATAAATAAAACAGCTTTTCTTTTATGTAGTTTCGCAAGGGCGCCTTATGTAAAGAGCGCAGTGTACCCTTCACGGATTCTTTACCAACATTAAAGTATGTATCCATTGTACAGAATTGTGCCATACACAAGAGTAAATAAAACAGCTTTTCTTTTATGTGGTTTCGCAAGAGCGCAATGTACCTTTCACGGATTATTTACCAACATTAAAAGTATGTATTCATTGTACAGAATTGTGACATACAGAAGAATAAATAAAACAGCTTTTCCTTTATGTGGTTTCGCAAGGGCGCAGTGTACCCTTCACGGGTTCTTTACGAACACGAAAAGTATGTATTCATTGTACAGAATTGTGCCATACAGGAGAATAAATAAAACAGCTTTTCTTTTATGTGGTTTCGCAAGGGCGCAATGTACCCTTCACGGGTTCTTTACGAACACGAAAAGTATGTATTCATTGTACAGAATTGTGCCATACAGGAGAATAAATAAAACCGCTTTTCTTTTATGTGGTTTCGCAAGGGCGCAATGTACCCTTCACGGGTTGTTTACGAACGAGAAAAGTATGTATTCCATGTACAGAATTGTGCCATACAGGAGAATAAATAAAACCGCTTTTCTTTTATGTGGTTTCGCAAGGGCGCAATGTACCCTTCACGGGTTGATTACGAACACGAAAAGTATGTATTCATTGTAGAGAATTTGTGCCATAGAGGAGAATAAATAAAACAGCTTTTCTTTTATGTGGTTTCCCAAGGGCGCCTTATGTAAAGGGCGCAGTGTACCTTTCACGGATTCTTTACCAACATTAAAAGTATGTATTCATTGTACAGAATTGTGCCATAGAGAAGAATAAATAAAACAGTTTTTTTTGTGTGGTTTCGCAAGGGTGCAATGTACCCTTCATGGATTCATTACCAACACTAAAAGTATGCATTCATTGTACAGAATTGTGCCATGCAAGAGAATGAATAAAACAGCTTTTCTTTTATGT
Source organism: Thermobia domestica (assembly GCF_964235325.1). NCBI lineage: Eukaryota > Metazoa > Arthropoda > Insecta > Zygentoma > Lepismatidae > Thermobia > Thermobia domestica. The sequence goes on along the minus strand of NW_027655952.1, from coordinate 94,723 downwards.
GGTTTCACAAGGGCGCCTTATGTAAAGGGTGCAGTGCACCCTTCACAGATTCGTTACCAACACTAAAAGTATGCATTCATTGTACAGAATTGTGCCATGCAAGAGAATGAATAAAACAGCTTTTCTTTTATGTGGTTTCACAAGGGCGCCTTATGTAAAGGGTGCAGTGCACCCTTCACAGATTCGTTACCAACACTAAAAGTATGTATTCATTGTACAGAATTGTGCCAAACAGAAGAATAAATAAAACAGCTTTTCTTTTATGTGGTTTCGCAAGGGCGCAATGTACCCTTCATGGATTCATTACCAACACTAAAAGTATGCATTCATTGTACAGAATTGTGCCATGCAAGAGAATGAATAAAACAGCTTTTCTTTTATGTGGTTTCACAAGGGCGCCTTATGTAAAGGGTGCAGTGCACCCTTCACAGATTCGTTACCAACACTAAAAGTATGTATTCATTGTACAGAATTGTGCCAAACAGAAGAATAAATAAAACAGCTTTTCTTTTATGTGGTTTCGCAAGGGCGCAATGTACCCTTCACGGGTTCTTTACCAACACTAAAAGTATGTATTCATTGTACAGAATTGTGCCATAGAGGAGAATAAATAAAACAGCATTTCTTTTGTGTGGTTTCGCAAGAGCGCAATGTACCCTTCACGGATTCTTTACCAACACTAAAAGTATGTATTCATTGTACAGAATTGTGCCGTACAGACGATTAAAGAAAACATCTTTTCTTTTATGTGGTTTCGCAAGGGCGCAATGTACCCTTCACGGGTTGTTTACGAACACGAAAAGTATGTATCCATTGTACAGAATTGTGCCATACAGGAGAATAAATAAAACAGCTTTTCTTTTATGTCGTTTTCCAAGGGCGCCTTATGTAAAGGGCGCAGTGTACCCTTCACGGATTCTTTGCCAACACTAATAGTATGTATTCATTCTACAGAATTGTGACGTACAGAAGTATAAATAAAACAGCTTTATTTATGTAGTTTCGCAAGGTCGCCTCATGTAAAGGGTGCAATGTACACTTCACGGGTTCTTTACCAACACTAAAAATATGCATTCAATGTACAGAATTGTGCCATGCAGAAGAATAAATAAAACCGTTTGTCTTTGATTTGGTTTCGCAGGGGCGCCTTATGTACCCTTCACGGATTCTTTACCAACACTAAAAGTATGTATTCATTGTGCAGAATTGTGCCATAGAGGAGAATAAATAAAACAGCTTTTCTTTTATGTGGTTTCGCAAGAGCGCAATGTACCCTTCACGGATTTTTTACCAAAACTAAAAGTATGTATTCATTGTACAGAATTGTGCCATACAGGACAATAAATAAAACAGCTTTTCTTTTATGTGGTTTCCCAAGGGCGCCTTATGTAAAGGGCGCAGTGTACCCCTCACTGATTCTTTACCAACACTAAAAGTATGTATCCATTGTACAGAATTGTGCCATACAGAAGAATAAATAAAACAGCTTTTTTTTATGTGGTTTCTCAAGGGCGCAATGTACCCTTCACGGGTTCTTTACGAACACGAAAAGTATGTATTCATTGTACAGAATTGTGCCATACAGGAGAATAAATAAAACAGCTTTTCTTTGTGTGGTTTCGCAAGGGCGCAATGTACCCTTCACGGGTTCTTTACGAACACGAAAAGTATGTATTTATTGTACAGAATTGTGCCATACCGGAGAATAAACAAAACAGCTTTTCTTATATGTGGTTTTCCAAGGGCGCCTTATGTAAAGGGCGCAGTGCACCCTTCACGGATTCTTTACCAACACTAAAAGTATGTATTCATTGTACAGAATTGTGCCATACAGAAGAATAAATAAAACAACTTTTCTTTTATGTAGTTTCGCAAGGGCGCCTTATGTAAAGGGCGCAGTGTACCCTTCACGGATTCTTTACCAACACTAAAAGTATGTATTCATTGTACAGAATTGTGACGTACAGAAGAATAAATAAAACAGCTTTTCTTTTATGTGGTTTCGCAAGGGCGCAATGTACCCTTCATGGATTCTTTACCAACACTAAAAGTATGTATTCATTGTACAGAATTGTGCCATACAAAAGAATAAATAAAACAGCTTTTCTTTTATGTGTTTTCGCAAAAGCGCCTTATGTAAAGGGTGAAGTGCACCCTTCACAGATTCGTTACCAACACTAAAAGTATGTATTCATTGTACAGAATTGTGCCATACAGAAGAATAAATAAAACACCTTTTCTTTTATGTGGTTTCGCAAGGGAGCAATGTACACTTCACGGGATTCTTTACGAACACGAAAAGTATGTATTCATTGTACAGAATTGTGCCATACAGGAGAATAAATAAAACAGCTTTTCTTTTATGTTGTTTCGCAAGTGCTTCTTATGTAAAGGGTTTAGTGCACCCTTCGCAGATTCGTTACCAACACTAAAATTATGTATTCATTGTACAGAATTGTGCCATACAGAAGAATAAATAAAACAGTTTTTCTTTTATGTGGTTTCGCAAGGGCGCCTTATGTAAAGGGCGCAGTGTACCCTTCACGGATTCTTTGCCAACACTAAGAGTATGTATTCATTCTAAAGAATTGTGACGTACAGAAGAATAAATAAAACAGCTTTTTTTTATGTGGTTTCGCAAGGGCGCCTTATGTAAAGGGTGCAATGTACACTTCACGGGTCCTTTACCAACACTAAAAATATGCATTCATTATACAGAGTTGTGCCGTACAGAAGAATAAATAAAACCGTTTGTCTTTGATTTGGTTTCGCAAGGGCGCCTTATGTACCCTTCACGGATTCTTTACCAACACTAAGAGTATGTATTCATTGTACAGAATTGTGCCATAGAGGAGAATAAATAAAACAGCTTTTCTTTTATGTGGTTTCGCAAGAGCGCAATGTACCCTTCACGGATTTTTACAATCACTAAAAGTATGTATTCATTGTACACAATTGTGCCATGTAGAAGAATAAATAAAACAGCTTTTCTTTTATGTGGTTTCGCAAGGGCGCAATGTACCCTTCTCGGGTTCTTTACGACCACGAAAAGTATGTATTCGTTGTACAGAATTTTTCCATACACGAGAATAAATAAAACAGCTTTTCTTTTATGTGGTTTCGCAAGGGCGCCTTATTTAAAGGGTGCAGTGCACCCTTCACAGATTCGTTATCAACACTAAAAGTATGTATTCATTGTACAGAATTGTGCCATACAGAAGAATAAATAAAACAGCTTTTCTTTTGTGTGGTTTCGCAAGGGCGCCTTATGTAAAGGGCGCAGTGTACCCTTCACGGATTCTTTGCCAACACTAAAAGTATGTATTCATTGTACAGAATTGTGACGTACAGAAGAATAAATAAAACAGGTTTTCTTTTATGTGGTTTCGCAAGGGCGCCTTATGTAAAGGTTGCAATGTACACTTCACAGATTCGTTACCAACACTAAAAGTATGTATTCATTGTACACAATTGTGCCATACAGAAGAATAACTAAAACAGCTTTTCTTTTATGTGGTTTCCCAAGGGCGCAATGTACCCTTCACGGGTTCTTTACCAACACTAAAAGTATGTATTCATTGTACAGAATTGTGCCATAGAGGAGAATAAATAAAAGAGCTTTTTTTTATGTGGTTTCGCAAGAGCGCAATGTACCCTTCACGGATTCTTTACCAACACTAAAAGTATGTATTCATTGTACAGAATTGTGCCGTACAGACGATTAAAGAATACATCTTTTCTTTTATGTGGTTTCGCAAGGGCGCAATGTACCCTTCACGGGTTGTTTACGAACACGAAAAGTATGTATTCATTGTACAGAATTGTGCCATACAGGAGAATAAATAAAACAGCTTTTCTTTTATGTGGTTTCGCAAGGGCGCTTTATGTAAAGGGTTCAGTGCACCCTTCACAGATTCGTTACGAACACAAAAAGTATGTATTCATTGTACAGAATTGTGCCATACAGAAGAATAAATAAAACTGATTTTCTTTTATGTGGTTTCGCAAGGGCGCCTTATGTAAAGGGCGCAGTGTACCCTTCACGGATTCTTTACCAACACTAAAAGTATGTATTCATTGTACAGAATTGTGACGTACAGGAAAATAAATAAAACAGCTTTTCTTTTATGTGGTTTCGCAGGGGCGCTTTATGTAAAGGGTGCAATGTAGACTTCACGGGTTCTTTACCAACACTAAAAATATGTATTCATTGTGCACAACTGTGCCATACAGAAGAATAAATAAAACCGTTTGTGTTTGATGTTGTTTCGCAAAGGCGCAATGTACCCTTCACGGGTTCTTTACCAACACTAAAAGTATGTATTCATTGTAGAGATTTGTGCTACACAGGAGAATATATAAAACAGCTTTTTTTATGTAGTTTCGCAAGCGCGCCTTATATAAAGGGCGCAGTGTACTTACCACAGGTTCTTTACTAATAACAACTGTAAGAATTTTTTATAAATAATCTCGTACCTTTATTTATAATGTGATGTTTCGGAGGGCGCGCCGGGACATGTCGCGGTGTCCCGATGGGCCAGCACTGCCCTGCCTGGAAGTAATAAAGAGCGGTATAGATAGATTTATTTTATCAAGCTGAATCAATTGTTGTATACACTGTCTGTTTTTGTGCGGATTATGCTCCTCTCCCGGTAACTAAATTAGGCTACGTAAACTTGAATTCCGTAACAAGAAGAAGTTAATATCAGTAATAATATATTTGTTTTTTTTTTCAAGGTGAATCGATATATTTATAGATTATCTATGTTATATCGCTATATACAGAGTGGTGCATTTAAAATTTGCCACCCCCTATATCTTCGAAACGACTGTGAAATGAGAACACGCAAAAACACGTCTATGATTATTTTAAGGAGCTTGTATTTTGAGCTATAAAAGGGCCCCCAAACACCCCTTATAGGGGAACATAGGGTCAACTTGCAAATTTTAAATGCCAAAGGGGGTCGAGTGATATATCGTTCGAAAGAATGTGGACCCCAACCATTTAGTACGGGGTCAACATAGGGACTCGAAACTTTCAGCAAAATATTTCTCTTGTCGAGACCCTTCCAACGATATATCAGCCGACCCCCTTTGCTATTTAAAATTTTCAAGTTGACCCCATGTACCCCCTATTGGGGTACCTGGGTGGGCATTTATAGTTCAAAATTCAAACCCCTTAAAATAAAGATGGACGTGATTTTGCGTTTTCTCATATTCGCTGTTGTTTCGAAGATACACTGGGTGGCAATAGTGATGGGCAGTGGGAATATCCCCGGTCGGAAGGAATTTTAAAAATGGGAATATTCCCTGTTTTTTTCCCTGGTCTATAAATTCTCGGGAAGGAATTTATTTCCATTTGTTTACTTTATCTTCCAAATTATAAAACGATATGACTAATTACTTTATTTTAATATATTATAATTTACTTCTAGGTTTTAAAGAATTTGGAGGTTAAAAAATTTAAAATTATTTGACGGTACTTTATATAACTAATAATATGATTTTTTAAGTTTCATTTCCATTTGCACTAAAACTAGGGTAATTGTTTAGTATTGGGGGCCAAAACTAGCAAAAAGTAGAATGATTTACGGAAGAAATGAGTTGATAGTGATAATCAAGTAGTCAACCACCACTAGCAATAGACATCGGTCTGTCTCCTCTCTCTGACTCGAATTTCTGAAGAGGTACTCGGACTTTTTTTTTTACATGTGAATTAACGTATGGAATTTCGAGAAATAGGTAGAATGAAAGGTCGTGTATGGCAATGTTACGTGATAAAATATAAAGATAAGTAAGTATCTTGCAAATTTTGCGAACATAAATATGTATGCGCAAATGTTAATAAATTGGTGAGACATGTATCTTCTAGCATTTACCCAATCTAATTGGTTTATAACATTTATAAATTTAATGTGATTATAATATCAGTAATAGAGTCAAGTTGAGCAAATCCACTTACATATAAATTTAAACTGTTACTATACAATTTACTATATATTTTTTCATACATATTTAATTGATAGAACATATTGTATATAAATAACATTTATGCGTACTATCTAAATATAATAAAGTGTTAAGAAAGTAACATAGTACCGTTCAGAATATACACTTTAAAGAATCCTCTGTGGACAACAGTAATAATATGCTGTGATATAAAAATTAATTCAACTTTGAAATCATAATATAATAATAGAATGCAATTTTCTTTCTGATTGTACATAAATTCCCTGATAAATTCCCATTTTGGGAATCTTCCCGGGAATATTCCCGAAAAATATCTTCCCGGGAATTTACCCATCACTAGGTGGCAACGAACTTTATGGACACCAAATGTGAACCCACGCCATTTAGGATGGGGTCAACATAGGGACTTGAAACTTTCGGTAGAATATTTCTCTTGTTGAGACCTTTCCAACGATATATCACTCGACCCCCTTTGCCATTTAAAATTTTCAAGTTGACCTTTTATAGCTCAAATTCAAGCCACTTAAAATAATGATGGACGTGTTTTTTGCGTTTTCTCATATTCTCAGTCGTTTCGAAGATCTAGAGGGTAGAGACCTGCACGGGCCGGGCTTGGGTGGTCCGAACCTGTTATTTCTTTGGGCCGAGCCGGGCTTGGGCAGGCCGACACTGTTATTTCTTTGGGCCGGGCCGGGCTTGGGCTAGCCCTCACTGATTTCTCTTTAGGTCGGGACGGGCTGGGGCCGATCAATTGCAATTCTTTAATAATTGTTGACTTTCGTTAAACGATAATTGGAATGAAGCCAAACGTTGAAGAAGTGTGTCCTTGTTAATGTTACAAAGAAAGCACTAGCTATTTACAGTTTGTGTTGCTTAGCGGCTCCACTTTCACTATAGAGGATTCCACGCATTGTGCGGTAAATTGAGCTCTGACGTTGACCTTCACTGAACTCAAAATATAACAAGGGGTGGGAATGTTTTGCCTGTCACTAAACAATATTGCCATCTTCACTTTATGCTAAATATCAATTAAGTTAAATTTTTGTTACAGGGAATGGAGTTTTTGTTCTCTCGATGACACGCAAAGTTCTAGGAGGCAATGATACCATTCGGGAGGCAAGCGTCAGGTTGTGAACCAGAGTTTAGAAAATGTTTCTGAGGGTTAGGTCAAATTTAGTACTAAATTTGAGAAAGATTCGGGCTCGAGCTAATTTTTTTAAAAAAAATCATCGCGCTATGGTCGGGCCAAAAATTTTAAAATTTATCGGGCCCGGGCCGGACTTGGGCCAAGAATTTTGAAAAACTTATCGGACCGGGCCGGGCTCGGGCCGAAAATCTCCAAAACTTTTCGGGCCCGGGCTGGATTGGGCTCGGGCCGAAAAATTCGGTCCGTGCAGGTCTCTAATAGAGGGTGACAAATTTTAAATGCACCACCTTGTGTATATATAAAATAGAATAACACCACTGATTATACCCCACCCCTGGTAACTAAATTAGGCTCTGTAAACCGGAACTTGATAACCGGAAGTAGTTACAATCAGTATCGATCGATTTGTTTTCTCAAGCTGAATCGATTGATTTACAGATTGTATAGAATATATTTCGCTGCTATTATATCCCACCCTCGGAAACTAAATTACTCCCGGAATTTCAGTTTAAAGAAACACCATCCCGAAAAGCCGGCGCTTTCACATCTTTATTCTCAGGTATAAGTTATTTTCAAATTTTTATTCTTGTCTTCATACAGAGAACTCACCGTGAAATAAATGTCTTTCTAACCTTATAATATTAGAAGGCTACACAACAAATTTGAAGCAAAAGTGTGGAATAATATGAAACCTAAAAAGTGGATATTGATATCCTAACATAATAAAGTTTGTCTGTAACATTTAAATGCTCCCCTCTTTTGCCCTGGGCTCCCACATGTCTTGGTCACTGCGGGCCCGTTAGTTACGCCACTGCGAAGACCCTGTTTTACTCTCCTAACATCATTTCCCGTTCCCTATTTCGAACTGACGCAAGCATGCCTTCTTCCCATATAATATACGTAAATAGTCACTCTTACCTTGAGCTCCTTCGTGGCTAGCGGTTAGCGTACGCGTCTTTGGTGTGAGATACCCGGGTTCGATTCCCGACGGGAGCTCATGTGGTTCGGAGTCCACGTTAATCAGTAGGTCCATGTCTCATATAGCCTAGCTGCTGAACGGGACGTTAAACTCAAAATCAACCCTGGGAGGGCGCGGTGGCTTAGTGGTAGGGCGTTCATCTCCGGTGTTTGGAGTCCCTGGTTCGATCCCAGCTCGCGCCGTGTGGACTTTGTGGTGGACAAACATCGTGCTCGCGGGTTTTCTCGGGGTTCTCCCGTTTCTTCCCACTTTCTTTATCCCAAAATTTCATTCATCTCTCATAATCACCGTCTCCATTAGCCTAACCGGCATAACGTGGAACGTAAAATTTAAAGATTTTATTTCATTTCATTTCAAAATCAACTCAACTCAAACTCTTACCTTCTTTGCTGCTTTCCTATATTTGCGCCCATGTTCTTTCATTCTTCTACGTATTGTGACAGGATGCACATTTAATCCTAATTGGCGACCAATACTCGTGGCTGGTAAGAAAGGGTTAGCAGCATTTAGTTCTAGAATCCTTTGCTCTTCATCTGGTGTTCTTGCCCTTGGTTGCCTACTTTGTGGCCTGTTTATCAAACCTTCTTCTTGATATCTTCTTATCCATTTCCTGACAGTTTTTACGTTCACACCAATATCCATCGCTATTGCATCGTATGCTTTTCCAGCCTCCCACTGGCCTATTATTCTACCGCGTTTCACGAGCTTTACCTGCCTTTCTGTCGCAGCTGTCTTGAAGCGCACTATGAAGAAACGTTCTATGATTCGACGAAAGAAAGGTTCGACGTAAAATGATTTGCCTCGCTCGAAGAAATCTCTCCTGTTGTAAGCAGTGTCCCCGCTCGTCAAGTGGCTAGCTTGTGCTCCTTTGGTGTGCGGGTCCCAGTGGGAGAGCCTTTGGAATTTTAAATGTCTTCGAAGTTCCTGTGTTCGTGTCCCTGTCGTTTTAGGTTAATGGAAAAGCGAGTTAAACGAGTAAAAAGCGAGTAAAATAAGTTGAAACCTACTAATAAGTAGTTAAGCTAATGAGGCACGTTCGCTAAATCAGTTACCTTTAGAAAAAAGTTCGAACACAATGCACTAGTGTTGCGGGGTTCTCAAGTCGATTCCCACTGAAACCAAATATTTTTTTAAAATTATCCTGTCATGTGAGAAAAGCAAATTGAGTAAAAACACATTTCACTTTGGCAATCACAGTAGCGCGAAGAAATATTTTCATTTCTCGCAGTACAACCTGGACAATGAGCTACTAAATACGACCGTTTATCAGTCGGTTTGTAGACAATGATCAGTGTTTTGTTGTTGGCAATGGTCTACACTGTAAATTTTAGTCTGCAACCACTGGCGTCGTTAGCTTTTCAACTCTGGGGAGATTGGACAAATCAAAATCAAAATCCTCTTTCCAACAAAAGTTACATATAGAAAGTAGTATAGTTTCTTTAAATATATTTGACTAAAATCTGTGGGGACGCATCCCCCCGAGTCCCCACTAACGACGCAAGTGATGTATCAATTTCATTGAAGTTAAAAAGGTGAGGAAATCGGCAGTCAATTTATAATATAAATAGCACCACTCATGTGATAGTGGATAGAATTGGAACTCGTGCGCTAGGCTGTGAATTGTCCGTAGCCGTCCGTATGTTCATAATTACGACTACGATAGAGAAGTGGACAGTCAAATTCTCAAGGTTCAGTATCTGATCCTGGGTCTTCATTTTAGCTTTTTACATAACTCAGAAGTGAAAACATGGAAATGTATACAAATTCATGAGTAAGGTCCTATTTATCAAATATCGACGAAATGTTTTCCGTAACAATTTCATTCCGAAACTGGAAAAAAAACGTTTGAAAGACAAGAATCTGTATGTTATTACGGGAAGTTAAGTTTTGTATGAAATTATGTGATACAACGTTCAAGTTATTGCTATATGGATAGTAGAGTTATATAGCAATTTCTTCCGATATCTCAAGGTTTATTCTATATTCTGTGATTGATCCGAAAATATGTTGAAGTTTATTAGTGGCAAATGCTATTCTGCTTTTCATGAGTTTTGTGAATACAGCTATAGTGTATGTATTAGTCAAATTCTTGTGAGTATTGAGTATAAATGAATGGTGTTTAAAATTGTTTTGAAGGTTCCTTATTAGCTTGTTTTGGAACAAAACCATATATTTATTGTATAAAGTGTAATATTCGCTCTGAAAGATGTTGTAGTGATATGAGAAAAATATTGGTAAATGTTAACTTTCCTAATTGAATACTCTTTTATCTCAAAGTTATCCTATTAAGTTGATTGAAGATTATCAAATAAAATAACTTTAATAGAATATTGAATATATTTGTGCTGACAATCAATGAATACACAGTTATTAATTTTTTTATATTTGTTGTACGATCTATTTTGGAGTGATCAAATTGTTTATAAAATTATTTAAGTCAAATTTTATGTTCTGTTTCCTTAATGAAATTTACATATTGTAATCCGACGAACTTTATGTACGAGTATTATTTCATTGCATAATTCAAATAGCCTATTGAGCGATTTACTCAGTTGATAGTATTAATGCTTCTGTTTCAGCTTATTTATTACACACACACACACACACACACACACATATATATATATATATATATATATATATATATATATATATATATATATATATTTCATTAGTTATTTAAAACTAATTGTGTATGTAGTTTACCAGTACTTGTCCCATAGCGTTAGTTTTTGTGGAAATATTTTATCTTCCACTCAGGCTACGTTTCAAGTCACATATTCAGTTTTCCACAAAAACAGTATTGTTTTATTTTAATAATTACGAAAGATGGAAAGAAAAAAGTCATACCGTAGCTATTGATAGGAATATAAGAGATACCTGTATATGTCAGATGCTTCTTTAATTTACACATGAACGTAATAATATTATGTTTATGGATTTGCAAACAACTATCATTTTATGACAAAAAATGGAGAATAAATATTTTTAACTAGTTGCAGTAATGAATTTCCTTTCGCCCCTCTTCTAGGTAGAAGATGAAGTAATGTTTTGAGTACAGTACTTCTTGGTACCCACATTAAGCTAGTTTCGTTTGCATGTCCTACTCCTAACTATGAAAACATTTACGATAACTCCAACCCCAATCATTTCAAAGATATTACCTGTTTTATATAAATTATTAAGACTTAAAATCGAATATTATTTATTCGAAAAATACTTTTATGCATTGCAAGAGCTGTAATGTCCAAGTATTCATCGTAAACTCATAGTCGTACTGAAAGAAACAAAAGCTAGTATGGAACAGAAAACTATTTCACACCAAAGTCAAAAGACGATCTATGAAGGCATACGAAATGATCGAGCGGTTTGGGTCAATAATCTAGCAATCAGGTTTTGGTGTGTTCACACCTAGTAGGAAGTTACATTTTTTTTCGAAGTATGTCCCTATTTTCATCCAGAGACTGATAACCTTTGTTTAAACAGCTCTTAGCAATTCCTTTTCCTTCAAATTCGATTAGAATGGACATTATATAAATTGCAAATGTAATATCCATGTCTTAAAACAAAAGAGTGATTATACTCAATATTCTATTATTATCCTCTGATTTGTAACGAAAAAATATTTATAAATAGTGGTGATTTCACAAGATTCTCCCCGGAGATTGTCAATACATGAAGGAGGGAAAACAGCTTAAGCACGGATAGTCCCCTCTCAGCATGATCGAATATAACACCCAGAAGGGGGAATTTTGTTAGCTCGAGAGGATCTCAAATTCTTCCTCAGGTCACCCCATTAAATCATTATTGTTTGAAAGGTTTTTCTTAACAAATTGAATGTTACATTTATTTCTCGTTCCAGATTTTAAAATGGCAAAATCATAACTTAAAGAGAATTATAATACGTAAAGGCATAAATAATTAAAGTAGTAATGAAGTAAACATTATAGTATAAGTTATCGATTTCTAGTCGGAATAAACCTTGAATATTCGTTTGGATTTCACTTTAAAGTAAGTCCCCAATAAAAAACCTTACCGGAAAGGCATATTTATCTCGAATTACTTAATCAATATCGGTATTAATATATTTTTGTAACATATTTACTATTCAATGTTGGATATATTTCATTTCCTAAAGCAAAATCTCGCAAATGTATATTGGACTAGTGAATATTCCCAAATAAATTATCTAGTTTGTGTAAATGCTGCATTGAATAATTTTAAACTTCTACTTTAATTAATTAATTAATACTAATATAATAGTATATCTTATTCAGAAAATGTCATACTCAGTCAATAAATAGATTCTTCGAAATCATATACTACTTATGCTTTCTATAAATATACTTATTTTGGTCTCTATTCGCATTTGAAAAATCAAAGTTCGGCCCCGTGAGACCCACACATGGCCGCACATATTTTGACAGGCACGAGCTACCGATAGTTCTATTGATATCCTGTAACTTTTGTATATTTCATATTTTCAAAAAAATGCATTCTATCCGAAATATTTATTCGTTCCGGAACTTTTGACAAGCACTATATATATATATATATATATATATATATATATATATATATATGTGTGTGTGTGTGTGTGTGTGTGTGTGTGTGGGTGGGTGCGTCAGATTATTATCTAGGTCATGACCAAAGGGATTGGATAAACCGTAGTTTGCGGCTTTATCCAGTGTAAAGTTGGATTGAAGCCCATTTTATCCCGTGTATACCTGAGCGTCAAGAGGGACTATATCCCCTATAGGCCCCTTGGATCAGCCTATAATATATATATATATATATATATATATATATATATATATATATATATATATATATATATATATAGGTATGTTGGTGCACTAGTAAGCTCCCAAGAGTACAGATTAATTCATTCTTGATTTTAATCTACAGAACATATGCATTTTATTAAATATGAAAGCAAGGGGACTGCTACCCATAGATGGCTAAATGCCGTAAATAAAATTTAAACTTCAAATGGAACTGGTGTGGATCGCAGACAGTGGCTAATTTAACACGTTTGTTTATAGCGGGTATAATGCCTGATTTAATAGCCTACTTGATATGGCCTCTGTAGCTAAGTGGACAGCATGTGTAACTGTCATTCTGTGGGTCCTCAGTTCGAGTCTCCGACCAGACTGTTACATTTTCTTCAAGGAATTAAACAATATAAATGATCGTGTTTGATACTGAAAGAGATTTATCCTATGAAGGAATTAAAACCAAGACAGAAAAGGGGAAAGACGGACACTGTTTATCCTTAAATGTTAAAATTTGATTTATTTCGATGTCTTTTGCTCTTTCCTTTCCCTCTTTCCTTCTTTTCTAATTTTGTTTAGCTTTACATACTTTTTCGATCTCTGCATGATGCGTATTGTTATTTTCATTTTCTTTGTATTAATTCCTATCTCTTAGAACTTAAAGTGAATGGAATTTCTGCAGATTTATCTCGTGATTGTTTCCCTCGTGAGTTACCCCAGTTACACTTCAAGTTTGAATTTTATTTACGACCTTTAGTCATCTACGGCAACAGGCCCCAAGTTTTCATTAAAAGCATTTGTTCTTGTTCTGTAGATTAAAATAAAAAAATAAATTAATCTATACTCTTACTTACTGTTGTCAAGATATTATATATATATATATATATATATATATATATATATATATATATATATATATATATATATATATATATCGGATTCATTGAGGATTAAAAGAGTTATTTCGGAAATTTACGAAACGGATCTTGAAGAAAGTCGTCGCAACAGTACTGACATCTGGTAGCGTTGTTACGTAACACACGCAATATAAATAAAGCTTCAAAACGCACCGATCCACTCTGACTCACCGACCCATTCTGCTCAGTGCATTGTAGACAAATTCTTCAGAGGAATGATGAAATTGTCTACGTTTTACTTTCAGGGCCTTCCTTTTTCTTCTTTTTTCATTTGTTTCTATTGAAGAAAGAAGTTCAGGCAATTGACCATATTTGCAATTGGTCATATTTATTATTATTAGTTTCTTTCTTGCAATTTTTCCTACATTATCTTAGATTAGTTACCGCGGTTTAAGATAGATTATATAAAGTCAAGTACGGTTATATATGTTTACACTTTCGTCTCTTTCTTTTAAGATATATTCCTATCTGTTTACGTAGTCCAAAAGTAGGCATACACCTCTGCATTGTTCAACTATAACATTCTAGTTTATGAGTTTACTTGCTTTGACTCTTCTTAGCTCAAGATGTAAGTAAAAACACATTAAAACAAATAATATAGAAACTAAGTCTACCTGATGGATAACAATAAGAAATTATATAAAGTGCAATGAGCTGATCAGTACGGTACTTTTTCCCTTTTTTGGTCTACTCTGTATATTATTAATAATTTATATCTTGCTTTAATTAATAACTAGCTGAAATACCCACTTTTCGCAAGGGTCAGATAAAATATCTATGTAAACACACTGAACAACGAAACGATAAAATATCAGTAATTTTCTAGTACTTTAACATATCACTGTGAACGCGCCCTGAGACACCCCTGTTTGAAATTTAAAAAGAACGTCTCTGGTCCCCAGGCGATGGGAGTTGTATTTAGAAGTCAACGCCTCTGGAAGAATCACCATTCATCTCAGCGACCTGAAAACTAAGGATTTGACCTAATATAGGTCATTTTCGATTATTTTTACATGTTTCGGTATGCCCCGGTGACTCCGGACCGCATACAATGGTAGCTGATTTTGAGTAATCGCTAATGGAAATGTCACCACTGATTTCAGCGACCGTGAAAACTATGGATTTGACACTAATATCGGTCATTTTGGATTGCTTTTACGTGTCTCGGTGTCGGCGCCCCGTGACTTCCGGCCCTTAGCCGAATGGGGTAAATGAGCTCGGAGTTTCACCATTGAGCTCAGCGACCACGAAAGCTATGGATTTGACACTTATATTGGTCATTTTAGATAATTGTTACATGTGTCGGTAACCTCCCCCCACATGTGACCCGGGCCCGCATACAATTTCACCTGAATTTGCAAGTCATCGCTAATGAAAGTGTCACCATTGATCTCAGCGACCGCGAAAACTATGGATTTGATACTTATATCTGTCATTTCGGCTGATTTTTACATCTTGGTACCCCCCCCTACACACACACATGTGACCCTCAGTCCGCATACAAAGGTAGCTGAATTTGCAAGTCATCGCTAATAAAAGTGTCACCATTGATCTTAGCGACCGCGAAAGCTATGTATTTGACACTAATATTGGTCATTTTGGATTACTTTTATATGTTTCGATATTTCAGCCCCCCACCCGGTGACCCCTGGCAAGGAGCCGAATAGCGTGAATTGGGAAGTTTATTGCGAGAGGAGCTTCATTATTGATTTCAGCGACCGCGAGAACTATGAATTCGACACTAATATCAGAAATTTTATACTACTTTTACATGTCCCGATAAACGCCCCCCTGCTTCGAATTTTATGAAAAACTATTAACTTTGATCTGGAGCGTGGACCAACATATTTGTGACTAAAATTTGGCAACTCTCGGTGTATTTTTCTGGTTCCCAAGCCGGTTCCGGTAAAAGCCCCCCTGAGACCCCCGCTTTCTCGAAATTTGAAGAAAAGGCTTCGTCTTGATCTGGGGCCTGGGCTAGGTACCCCTGACCAAAATTTGGTAATTCTCGGTCCACTCGTCTGGTTCCCAGGCCACACACAGACAGGCAGACATACAAACAAACACACAAACAAACTCTTTATTTTATTTATATTAGTTAAAGAATTAATAAACTGCATATCAGCTCTCCAACTTGAACGGCTTGCGAGATACTAAATTTTTTGCAAAAATTCGGACCCTCTTAGAATATGTAATATAATGAAACAGATAATGTATGATAACTTCCTAGTTGAGATTGAGGCTTAAGTATATACCAAAAATCATTTCATTTGACTTTGCAATTTGGATATGATGATCATGCACATAATCACATTCAATTTTTTATATAATAATTCATATATTACACATGATTCAAACATTTTTCCCAGTAGTTAGCTCCTCTACGAAATCACAGGCTCGTCTCAAATAAGTCCTATTGCTATTATTACAATTGCAAATATCAATATCTAAAATTGCCTGAAGTTCTTTTGTCAATAGAAACAAATAAAAAGAAAAAGGATGCCTTGAAAATAGACAAATTCACCAGTGTTCAGAAGCTGTCTACAATGCACTAAGCAGAATGAGTCAGTGGGTACTAATACGTTGTTAAGTCAGAGTGGGTCCTGGTGGGTGGGGGATTGCAGTGGGTCAAGTTCTGTTGACCCACGGCCCCCGACCCGCTCCATCTCTGGACTGTACATACGGATAAAACGATCATATATATGTATTTTAACCTTCTTGATTTTACTGAACCTTCACTAATTTACAAAAAATTCAAGAAAGCAATTATTAATAACATATATAAAAATATAGAAATGTATTTTGAAGGAAAAAGTAATTGGTGTACTCGAGACTCGAACTCGAGTTGCCTACTCAATAAGCAGACACCTTACCGACTTATCACTGGCACAACGTGCAACTTGTCGTTTCGAAGCTTTATTTCTGATGTGTGTGTTACGTAACACCGCTACCAGATGTCAGTAGTGGTGCCATCACCGTCTTGAAGACCCATTTCGAGGTTACAAAATCACTCTTTTAACCCCATTAATCCGATTTTTATATGCCTATCTCTCTCTCCCTCTCTCTCTCTCTCTCTCTCTCTCTCTCTATATATATATATATATATATATATATATATATATATATTGACAACAGTAAGTAAGAGTATAGATTAAGTTAGCATTATAGCATTAATGCTAGCATTTGTTCTATAGATTTTAATCTACAGAACAAATGCTTGTAATGAAAACATGGGCTTGTTACCGTAGATGGCTGAAGGCCGTAAATAAAATTCAAACTTCAAGTGTAACTGGGGTAACTCCCGACAATAGCTGATTTAAGACGTTTGATAACAGCGCGGGTAATGGCTGGTTTATAAACGCAGTTACTATAGCGTATGTAAGTGGTTAGAGCGTCTGAGTGTCATTCTAAGGGTCCGGGGTTTGAGTCTCGGCCTGGACTGAGTTAACTTTTTTCAAGGAATTAAACACTATAAATGATGTTCGCATTTGATGCTGAATGAGATTTATTTTATGAAGGGAGAAAAACCAGGACGGATACAGGGGGCAGGAGGAAAGACGGACACTGTTTATCCTTAAGTGTTACTATTTAATTTATTCCATATCTTTTGCACTTTCCTTCTTTTCTCCTTTTGTTTAGCTTTCCATACTTTTTCGCTCTGTTCATGATGCGTATTATTCTTTTCGTTTCCTTTGCATTAATTCCTATCTCTTTGATCTTAAAGTGAATGGAATTTCTGCAGATCTATCTCGTTGTTGTTTCTCTAAGTGATGCTCTCAGATAGTAATACTTTTTCCTCCAAATGGAGGAATATCCTGGCATGATATGTTTTCGGGCATGTATTTGCTGTCATGTTGGTTGTCCAACTATCAGACATAGAGTGAAACTATTCTGCTACTGGAAAAAGCTATAATTTCTTATGTATCAAACCTCCACTTATTACTGTCGCTGTCTGTACATATATGTAAACTTGTAGTAAGTACTTATTTCTAATAGATACATATCTTTGTGCATATAAGTTTTATTCAATGTATTTATCAATATGAAATAAGTCGAAAGTCAAGAGCAATGATTTACTGTTTAAAATACTTCAAAAATAATATTGGAAAGGACTTTCACAGAAATACTCCATTGTGCGATGCTGTTAATAAAGTTGTAACATTGATATTTAGAGATGTTACTTTTGTAAAGAGACAAGAACTTTCCCAGGATTGGTACTTTTTTCCTTAGAAGGGAGGGGGAAATATTCTTAAATTCTCTCCGGGTTTGCCTATATTGAAGCTTGAATTCATCACTCTTATATTTGCCAATATTGTCGATAAACTTCTGTGGCTTAACGTTTCCTCAAGTGTGTAAGCACGTTTGGGTGCAACTCGGTCGAAAAATGCATAATGTTTCTCAGACCAGTCATCATGACTATGGGTCTCCCTGGGTTTTATTCTACGCACATTCGCATGGCTTTGTATCAATACATAGCAAAATTTACGTTTTAGTTTGCGATAACAGGTATATAGCGCGAATTTCAGTGTAAATACCAAGTCGCTAAGCTGTCATGATTCCGAGATATACCGAATTGCAGTTGGAGTTTACCAGAAATTTTCTGAACGTCAACGCAAATCGTTACGGAATCAGTGTTGTAATAAACGATATCAACATAGAATTTTATGCTTACTACGTTTTCCTTTTCATATTGCAATCCACAAATTTTGCGAGTATAGTTATGGAATAGAAATTCTCTGAAACTTCCGGTTCTAGTTTAACCTACATCATAAAGCAAAGATGCAGGAAGGAGTTGTTTTGGGGATCAATTTAGCGTTGTGGGAATATTTATCATCCTCTCTGTTAAACTCCTAATCAAACCACAAGTGGTGAAAAGGAAAACACTTCCAATTTTTAGTGTTGATAATTATCGGTATGCCTAGATCAAAAACGGTAAAAGATATCGAAAAACAGTTTTGTGTAATCAAGTATTTCAAGAATGATCTATCTCGACTCTAACCTTGTACTAAAACCGAAGGAATCAGTGTTGCAATAAACGATATCAACATAGAATTTTATGCTTACTACGTTTTCCTTTCCATATTGCAATCCACAAATTTTGCGAGTATCGTTATGGAATAGAAATTCTCTGAAACTTCCGGTTCTAGTTTAACCTACATCATAAAGCAAAGATGTAGGAAGGAGTTGTTTTGGGGATCAATTTAGCGTTGTGGGAGTATTTATCATCCTCTCTGTTAAACTCCTAATCAAACCACAAGTGGTGAAAAGGAAAACACTTCCGATTTTTAGTGTTGATAACTATCGGTATGCCTAGATCAAAAACGGTGAAAAGATATCGAAAAGAAGTTTTGTGTAATCAAGTATTTCAAGAATGATCTATCTCGACTCTAACCTTGTACTAAAACCGAAGGTGGGGAAAATAAAACAGTTTTGGTTTTAAAGTTAATCTCTGTATAATGCAGCTAGAAGGGCTTTCGTGTAATTCATGAAGTGCCCCCAAGATTATATCCCACATCAACCCTAATCTTTATTCTCAAACCGGAAGAAAAGATCCGGTTTCCATATTAAGAATATTCCATGATCCTCTTTACGGTATTTACTAGTGTTCATTTATTTGTTTATTTTTACAATAAATCGACAGTCGTAACTAACCAGGAATAGGAATTCTGTCGTGTTGAATGGACGATTCTTTTGGTATTCATTCTGCGAACATCTTCAGTTTATAGCAGAAACAAGGGTTCATCTGCAGGAGCTTAAACTGTTCACTGAAGATATCTAGCGAATATCCTAGTATAGTAATTTCAGTTGTCTGTCTTGTTTTTATTATGATGCTGAAGAGAACATGATGAGAAAGAAGATAGAAACGAAGTAAATGGAACTGAACAAAACAAGGTTGGTTATTTCGTTAGTCGCACGAGCAGTTTATCGGTGAAACTACTGACTACGCTACCACAATCTTCGCAATCTATGTTGCCTTTTCTTTGCTCTGGGAGAGGTATTCAATAAAAATCCGAGAAGCAATGTGCAATGTCAGGGAACATTCCATTGGAAATAACTGACGTAGTATAGTTAATTCATGATGCATATTCGCTAAACATTCCTTTTTCCCGCAAAATGGTCTTAATATCCACATGCTACCGCAGTGTCCACGTTACATCCACGGACCTACGCAGACTTATTTGGATGACAATGAACGTTGCAACGGACCCATATGTAAATCAATAACAGAACGGACCAATAAGAGGTACATATACGTACAAGCGCATAGCTTGAATTTGGTTAAAAGGGGGGGCATATATAAGTTTTTTGGATCTCTCTTTGATATATATATATATATATATTCATATGGGGTGTCGGGTGTGAGAGAGAGAAAGCTTAATGCTAACCTTCTTGATGATCTGTTAACATGCTTTTCGCACTTGGTACGCATAGCTCCTGGCTTGATTCATCTCAGGAAATCAAGAATTTAGGTGCTGAGACAGTTTAAGTGCTACTTAGAAATAAAAAACGAGTTTCAGACCTGAAGATTTGATAAGAAGGGAATTATGGTTATTTTAAGAGCAATAATGTTCTAAACTTGATTTCAGGTTGAGTCAGAATTCACACAAAAATATACTCCCATGGAACTATTCTTACAGGATCACCGGAATAGATAGCCTGCTGAATTATTTGTATCTCAAAATTAGTTCTGATTGTGAACTAACACATGTTCAACATGTAACAATCAAAAGTATATTAATAGTACTTCTTATGTCCAGATATAAAAATTGTGCTACTATTTTTACATTGAATATTCTTAATGAATAAACTCCATCGTTCTGGATAATCACAATAATAATTTAAAACATTTTTTTCTGTTAATTAAATAATTCATTTTGTTCTGGTCAGAAAAATGTTTTAAAATGAAAATTCTTGTTTCAGTTTTTGTATAGATAAAAAATGATTTCTGATTATTTACTGGGTAAAATAATGGAAAATCAATGATTTTCCTAAGGCGATTGAATTTTTCGACTTTTTCTGAAGACTAAGTTATTGGATGCTTGATCTATACCTAGGCAGTCACGGGATCTTCAAACCTTACAACAAGAATGCTACTCAAGGAGTATAAAATATGCTCTGAGATGTCAATAGAGAATGAAAGTTATCTGATAAAATTTCGTGGTCAGACAGTAAAGCTACACGCAAACGTATAGAATTAATGCAAACATTAACTTATCTCCTTATATATAGATCATAAGATGGTGTGAACTACCTTTAAATTAAGCTTTTCTTTTTAATATTTGCAAATGCTAGGAAGCAATATACGATATGTTTGAAATAGCTACTTCTGGAGTACGTAGGTCCGCATCCAGGATATCTGGAAAGGTGTTTGATTCTCTTAGACCAGCTTTTAATATCTTGTTGAATAATCACCTACATAAAGAACAAAGATGGAATCCTGTCCTTAGCAATTAACTGATATAGGTTACCAATCATAAACGGAGAAATATAACAACTAGGGTTCGAATCCCTATGACCAAAAAAGTTGGAAATTTGCAACTATTCCTAATGATGAAAGATATCTATTTGAACGAAAATGAAACCCGTCTAAAATATGATCAAAAATAAGCCTTTGTATCACTTCAAGCCAACATGACGTTACGCCAAAATATGGTTTAAATATATGTATATATAACCAACAAAAACATTTTTTTGATGACAACAGTCCGAAATATGTTTATATCTAATTATACATATAAAATGATAACAGGATAATGATAACACCTCATAGAAATCCGAGCGTTAATGAAAAGAGTGTTTGTAATTTGCATCTTAACTCCGATGTTGTGACTGCTTTTACAACATAATATTCAGCCGACGTTTGTCTCTGATGAGGAGACAGAAAATATTGTACATTGATTTCAATGTCACTGTTCGTTGAAAAGCGTCTCAGATTATTTACTGTGCCCCCTGTCATAGAAGAGAAAGGTATGATATGCTTATCTTCGTAATGTACCCGACAAACTCCTTCCGAAATAATTTACTTTTTTCCGCAATTATGAAGCCCGGCAGTATTTGGGCCTGGAAATATAGGAAGAATATACACAGCTCATTTAAAATAGACGATTCAATTTTTTAAGTTGAAAAATACACAAGAAAGGAAATTATTTTATTAATAACTAACAGAACAACTAAATGCTCTTAATTTTTCATATATGATTGTTTGGCAAACATATGAATCTTGGAAAAAATGATGTACCCGGTAAATAGAACTAAGCCGTGGTGAGGGGGCACGTTCTTGGGTGTCCCAAAGCCCTTGATTAACACATTAAGCGCCGAAGGAAGGTCTGCTGGTTCACCCTTTTGGACCAAATTGTCTTTGGGTAGGTTACACGATCAGACCGTGTGTATCTGGATTGATACACATTGGTTTTCCTTCCGAGGCTTCGTGTATCATTTTTGATACACAGTGGAGACTTTTTTCTGGCCCCTTGTACGTGAACACATACACACCTAGGTTTGTATAGCGAGTTGTTTCCAACTACTACATCCCGTGAGAGTCTGCCCGCACTCTTGCGTTCATCCTATATGGTATATTTGTCAAAAATACAAGTGATGAAAATCATTGTATTTATACCTTTACTTTTTTATATATGTATTATTCAGAAAACCAAATACAATAGTTTACTTTTAGTGTCAGTTCTAAAAATCTTCAATAACAACTATTTTTTATTATGTGATAAAATTCCAATTTCCACTTTTTCAGATTGTGATGGATTCCATCGAATGTGATGGACTCGAATTCAAATCAGTTCGAGTTTCACTCTCTTCAAACATAAGCGTCAGCGGTAAAAGAACTTTATGAGTGTAAATATGAATATTCAAAATCTACTTTCTTTCATCATCATTTGTTCTGTTATTTTAACTTTCCCACATTGTCTTCATCTTAAATTGATAATCTTGCACTTAACACAAAGATATTGTGCACTTTAGGGTTCTTCGTGGCTAGAATAGAAACACTGCTTGCACAAAAACAGATTATTTTCACATGTATCACAAACTGTTGATACTTGGGTCGCATACTTTCTCGTGCCTTGCGTTGTCGATCCCTTTGTGCCATCACTCTTATAACAAGAAGCACACCTTCCTCTAATCTTTTTCGATGGGTTTCCTACATCATATTTGTCAATCAGGTTATGGTGTCTTCTTGTGGAACGATAAATGTTCACCGATTCAGTCAAACCTAACATGCTCTGCAGAACTCACTCATGGAATTCTTTAATCGATTGACCTGTGTTTCTTGTGTTTTTATTGTACAAACAGTATGCTTTAACGAGACTTGTTCCCCAAATAATTTCTAATACAGCCTTTCTATACCATTCTGTGCAGCGCCTCAAAGCTGTTCCGTAAGTTGCCATCTGATCACTGACATCGACTGATGACTTCCGTTCGTTATAATTCACTACGCACTTTGGCTTCTGAATTTCTTTACCTCTAGAAGTTTTGGTCACGTGATCATTTGTGGAGTGTACTGTCGAACACATCAAAACATCTCTATTGTGATTCCACTTCAACACTGTCACTCCATCTACAGTCTTTTCCAACTGTTTCTCCCTGTTTCAATTTCGCATCAAGGACTTGTTTCGGGATATGTTTTCTGTTTGACCTCAAAGTTCCAATCAAATGAGTTTTAGATTGGAGAAGACGATAAGAGAGTGGGATGAATGTAAGTCCTACGAATTTACGCATCTCCGTTATATATGTAGCTGTTCAATCATATATCCTTACGTTAGGAGAAACATCGTCCATCTTTTGCATTTGTTGCATCGCATACAAATTAAATTGATCAACCATAATCTTGAGTATTTCAGGATCGATGAACAACTCGTAGTAATCTATTGGATCAGCAAGAGCCAAAATACCACTAATAGTAGGGTCAATACCACTTTTTCCAGGAAATATAAAAACAGGGTGATTGTCAATTGGGTCACTCCACGAAATGTTTTCCAAAATTCTCTCTAACAGATTCGAATCCGGTACACTGTCTTCTTGTGAAGACGGTGGATTATCAGGTACATTCACTCCTTGCGACACTGACATAGTACTTTCATTAGTCGGATGCGTATTGGTTTCAATTGCGTAACTATACGCTATGTCGGAAATTGCCATACCCTCACCAGCCTCGTCAAAGGAACTGTTTGAGCCATCAGCTACTTTAGGAAGCCACTCCGGATCGAGATCAGAGTCCACTAACATATCAGAATTTTCATCTTCGAACTATTCACATCTAGATCTTCAGCGTCAGCGTCCACCAAAATGGACTCAATTTCTCTGTCACATGTTGTTCTTCTAGACGTTTTGACTCGACGACACTGTACTGTAGGTCTATTGAAAGAAATAAATGACACGACTGACAAAAATTTGGTAAAAGTTTACGTCAAAACAAAACCTTGAATGAAATTTAGTTGTTTTGGGCCGCGTGTATAAATTCTGACACGCTTTAAAATTTGTCAACAATTGAAAACTATTAAGTTTTGAAGGGAAAAAAATTGTCTATGAGCATAACAATGCATGACCCTTTCTCAAGGTCAACTTGGCCCGGGCACGTGATTTTCCGGTGGCCAGATAGTGGTTTCGACTGTGTATATAAACTGATACACATGGCCTAGGAAGGAAAACCGGTGTGTATAATTTTTGATACACACGGCGCTGAATGTGTTAAGGCACTGTATTCGTACATTGAATCTCCACTCGACGTATTTAGGCATATGTATGCTGCATGTGTTGTGTCTTCTTATTCATGCCAATTATCTCTTTAATTTCAATTATAACTATAATAATGAATGTGTATGTGTAACTGAATGTGCAGAGATTAACGACATTATCGATGTCTTAATAAGCGATTTTTTTTCAGTTCCGTTGAAGACAGCCAGTTGAAAATCACAAAAAAGAAAAAAAATCCTTTCGAGGACATTTTTGATGTTTAAGTATGTTTACTATACTTTTGACAAAAAAAGAAAGGTTTATTTGTAGGCCAAAAATTGTGAAGCAAGTGGAAAAAATAACCAAAATTGAAGTCAATTTTGTACATTCAATCACGTAAACACAGTCACTCCTGTCTATTATAATTTAATTACATGGATTCTATGTATTCATAATTATACAATCTCGCTTTGCCTGCACGTGAATTAGAATTACACGTATTATAGGCGCATGTAACTAGTGTTTAATTCTTGGTTTTGTAGTAGATATTTTTTTGAAGAGTAAAGCCAAACCATAGCGTATATATTTTTTTTCTTTGATTGCGGAAGATTTTTAAAATGTAGTTGAGTGATTCTTAACAGTCGTTTAGTTATTTAAGGTATTCCAGAGATAATGTAATATAAATATAATATCCGCGTAAAAATCAAAAATCTGATAGCTGAAGTACATTTTACAATGTTTCGACAAGTACTGCTCGATTGGTATCCACTTTTTATATAGCCTTTATTGTAGAATTTAATGTTTTGATTATTTCATTTTTGTTTCCAGAGGGACGTTGGTATAACGAGCTGGGTTTTACCTCTACAGACGTCGGATGTAGCTAAAATTAGAGGCGTCCCTTAAGGGAAAGCATTTCGGTAAAATCAAAAGGTTTCTTGCCTGGATTTAAGGAAAGAAAAGCAACCTCTTCTACTGAATTAATGTTATATATTGTTATATTAAAATATACGTTTAGTGGATGAGTTCGACTCGAGAAAATCTAATTTTTCCCGATATGATTTCCCTTACGATCTGCCTTTAATTTGGACATTCGACGTCCGTTCACATCTATACCCGCACACACACATATTGTCTAGTAGACGTCCCTCTATATACTTATGAAACGTCCCTCGATATACATATGAATCGTCTAGTGAACGTGCCTCTACATACCTAGGAACGTCCAGTGGATGTACACTAAACATTCTTTTTACCTGCGTTGTACGTCTACGGCAGAATAATGGGCGTCTGTGTACGTTCATAAAACTGTTACCGACATCCACACGACATACATTGCACTTTTATACAGGTACGCATCGGGTGTCGACTGGGCACACATTTGACTTCCTGAAGGTTTACTGGACAAATTTTCGACAAAAGATTTACCTCTATTAAGGTTCACATCGATGACAAGTGAACGTCTATAAACGTACACATCGATGTCTTCATGGCATATACTGAACATCTACTTACGTCCGTAATGTCCCTCACTGACGCACTGGCTCTCCAAAAACAGGACATGTAATGGACGTTACATGTGGTACTATTAAGATCTATACAAACTTTCAGTGGAGAAGCTCTTAGTGCTCTGTTAAGGTACACTATATGTTCATGGTGAAGTATTAAAGGATGTTTACTTTATCATACACGGAGTTCGCCCGTAACATATTGATCCATCTTACATTCATACGACCTGAATCGCCTAAATTCTTGGATCATATTTGGACGTTCCTGTGCTGTGTGTGTTTTGCAAAATTTGAATTTGCGAGCAAATTTTATAAACTCATGGCACTTGTGACCTTTACAACCTTCATGTTTTAATATCTTTTGCAGTGTTTCATCTTTTCCAAAATCTTTCTTCTACAAACTCCTTCGATATCAGCTATCTCATTTGTGTGTGCTAACATATGCTTTGCCAAAATTGAACTTAAACTAAATCTTTTTTCACACACTGAGATCCTTTTCCTTTGTTAATTAACGCCTTCTGCCGAATGTTAGTTTTGCACAAATTGTTTCCTGCACTTTTGGCATGGGAGCTCCCTCGTGGCTCAGCAGTTACCGTACGCACCATTTTGAGGGAATCCCGGGTTCGATACCCGGCGGTAGCTCGTCGCTTAGATAGCACGCTAAGGAGGTCCACATAGTCTCCCTGCCGAGCGGCACGTTGAAGTCAAAATTAACTCCCAACTCTTTGCTTGGATGAGAATTTTCATCTTTATATATTAACGTATGTATAAACAATCAAGCTTGCCGAAATTTCTACGCACAGTCCTGCTGCGTATGAGGTCTCTTAACTGTGTAACAAGATATGTACAGTTAAGTTTGAACGTCGACAAAATCTCCCACATCGTTGGCGTAAGTAATGTTTTTCACAAGCATGTATCAACGTACGTTTAACCAAGTTTGATCGTTCACTGAATTTCTTTCCACTCTTTGCACATGTAATACTTTCCACCTTATTAACATGTGTGAGCTTAATGTAAACTTCGACTAAATTTACTCCCACACTTGGTTTGTGTGAGGTTTTTCCCATGTATGTATTAACATGTGCAACTAAATTTGAACGCTGACAAAATTAGTATCCACACTCTTGGCATGTGTGAGGTTATGTACCTGTATGTTTTAACGTGTCTCTAGCTAAATTTGAACGGTGATTAAATTTGTTTCCAGTCTTGGCAAATGTGCGGTTTTGCACCACTATGCAGTAACATGTGTGCAGTTAAACTTGAACGGCGACTAAATTTGTTTCCACACTCTACGCATGTGTGAGATCTTTCACCTGTATGTATAGACATGTGGAAGATTAAATTTGAACGTTGTCTAAATTTCCTTCCGCACTCATGGCATGTGTGAGGTTTTTCACCTGTATGGATTAACATGTGTGTAGCTAAACTTGAACGAAGACTAAATTTGTTCCCACACTCTTGGCATGTGTGCGGTTTTGCACCAGTATGTTTTAGCATGTGTCTAGCTAAACTTGAATGGTGATTAAATTTGTTTCCACACTCTTGGCATGTGTGAGGTTTCTCATTTCTATGTATTAACATGTGTCTAGCTAAATTTGAACGCCGACTAAAATTCTTACCACACTCTAGGCATGTGTGAGGTTTTTCACCTGTATGGATTAACATGTGTGTAGCTAAACTTGAACGCTCTTTAAATTTGTTCCCACATTCTTGGCATGTGTGCGGTTTTGCACCAGTATGTTTTAGCATGTGTCTAGCTAAACTTGAACGCTCTTTAAATTTGTTCCCACATTCTTGGCATGTGTGCGGTTTTGCACCAGTATGTTTTAGCATGTGTCTAGCTAAACTTGAATGGTGATTAAATTTGTTTCCACACTCTTGGCATGTGTGAGGTTTCTCATTTCTATGTATTAACATGTGTCTAGCTAAATATGAACGCAGACTAAAATTCTTACCACACTCTAGGCATGTGTGAGATTTTTCACCTGTATGTATTGATATGTGTGAGATTAAACTTGAACGTTTACGAAATTTCCTTCCGCACTCGTGACATGTGTGAGGTTTTTCACCTGTATGGATTAACATGTGTATAGCTAAACTCGAACGCTGACTAAATTTGTTCCCACACTCTTGGCATGCGTGCGGTTTTGCACCAGTATGTTTTAACATGTGTCTAGCTAAATTTGAACGCTGATTAAATTTGTTTCCACATTCTTGGCATGTGTGCGGTTTTTCACCAGTATGTTTTAACATGTGTCTAGCTAAACATGAACGCCGACTAAATTTCTTTCCACACTGTTCGCATGTCAGATTCCTTAAACCTGTATGTGTGACCATATGTGTAACCGAATTTGAAGAGTCAATTAATCCCTTTAAACACTTCGTTCATGTGAGTTTCTTCACTGGTATGTATTAACATGTCTCTTGTCAAAATTGAATTTCGACAAAATACTTTTTCACACTTAGGGTAAGGAAAATGTTTAACACTGTCATGTGTTAACGTACGTCCTGCAGTATGTGATCTACTATTTCCAGGGTTAAATTCCTTGCAAGCATGAGATTTTTCATCTGAATGAGAAATTATTACCTTTTGTGTTCTGAACACATTCGCTTTTGTGGAGGAAGAATGTGTATGAACCCTGTAACAAAGTCAGTAAACTAGGGAGTGGAAATCTAGGTACACTATATGGAACAACAAGCAACAAAGAAATGCAGAAGATTGCATCTAAAATAATAATTAAAAAATTGCATTTTTAACTTGAGGCTTTTCAAGGTAATTACAAATTTTACAATGGCGAAAGTGCTAAACCTCGTAACTCATCAAAAACAAACTTTCAGGAGAGCAATAAATCCGTTCTGCTTTTACACTATCTTACATGCGATACCTGGTTTTAAAAGTTAGTTTTTTCACGTTCTTTTTATCGGGTTTACGTTTACGAGCTTTCAAACGCACGTAGAATCAGATCTGGGGAATTGAATGAAACCAAGATCTAAAATTCCATAAAAAGTGGAGATACGAAGTTTTGCAATTTCCCCCGATAAACTGATTTATAATACTATTGTAATATTACATAAAGTCTTTTAGATATTAGGAGAAGAGACCTCTTGAGGTGTTTAAGTATCATTTCTACTCTCCAAAGAAAAGGATGTCCTTTCATTTGAAATCTAAAATCGTATTAACATTTATCTATCAGTTATCGGATTTAACTCAAATACATACTAACATACATACGTTACACTATGGAATGAACATCTGATTATTACAGGTGAAAATGGTGGTACGCTCTCACTGAGAGTGCTTGTGTACTATATCATTAATTTTTGTGGTATGGCATTTAGTAATTCCACGAGATTTCTGCAATTACAACTACCAAAAACTGTTCGTAATATTACAAAGAAAGAAAACAAGACTATAACCAGTTTTAAAATTTTGCACAAAATACGTAATTTCAAACAAATCTCTACTAGTGCTTCTAATATCATTTGTATACTCTGAGATATTAACTTTCAAACCCTTATGCAACCTTTAAGACTATTGATATACATCTAAGTGAAGAAAGCACTCTTATTAAATAAAAAATTTGAGAATGCTACCGCCCTGAATATCAAGAAAATGAAAGAAACTTGGTATATATTTAATTATAAAAGAAAGGCAGCTCTACTATTTGAAACAGATTAGCTATTTTGTTGAGTACCAACCTTTACCTGATTTTTTATCATGTTACTTTCATTCAAATTGGTATCATAAGGAGAGGAGGATCAAGAAATATACGTCAAAAATTATCATCTCACGTGTCTCTCTTGTTAAAGAAGGAAAATTTAACTTAAGCTTATCGTTTAAAATAAAGGGTTGCATGCACAGGTGTACTGGAAAATGCTATATCTAAGAGGTAGAATAATAAAATAAAACATAATATTTATCAGTACTTAGAGTTGAGCCCTTCTGCTATAATTTCAGGAAACATGTTAATAGCTTGAAACTATACTTACCACAGATGAACACTCTGTCTCCCCGTTTTGTTACTCTTTATTGCCTTTTTTCGTTACTATCATTAGAATCAGAGTTTTA
The DNA here is from genome assembly GCF_964235325.1 of Thermobia domestica. Taxonomy (NCBI): domain Eukaryota; kingdom Metazoa; phylum Arthropoda; class Insecta; order Zygentoma; family Lepismatidae; genus Thermobia; species Thermobia domestica. The sequence goes on along the minus strand of NW_027655952.1, from coordinate 64,678 downwards.
CGAGTAACAGAACACTTTTAAATTGTACGCCAAAGCAGAGTGTGTGACAAGTGGATTACGTTACGAAGATGGAATTTACAATATACAAAGTCCGACAATACAGTAACAAGAAAATTGTTTCACCTTCTGCTGGCAACGCTGCAGTGTGAAACCGTCGCCAGCCTGTGGCCTTGGGCCTGCTCCAATAGCACACCACGTGGCACGCACACGTAATATTGACCAGTGCAACGCAATCTTTGTCTGTATGAAACTTGGTGAGACTGCCTCGGTAACGTACCGGAAGATTCAGCAGGCCTTTGGAAAGAAACTGTTATCAATGGCACAGGTGTATTGTTGGTACAAAATGTTTGCGGAAAGCGGAACAAAAATCGAATATGAACATTGTAGTGGGCGACTCACAACAATATGGATGGAAGAGAGCACACACACAGAGAGAGAGGAAACTTCTCTGAGAGGATAGACCATTAACCGTGAAAATGATTGCGGATGAACTGAACATAAATCGAGAAAATGTTCGTCTGATATTAACTATCTCGCACAAGGTCCTTCGCCCCGTTTGTAGTTTAAGTTTGCAGGCTTGCCAGCACCACCTAAAAAATACATTCTTCTTACGTTATTGTCGGGCCTCGTAATTAAAGTCTTTACTGAAAACCACTGGGCAAGTGTTATTGGCTTTAAGGAAGGAAAACGGGAAATTCCTATTGTTTCCTTAATACATAAAATTACCATATGATTTAAATTCGAGAGCAGATTGTAAACCACAATAATTTCTTTTCTCCCCAGGTATTCCAGCTGGAATGGTGAAATTGCATGACGAGAGAGTTTGAAAATTGCACCACAGAGATTTCTTTGTTTTCTTAGTACCTCTAGCGACACAAACTTGAACTACGAAACAAATATGATGTCCTGTTGCTGTCCCCACATCTGAAGGGAAGTCAGTTATGCTTAGATTTGAATGAATCAAAGGGCATACAAAAAGACAAAATTACTGTAACATGCGCACCGTATATAGGGACGATTATACGGACTGCTGCAATGTTTCAAGTTATTGTGGATTCCGCCACACTCCGGGCACCCGGTAACAGCTTCAACACCGCAAATTATCAGCGCCATCCAGCCACCAATTCTTAGTGACCATCGTGTGCACCCGCGAACCTTTTCGCAGAAATTCAACATTTCCTATGCTGTAGTGTACGACCTTGCTTAGGACACGTTGCAATTCCGTAAAGTTGGTGCTCGCTAGGTTCTTAAGAACCTGACAGGTAACCACAAAGATCAGGGAATGAAGACATGCTCGGATCACCTAACGCGTTACGCCAAATGTAAGCAATCGTCAATGGTGATATGTCTTGGGCATACTATTAGACGCCCGAGACCAAGCAGGTGTTTATGGAGTGGAAACATACTGGTTCCCAACACGACAAAAACTAAACGTCATTCAATTTGCGAGAAAAGCGCTTGTGACAGTGTTCTGGGATGTTTCATGTTTTATTGGAGGATTGGTTAAACACAGGACCACTGTAAGTGCTCCAGCCTAAATTCAAACTTTCGTTAATGTTGCGTCTTGAACTGCGTGCCAAACGCCGCTACAATACTGCTGACAACGTCAAACTTAATCATTACTGCCAGTCAACAAGTCTCTTTTGTTCCACACTTTCACATCCCTTTGGTCTCATGAAGAAATTCTTCACCGGTCAAATTTTGCGACAGATGCGGAAGTGAAAACAGCAGTCCGCACATTACTATACTCCACCGTAAATGACTTTCACGAACAGGGCATTTTCAAACTGGTGCCACGCTGATAGAAACGTATTGAGAAAGTTGGTAACTATAAAAAAGTGGATCAAATACGTAACTTTATTCGTGCTTTGTTTGGTTTTGGTATATTAATTTTTTTTTGGGGGGGGGGGGAATATTGCGCGTTGCTTTCCCATCTGCTCTCTTAATAATATGTATTGCATAGATATCCATTACACATCATCTGATGCAGTTTAGTGATCACAGCTTTGCCAGCATATAAAAAAAACCGGCATACTTACATTTCCATTGGAATGTCACGAAAAATTATTCCGCTGTGAACCCATATATCTTAAACACAACAAATAGACTAGTTTCGGTATTCTAATATGGAAAACGTCTAAAACTGAAGAAGGTTTCGTGGCACAAAATTTTTAAAAAAAAATCAGGCAAACAAAGTATTTTCATCATTTTTCATCTAAATAACGCAATTTCCCGTTTACTTATGTGAAATGGCAAAATATGTCACAGAATCACAATTTCTTCTTGAGTAAATCTAGTTCAAATTACCGATTTCGTTCTCGAGTTAATACACAAAAATGTTCAAGGGAGAACACTTTGTGGAAAATTTTTCTTTAGTACATCTACATAGTTTTAAAGGTTTATACATGGTATAACCTTTTGAACACGATAGAGGGATTGAAAATTATGATACAATATTAATGTTGTGATTAACACTTAACCATTATAAATATTTAAAAGGCTGAAACTGAAAAAGAAGTACACTTTTAAAATAGAAAATTTAAACAATATCTTATTTCGAGGCTTCGCCAACGCATTCTGAAGAAAGTACACATTACGCTTATATTTTCTTAGTTAAAGTTTCTTTTTCTTTTTTTTTTTTTTTTTTTTTTTTTTTTGTAGAAATGCGTCTTAAAAGTGGTCAATATTTCAATCCAGCCAAAAGAAAGATTGTGAAAATGCAACGATCCTGACTTAGTGTACAATTAGCTTAACCTGGCTGTATATACTGAACGATCTGTGGAATTGAAAAGCTAAAGTTAAGCATTGGTATTTTTGACATACTGTTTTAGAGGTGTAGCCCTCACTATCAGGTGTTTGTTTCGCTGGCTACAAGCAAAGAGCTTATTGTGCATACGTTTACGAAAGCATGAATGAAAACCTAAGGAGTTAAATATTTCCAACAGACCCGAGTTCCATTAGAAGTTTTGAAAGTAATTTTTGCTGTGTTATTTTACCTGCATATGTGAAAACTGAAGAAAATGCAATACACTCTTCATCGTTAAACTTAGGTATACATACGGTAATATACAAAACACAGACACCCTGTGATTAAGTGGTCCCGTAGGCTCATGGCGTCAGAAAAAAATGATCTCTACTGGGTATAATCCACGATTAAAACAAGCTACCCTGGATTCCTATCACCCACATTAATAGGTTCCTGTTGTATAATACTCTCTTGTCGCTTCTGACCTACAAACCCGCCTGCATAGTTTTATACTTTCAGAAGAATATTACAATTCCTATGCATATTTCTGTCGTAAACAAAGTGAAACAATTAGCTTAGACATTTTGATTGCATTACTTATGTAAATATATGTGATAACTTCCTGTGTGTTGTAAACATCGACTACGCATTTAACGATGTGAGCCTTCATTTACTTCACATAACGTTAAGTAACTTACTCAAATTTTGTTTTGAAAATTCGTAAATCTTCTTGCATACCAAAAAATGTGACCCAAATTAGAATCGATCTCACGTACCGCAAGTTAATTCAGAGTTGTTTTGACGTATGATTACTGTCATACTAGAGGCCGTCGAACTCTTCAGCATGGCTCTAATGATACGTCAGAACGACTCTGCATAAGACACAAAGGCTTTAACTTTTATTTATAAGATGCTTAGCAGAATGATAGAAGCGGACAAAGTATTGCGTACATATGAAAATGAGGAATACAAAGTAACCGAAAATCTCATCGAAATATTTTGTTTACAGTAAGAGAACTACAAATGACTAATTAACGAGTTTGTAAAATACTTTTAATTGATTGAATAAGTGATAGGATGTTAGCTAATGTGTGAGATATACAAGGTAAATATCGAAATGGTAAGAACGTGGCGTGGGTAATACATATATCATTGTCTTAACGACGAAATAAATATCGTTGCTTTTCTTTAGGGCAGTAGTTAAAATAACAATAACTGGTGGCACTGGAGGAAAAAGGGTGAAAGCTACATCTCGCTTAACAATTCGCACGTCTACCACATATCTCTTACACTGCTCGAATTTTTTCACCTACGACTAGGAGTCAACCTAGTGACATATATGACAAGAGTCATCAGTACCAATACCCAAGATAAACAAGTAAATATAGTTTTAGTGTGAAACTAAGCGAATTCAATATTCAGACTGGAGGTAATACATCTGTAAATACTGGTTGCAATAGAGAACAAGGTCAAAGATAGCGTTTGTTCCTTGGACACTAATCCCATGTAAAGGAGGCGTTATTTTCCCTTACTCTATTAATTCTATGCAGATAAATGTTGAAAACTATCGTTAATTTGAAGCACTTCCAATTTGAATAGAGGGTGGAGGGATGAGATAGAAGCTACACTTGGGACGCTGAAAAGGTCGCAAAAAACATTTCTCTACATCTTTTCGAGATTTTCTCTATGAAAATCTGATACCAGAACTACTAATAAATTCAACCATTTCCGGTTTCAATATGCTGCTCCGGGTTGTGCGGTTTTACATAAGAAACAGAAGTTATATCCATTCCAATTATAATTTTTCGACATGTATTATCATTTATGTTCTATTATGATAACCTTTGAAACCAGAAATGGACAATTTCAACCTCTTCCGGTTTCATCTTAGAGTTAACGTAAAACATAAAACCAATTCTTCTCAAACTAAATGAATTAAAAACCACTCATATCGATATGTTATAACGTTTTTGTTCTATAGATGTGTTAAAACTGGTAATAATGGTAAGCTTGAAACAATTTCTGTTTTGGATCAGTGTTGTCGAAAGTTATGCTAACTTGTCCTGAGACGCTGCAAATGGCTGAAATCTTTATAAGTAAAATAATTACACGCTATTTGTTACAATTTTTGTTTTATGTCTATAAAAGTTGAAACTGGAAACTGGTAAATTTAAACACCGATGGTTTGAATAGAGGTTCAACGGGAAAACGTAACGTTTTGTTGAAAAGCAAACTCGACTCGAAGAACTCATCCCTATTTATAAGCGTTTTGGCTCTACGGAAATCAGTGTTCAAACCACAATGGTAAATCTAAGACCTCGTTTCTCGTATAGTGCTGTAATAGTCACGTTGAACCAATGGAAGAAAATACTTCTCCCTATTTATTACCGTGTTTTTTGTGTACCGATAAATGTTGGAACCACACGTCATTATTTCTAATCACTTCTTGTTTGAATAGAATCTCAACAGAGGAATTGAACATGTTCTTTAAATCCCAAATCGATTGCAAGAAATCGCAAGTCAATAGCTTTCAGCAATTTTGAAATTGGACGTAATTGTAAATGTGATCAACTTCCCATTTTAAAATTCTTTAAGTTTTATGTTCTACGTTTCCGCCGGCTAGGCTAAAGAAGACAGTGATGATACAAAATGAAAGAAATTGTGGAATGATAGTAGAGGGATCAGGGATAAGCCCGACATAATCCACGCACACGGTGTTTGTCCAACACAAAGTTCACTTGGCACGACTTGCGGTCGAACAAGGACCCATACACCACAAGCGAACGCTCTACTACTGAGCCAGTGCAGCCTCACTTTAAGATTGTTGAGGATAGCCATTATATATTGTGTTGCGAAGCTGAATCCTCTGCACAAAAGTGTTTCACGTTATCATATGTTGTAATCAAACGCCAAATTGTTTTAAGAGACCCGAGTTACCGTATCTGCAACCGTTTTCGTTTTGATACGAAAATGAGATCTAAGTGTTATGTCACATGCTTATGTCGACCAGGCTAAACGAGACAGTGATTATGAGAAATGGATGAAATATTGAAACAAAGAAAATAGGAGAACCCCAAGGAAACCTACTTACACGGTGTTTGTCTACCACAAGGTCTGATTGGCGCGAGCTGGGATCGTAGCAAGGCCCCAGTGTATCAGAGGTGAATGTTCACCCGATGACCCGTTTTCATTCAAAATTAAATTAAATGAATTTTTTAGTTTTACGTCTCACGGATATGTCAGCTAGGCTAAAGGACAAAGGAATGATGAGAAAGGAATGAAATATTGTAATGAACAAAAAAGAAGAACCAAGAAAAATGCACACGCACATGCTTGTCTGTCTTTGTTCAGAAGCAATAATGTTGAATCTGGAAATAGTCGTTTATAAAAACTAGCGGTTTGAATAGAGGCTTAACGGAGAAGATGGAACCTACATTTGGAAGCTGAACCGATTGAAACAAAGCATATCTCCATATCCCTTACCGTCTTTAGTATATAGAAGTCAGTATAGAAACGAATTATATTATTAAATTTCAAACACTTCCGAATTTGCTAGAGTGTTGCGCGTCTAGTATGTCCTCTTTAGACAGCTTATTGAGTGTTTGTCAATATCTGTTATCGTTCCCGTTTTATGATGACAAATATTTAAACCGAAATGCATCATACTCGGTTTTAATCGCTCCGGTTTGAACAGGAGTTAGCAGAAAATGTGAAAGCTGAAGTAATAGTGAATTTGAACACTAACCGGTATTGACAGAGTTATAGACAGTCATCATACGTATGTTATATATAGATATGGAATTGTTTACAAACAATTGCTTATCGTTGTGTGTTACACATACATTCTGTGGCAATAAAAGCTAAAATCAAAATGACTAAACTGAATAAAGTACGGTTTGGAAACAGGGTTAAGGGACGAAAAGGGACCTATTCTTAAGACACTGAAATAATTATAAGAAAAACTGTCTTGAAAGCCTTGACCGTTTATCTTGTACGGGAATCAGTCACGAAGCGGACGTATTAGTAAATTTGAACTACTTCCGGTTTCGGGAGAACGGAGCGAAATAGCTCAAGTAGTAGAGCGTTGGCTTCAAAATGGGGAGCTCGTGGGTTCGATTCCCGTTGAGGACCATCCTGACTGGGGTTTCCCTGTCTCCCTCAGTGCTATACTAGGCAAATACCGGGATAGTACAAACTAAATAGGCCCTGGCTTTAACCTTCCCAGTTCCTTTTGATTTTTATTGTTGTTGTTACGTATCCACTATAAAATGGCCTCTGAGCTGTATCTAGTGATTGCTAAATAAATAAATAAATAATCTGAATAGCCTTGAATGTTGTGTTAAGACGATGAATCGTGCACAAATATTCGCTTCTTGTTATTTTAAATTTTCGTCTTCTGGGAATAAACGTTCGAATTATAAACGAAAAATTTTAACCACTTCAGGCTTGAATAGAGTAAACAGAGGAGATGAAACTTATTCTTCGCACGCTCAACCGATTCCGAAATCCATTTCTCGGTTCTTTTCCAATTCTTGTTCTGACAGCAGTTGATAGACGAACGGACAGACAAACCGTTCTACAAGCCTTCTGTAACTTATGCACGTAACAGCTTAAAAGTCTCAAAACCAGTCTTTTGTTTTATGCACATTATGTACTATAACTTACAAAATGACTTCTGTATACAGTTCAAAAATTTAGGGCTGGTATTATGTCATATTCGAAACAAGAAGAAACAATTTTCGAATTTCACATTCGAAACCATTTTAAGAAATGGAAAAGAATCCTTGATTTTATAATATATTTTCTACTAAAGCATACAAGAAACATTTCTACAAAATGCAGAGTGTGATTCATTTACTGTTAAGAGATCACAAAAATATTTATTTCACTCCTATAGTAAAGTAAAATAAGACCGAAACTACATATAGTTACAAGCTACAAGGGAGAGAATAATCCGCATAATGTCACTAGACTTTTGAAACGAAACAGACAAAAAGAATAGATTGTTTTGTATCTAGGGTCATTTCCACGTCCAAAATCTAGAAGAAAAAAAAACATAATTTATAGTAATAATCTAGTAAGAAGGACATTACCTCAGGTTCCATTTTCTGGATTTAGAAGAAAAAAATACACTACAGTAGCTAGTTGAAGCTCAAATTATACTTGAAATAGAGCGGCCGAGAAATTTTTTGTGGCTTGTACCAGGGATCTTTTACGTTTCCGAAATTCCCAAAAATAATATCAATTTATGTCACTCACCGAAAAAATGACAGGATCTCAATTTGAACCATCCGCAAGTACAAGCCGAAAGGAAGCATTTTAGATGCCCAACCGTGCAACAAGATTATATACAACGATCCAGAAATTTCTTATAGCTTACCAGTAGAGTTAGCATGATATCAAATATATATTTCGAGGATAGGTTCCAATAAAGTGCAAACAAGATATTCTAATCCTGAATGTGTTTGAAATAGTACGAACTAGACCCTCTTTGTAACTTGTAGCTAGGTACATTCTTACATTTTTCTCAATTCCGGAAAGGTTTAAGCTCGAAATTTGCCACACTTATCTTATAAAAATTACAAGATAAAAAATCATACATTTCGCACTTTTAAGTAGAATGGTTCCAATTAAAAACTACAAGTCCAGAAAACGTTACGAAAAAGTTACCAATCATTTTATTTGAAATGTTACGGAACTTCGAATATGTAATGATAGCTTTTCTGCTTCTCAACGCAAAGGATATAATTCGAAATTTTCTTATACTTATTACCTGAGTGAAAAAAAAATCCTATAATTTTATGCAATCTACTGTAAAAATATCATTAGGTACCAGCAACGAAAATTTTTTCTTCCTTCTATTTTCCATTTATTCTAAATTTTGACCTGTCATTTACGCCAATATGAGAAACTATCCTGGAAGTCATTCATTTTAAATAATCATACTGACATTTCAAGAATGAAATAAATATTTTTTTTTATTTTTAGAATCTGAAAAAGTGTAAGAATGCATACGTATGAGGCATGAACAAATTACCAATGGTTCTATTAGATACACGCTTTGAATTTTGAACGATAATTGGCGGATATTCTTTTTTAATATAGGGTACAATTTGAAATCACGTCAATTTTGTTAGACCAATGAAATGGGTTAATTTCTTTTCTAGAATCTATAGGAGTGTAAATATCGACCTAGATATGTCAGGAACTATTTCCTAGCTTTTCCTCCTTGAAACGAGTTTCGAAACATTACGGATCATTGGCGCTATTCTCAATATTAAAGAGGGAGAGTATTTCTGAGATTTGTTCTTCATATCAGTAAATAAACTCCATGGTGTGTTTCCTCAATTACTCAACGAGTATGATTATCAATATACATTTTGCAATTATATTTCTTGTGTGCTTTGTTCAAAAGCTATCTTAAAATAAAGAATTTTTATTGCATTTGGTTAGCTAAAAGTTATTATTGTGATCGGCATTAACTTCTATTTCATCATGTCCAGTTGAAACACCAGCAGTTGCATGAAAATAATTTTTAAAAAACTGACGAAAATAAATAGGAAGAGTAATATTTTTGCGTTATCCATGTCTAATCCGGTAAAATTACAACTCACTATTAATAATAACAATAATAAGTATTTTTATATTTATTATTATTATAAATGACCAAAATAAATATCAATATGCAAAGTGAGATTGTTCTTGACTTACTTTGGGCTTAGTGTTACTGAATCTACCACCGATTAGTTTAGTGAACTCCAAGACAATGGTTCGGTACTGACAGCTGCCATTTTTGATTATTTTTATATCTCCCCAGATTCCAAACACTAGGTGGTCTGTCACCTTGATAGTACTCTTCTCCTGATTTGTAAGTTACTTGTGTACTTCAACTCATTGATTGATACAAGATTACGAACCGAGTTCCATGTTTGACACGTGATTGATTTGTTCTATATATATATATAAGTGCGAGTGTGTGTAAATTTTGAAGTAAGCTTACTTTGATGTTTCCTTCTCTCCAGTTAAAGTTTACAACCAAGCATTTATATAAAGGCTACGATTTCTTCCAAACTATGATGTTTTCGATACAACTACTTTAAAATTTTCAAACTCTACTCTGTGAATTTCTATATCAAAGGAATCAACTCGCAACCATTCATTCTTTTTTTTTACAGATTTACTGTAAAATTCACAGGATTATAAACAATATATAACAAATCCGGGAAAGCTTTTACTTTGACTCGCACCGTGCAACCGACTTCTCTGACCCGGTTCCCGGAGCAGTTTAGGAATTACATTCAAGTCGCTCCACCCGATCGTGACGTAACGCCGTGTGGTATTATCATGGTGGTAAACGTGCAATGAAATTACACCTGCGTGGCATTTAACTCCCTTCGAACGCTTAGCTGATTCGTACCGTAGATATGTAACTTTTTCGTTAACCGTTTAGGTACCATTCTTCCCTTTTAGAAACAGGAAACTTTCAGTGCTCTAGCGTTGCATATCTTCTATATTTCTGCCCGACATTAAGTGGTATAAATGAATGAATTGTTAATTGTTTTATTTCCCTTAATTTCACAACAATGTATATTAAATAATTTCTTTCTATTTTTTTACAATTGAAGTTTTCGTGCTTTTTACAAGAGGTTGCAATACTGCGTGCTTACGACGTAATATAGAAGTTGGCAAGACTGTTTGTGGACAGTTGAGGGTTCAATGTGTGTGTTCCTTTGTATCTTTTTATTGCGCAACATAAATAGTTTAATGTTCCTATTTGGGAACATATGTATGTAGCGATTTAGTTTGAATATTTGTTGCCTAAAATCGCAAAATGGCAAGGAAATTTCTTACGCTAGATGAAACAGTAGACACGTTGGACACTTTGTGTGTTTCTGATAATGAGGAAACGGATGTTTGCATTCTCCCTCCAGTTGAAACAGATGACATATCAGACGAGGAGCAGATAAATGAAGACGAATTAGTTTCTGTTATGCCTAAAAACGTATGTGGTGAGTTGACAGTAGCAGTGAATAATGACATCTATGACCCAAATGAGCTCGAAAATACACCATCAACTTCATCACCTAAAAAGAAAAGGAAACAGTGTGTGTCTAAGTGGGAAAATCTTGCGAAAACTAGCCTCAATCCCATTTCCTGTTCACCAGAAAAACTTGTGGTTCCTCATCCTCATCTTGACGGTAGTTCTCCGATAGATATTTTCTTCAAGATTTTGCCTCCATCATACATTGAGCACCTTGTTCAAATGTCTAATTTGTACGCGCACCACACATTAAAATATCATATGAACAGTTACTACAATTTTTTGGTTTATTACTTCTCAGTCGTTATCATATTCTCCTTCTGAGAAGTCCTACTGGAGTACAGCAGACGACCTGTGTAAACCGATTGTGTCATCCGTAATGCCAAAAGTCCGTTTCGAACAAACAAAGAAATATTTCCATATTGTTGACAATTCTAATTTACCAAGAGGTGACAAATTTCGGAAAATAAGACCTTTATACGATGAACTACAGAAGAACCTGCAGCAGGTTGGTATCTTTCACCAATCTCTGAGCATTGATGAAAGCATGGTTCCGTATTATGGGCATCACACCTGTAAAATATTTATTAGAGGGAAACCAATCCGTTTGGGTTACAAAATATGTTTTTTATGTTCTTCTGACGGTTATCCATATACAATGGACCTCTATGGTGGAAAAGACAATAGCACTGATAACCTTAGTGAGAATATCCCATCAGGAACGAGTTATTTGTAGTCTCACATCAATCATAGAAAATAATAACCAGCACGAAGTTTTTACCTTTAATTTCTTCATGTCTTATGATGTTCTTTTAGAGTTAGGAGGAAAAGGCAATCGAGCAACTACGAGAGTAAGAGATAATCGTGTTTAACAGCGTCCTCTGACCCCACAGAAAAATTTGCAAAGAACGAAAGAGGAAAGTTTGACGTCAAAAGTGATGGTAATGTGTGCTTTTTAAGGTGGAATTACAGTGCGGTTGTAACTGTTGGTTCAAACTGTTTTACACACTTGCCAGTAGGATCACTGAGGAGATACTCTAGTGTACATAAGTAAAAGGTTCCAATTAGTCGACCAATCGTTATTCAAACATACAATGAAGGAATCGGAGGAGTTGATGTTATGGATCGTCTTCTTGCATCATACACACCCAAACTCAGATCCAAGAAATGGTAGTGGAATTTTTTCAAGATTGTGCTTATCTTAGCAGTTGTTTCTTCTTGGAAACTGCATTGCGAATTCAACACGAACAATGATCTCACTTATCTACAGTTTTTGAGGGAACTTACCATGCGTCTTCTTCGCATTGGAAACATGACATCAATTAGGCCAGGTCCAAGATCGCATATCCCTATCGAAGCTCGAAAATGTGACACGCATTAAATTGTACATGCACCACAAGAACGCTGAATAGTGTGCAAATCTAATACAAGAAAAATGTGCTTTCTGTGTCAAAAAAGGTTACATCAGAAATGTTTTCCAAAGTACCATGGGTTGTAAGCCTCTTTTCAAAGATCTGAAAAAAGACTGTTAGCTTATGCTCAGCAAAATGCATGACTAGTATCGAATTGGAGACTTTTTTTTTTTTTTTTTTTTGCGAATATACGTTTTTCAATTTCTTAAAAAGTACTACTTATATACAGCTTACAAAAATACTAATAAATTCATGTACATATACTAAGGGTAAGTGAATAGCAAGAATAGTAAATATTTATCCTAAAACAAAAGCTCGTAGGTATTCAAGTGTACTCATACGTAAAAACATCGAGCCCTCCAACATATATTTACCCTCATATGTACCACATATATAATAAGAGAATAAATGTTAAACATATTTGAATTTGCTCTGTTTAAAATCAATATCTTATTTTACTTCTAAGTATTAATATATGTAATGTGTAAGGAAGATATGCAAATCGTATTTCATATATATGTATATGCGTGTGTTTGTGTAACGATGTCATAGAAACGTAGTCTGTATGAAATTAATTAATGTAATTAATTAATCATAAAAAGTATTGTGAAAGTAAAACAAAGACGTGAATTCTGCAAACGCGAGGTACCAATATCCTTAAAAGGGACCATCACGTCACAAAACGTTACGCGATAAATCAAAACAGAAATTTAATTAGGGTGAAAAAAGGACAGAAATTCGCACCGGTGGATCTATATCCGGTCCTCAAACGGTTAATGAACTTGCGTGTGAAAAGCGGACTATATACCACGTGAAAGCACAAAGGCACAAACAGTACCAACAACTGACTGAGGCAGAAACAGTTCCAGGAAGTCACTGAACCCATAAGAACCGATTGAAGTCATTGCCCGAGTCAAAGTAAAATCTTGACCCAATTCGAAAAATCTTTTTAATATTGGAATGTTTCATATAACATCTTTACTAGCGTAAAAATACACAATTAAGCATGAAAAATAATTACACTTTATGCCATATACAGTGTTTTGTCCTATGCTTGTTCACATGTATATTGACCTCTGGTGACGCGCCTGTTCCCTACCGACGCAACACTTCGCTTCCTCTCCGGCCAACATGCTGCGGTCCTGCCCTGACTTACATAGCCCTACTTCTTTCAAATGGCGACCTAGCACAATTTGATTCGTGTCTTTTAATAATAATTCTTATTTTGTACGTACACTGGAGCGCTATGATGTGAAACTACATCGATGAGTACAACTCCGTCCCCCAAAAATGATTGTTGAAAACAAAAACAGCCGACTTTCAGAAAACGAAGTAAAATATGTAATGAATTTATGTATAAGTTTTTCAATAAATATTTACCTATTTTTTTGACTTATACCTTATGTTTTATTAATGTCTTTGGAAGACCTTCGGAAAAGGGACATATTCGAGATTACTTGGGGTCAAGTTACAAACATCTATGCGTTTGGTCCGGTGTAAAAAATATCACGTTTGTATTTCGGAATTTTTTAGATCCCATTCAGCCACGGAGGTTTTCCCTTAAACAGCCCTCTATATAAGGAACACTATCGTAAAGTACCCATATCAAAAATATCTACAAGAATTGGTTCGATTGGTGTATTCAATAATTAGGTAATCATTCCTTCATTAAGATGGGTGCCCTCACTTGTGTTTCTGGGTACAACTAGTCTGTGTGCCGCATCACTTCCAAACTGTTGATGATTAATTTACGTTCGGCATACGCCTATTTCCCGTAACTATTTCTCGAAAAGTATTCCTTACAACTATTAAATTTCGTACCCATGTAACTCTATTATCAATCTGAACCAGTCAGTGTATATAAAATTTAACATTACCTTTGTGGCCCAACTGAATTTGAACTACTTGTCGTTAATTGCTTGTAGTCATCACAGTAAGAAGCGCAAGTCTCTTCTACCTCTACTTTTCTTAGTGTTTCTGCATTATTTTCAAAGGCAGGGTCTTTTACTGCAAATTCAGATTTCACCGCATCAATGTTTAATTTGACATCCGAAGAATACATAGCTACATCCTTCTCTATTGTTTGCTCTCCTTCGGTTGTAGATAATATCAATTCCTTGTTGTCAGTTATCATTTCGTATGTCCATCCTTTCCCTTCGAGTGGATCTTCCTGAGGAAAACCATAATCAATTTCTTCTTTGCACAAAAATTCCAACTTAACAGACGCTTCACTATCCATTATGGCTCCAAATTTACTACGAATTTGCAACTGTGCTTTATACTTCCATTTTATTTTATGCTGCCAGTGTGAATGAAATCACCAGTTAGGAACAGAGTTTTTTGTTCATAAACGTATATTATTGTCGGTTTACTGTAGCTTGGCGCTGTGTTTTGACACCAGTGATGCCAATTCCTTCAGAGCCGTTTTCCCTTCATAAGCTTCAGAATTTCCCTTTTCCGAATAAAATTTCCCTTCATCCAAACCGTTCAAGTATTGTATTTAGTAAACATATTTTTAATAGTTTTCGCTTCCACCCCACCCCCACCCCAATCTTATAACCACAAACAAGCAGATACTTGAGAGCCTTCCTTTGAGCTTACGCAGAATTTGAAGTTGATTTGTTGTTAAGCATCTAAGGCGTCGCGACACAGGAGGGGAAAGGATATGGAAAGGTGTAGGTCAGACCCTATGTTGAAGGTGCAATCTCTGGATTTTCCTGGTGTGACTGAGGAAAAACCCTATAAACATCTCGGTCAGAACGAACAACCTAAATAAATCATAAAATATATAAAATAAATATTATGTAAATTTCATTTTTATCCTAGATACCATGATAGATTTTAATATTAATGTAACCTAAGGTACAATGAAAATATTAAGTATATATTTGGTATGTACTTACTTAAGAACAGCGCTCCCATATTTGCTGAAACGAAAACGAACAGTTTCAAAGAAAACTCTAGCTGCTACTGTCTTTGGCTGTTACAATGCTACGCCTGCCCTCGCTGGCTGCAGCTAATTTTGAAATTGCAGGTCTTGCATCCATTCAGGTCTAAATTTTTTAAACTGCTTACGAGGAACATTCTCCTCCGTGGAGAGTTCATTTCTTTTTGCCAATTTTTCCACTGAGTTCCTGCAGATTCACGTGAAGGACTGCCGCCTTCCATTCTGTTACCACTTAACAGTATGGTATGCTGGAGATATAACACTTCAGATCGTTTTAACAGTTGCAAGAAACGTAAACCAGAGCTACGGACTAAACTGCAAACGCACCAATACAACGCTAACCGAACACGAATCCAAACCAAACTTTTAATAGTCGGAATGAGAATTTAAATGAGAAATATATCATCTTATTGAATTGCATTTAATTCAACAATGGGAAGATTAATTTTGATATAAAAAAATTAAATAAGCATTTTTGTAGGCCTAATGTTCCTAATTTAACTGAATATGTTGATCGATGTGTAATGTTGATAAATATTAACGAATGCAAAGCAAGATAACTTGTGAGAATTTATGTGAAATATGTGCAACGGATTATGTTTGGAACAAATAGGATGTTGAATTTATACTGAATTTTGGTGAGATTAATCAGATACGTAAATACATTCAATCTATAAATGATTGAAGAGAGGTTCAAATTTCCCTGCAATATTGAGAGATTACAAGCAATTTTCCTTTTTCTCTTTTCTCCAAAATTTACTCAAAATTCCCCTGCGCCAAGGGAAATTTCTCTTCAATTGGCATCGCTGTTTGACACAAAACTTGGCTAGTGAATCTTAGCAGTCCTTTCCCTTCTTTCCCCTTTTCAGAGTGGTAACAGTGGCACTAACTCATAAACTTTAGCACTAGTAGGGTTTGGTATTTGCAAGTTGCGTTAATTTCGAAACAGTTCACTTCTTCTCTAATCAGGGCCCGTAACTTGTGTGGGGCAGAAAGGGGCAACTACCCCCAGGGAGGTTCCCCGCCGTTCGAAGGGGCCCATTTTGAAGCAAAATTTTCTTAATCCATATACGATACGAACATGAAATTATAAGTGAAGCATCGAACAATTCACTACATTACATAAAGCAGAGCACAGAAGGTAAATAAAACAAAAGTGAGTCGAGGGCCCACTTCACTAAAAGAACGTCTACTATTAGGGGCCCTAGAAATAACATTTAATCGTATGGTTTTGAGATTTGTCAATATTGTCCCCTGAATTAATTTGTCATATATGGAAGAGGTCCAGGGGAGTAAGTAACGGCCCCGCAAACCTTGTCGTGAGGGAAGGCCCACAGGCTCCGGAGGGACATAAATAGTAAGGGAAAGATAGAAAGAGGTGGGCCCAAAAATGAGAAAAAAACTTTTTCTAGTAGACCCAAATACACGTATTAATGCTTGCCCCCAGGAAAAAATCTAAATGAAATCTTTGAGTTTTACGTCCCACGGTTATGCCGGTTAGGCTAAAGGAAACGGTGATTATGAGAGATGAGTGAAATGGTGGAATGAAGAAAGTGGGAGGAAACGGGAGAACCCCGAGAAAACCCACGAGCACGGTGTTTGTCCACCACAAAGTTCACTTGGCGGGGGCTGGAATCGAACCCGGGACCCCAAGCACCAGAGGTGAACGCTCTAGCACTGAGCCACCGCGCCCCCTAGGAAAAAATCTAAGTTACGGCGCTGTCTCTAATGTGAATTTATTGGTACAGTTCTGCTAATAGTTAAATATAGCAGGTTGGTCTCTTTAAACCTTGGGCCGTGGAGAGAAACAATCTTACAAGAGGATGTATTCAGATTTTAAGAAGGTGGGCTAAAGAGAGCGAGAATGAGAAAGATGAGAAGAAAGAAAGAAAGAGAATGAAAGAAACACTTCTACATTTACCTCATAATGAATTTAAACACATATAAACAAAAAAGGGATATCGGAACCCACCACCATAATATTTGTGGAAGTGTTGGCAACATAATATTCTGGCGTAATATATTTCCTGCCAATTCTGGGGCCTCAGTGTTTGGCCCAATTCTGGCCTTACAGCAGTGGCGGATCGAGGGGGCGATCGGGGATATCCCCCCGGAGAGGAAACTTTCTTATTTTATATATTTAAATAAAACCCATCCCAGAGTTTGGAACTCTTAAAAGTAGCTCTAAGTAGCAGTATTAAAACCCAACGCCCCCCAGAAGTCCGTCCTGGATCCGCCCCTGCCTTACAAAAGCTATCGTCTAGGCATTCACCTCGTGGGACTGAGGAAAACCTTAATAAGGAATACCAGCCAGAGCTGAGTTCATGCCCATGCTCGATCTACCTATTTAATGCCTTTTTTGTGTTGGACAGTATCTGGTAAGGGCATCCAACCAAGGTAATTGCGTACTGCTTTAAAATGTTTACATGTTAAAATTCGCTTTATACTGTACTTTGAACACGTAATTGAATGTGTATTATATTCTTCTTACAGCAGCATTCTATATTTCCTAATACTTTAAGTCTATGCTTGTTAGTATTTATAATTATTGCATCATACTAATCCTCAAAGCTCGTTCAATTAGTATGAAATTCTAGACTTGGCAGTTTGCAACATTGCAAACCTTCACCAACAGGCAATAATGTGGCGAGAATATTTTCACCTATACCCGCATCGAAATTCCCAGTCCCTGTTTACAATCAGTACAATATGTTACTCTCGCCTTATCATGAAAACAATGCTGTCCAGCGAACCTAACGGTCTTCGCTATCTCTGTTTATTGTTTAAAATACAAACCGCATGCTTTTAATATTGCCAGGCGTACAAGGTTTTCGGACATTCTCGAACAAGAACACTTGTACAAAATTGAGTGAGCATTATATATAAGATTGTATTACATAATAACTAACTCGATTTGTCATAAAGTTAATATCTCAGTCATCTCAAAAGCAGCAATTTGTGTAGTAATAATAATTGTTCTATGACCGTGCAGAAGTAGGTACATTCGGTTTGGCGATTCATGTGTCTGGCAACCATGAATTAACCATGTAAGGGTGAAAAGCAAGGTGTTGAGGCTCGCACTACAATAGTTGTTAGTAAACAATTTTCCATCCTAGAGTGAACGGACAATATCAGTAATTAAACGGGTTGACTTTGTTACTAACAGACTTTCTTTTATTACTCTTAAGGGACGATGGTGTGACATTGTTTTGAATGTACATGCCCCAACTGAAGATAAGGTTGACGATATAAAAGACAGTTTTTACGAAGAAGTGGAACGGATATTTGGCCAACTCCCGCGATACCATATGAAAATTCTGTTAGGGGACTTCAATGCGAAGGTAGGACGAGAGGATATTTTCAAACCGATTATAGGGAACGAAATTCTGCATAAGAAAAGTAATAACGGTGTGAACTTTGCAACATCCAAAAACCTAATCGTGAAGAGTACAAAATTCCCACACCGAGACATTCATAAATACACTTGGACATCACCAGACGGGAAAACACATAATCAAATTGATCACGTTTTAGTAGATTGGAGAGGCTATCCAGAATAATTGATGTCCGGTAGCTTAGAGGGGCTGATTAGGACACTGACCACTACTGGTAGCAGCGATAATACGAGAGAGGTTATCGTTGAATAAAGGTAATATTCATTGTCCGAAAACGGAGAGATTCAATTTAAAGAAATTAGAAGAGAGCCAGTTAAGAGAAAAATACCAGATTGAAGTTTCGAATAGATTCTCGGCTTTAGAAGATTCGGAGTGCATTAGTGTTGAGGATACCTGGATTGAAATTAGAGATGGCGTTAAAATGTCAGCAATGAAAAATTGGGACACGCGAAAATACGTAGGAACAAACCATGGTTCGACCAGGAATGCATAAAACTAGCAGAGAAGAGAAAATAGGCACAATTACGCTAGCTACAAAATCCGAATGAAATAACTACACAAAATTTCGCAGATATCAGACGGGAAACTTTTAGAACTTTTAGAACAAAGAAACGCGATTTTCTGAAAGCTAAAATTAAGGAACTTGAAGATAATAGTAAAAACAAAAACATCCGGGACATGTATAAGGGAATCAACGAATTTAAGATAGGTTATCAATCTCGTGCTTATATATTTAAGAAATCTGGCGGTACAGTTCTCACTGACACGGATAGCATCTTAAATAGATGGAAAGATTTCTTTGACGAATTCCTTAACACGCAACCAAAAACTAGTGTGCGTGGAGAAAAGGAGATACACACCGCAGAACCGTATATTCTAGAACCCAACCGAATAGAAGTAGAAACCGCTATAAAGAAATTAATGAAACACAAATCTCCGGGTGTAGATGAAATTCCGGGTGAGTTAATATTACCTGGAGGCGAAAAATTGTGGAACAAGACACACAAACTCATTCTCCTTGTCTCGAACAAGGAAGAATTGCCACAAGAGTGGAAAGAATCAATCATTGTTCCAATTCACAAGAAAGGCGACAAAACTGACTGTAATAATTATCGAGGCATTTCTCTTCTGTCAACATCCTATAAAATCCTTTCAAATATTCTATTAGCAAGACTGACCCCATACGCAGTTGAAATTATTGGAGATTATCAGTGCGGATTTAGACGAAATCGATCAACTATCGACCAAATATTTACCATTTTCAACAAACACTCGAAAAGAGGTGAGAATATAATACCGTATTACATCATCTATTTATTGATTTTAGAAAGGCCTACGACTCGGTTAGAAGAGAAGCATTATACAACGTTCTTACAGAACTTGGAATACCGAGAAAGCTAATTAAATTAAGATATGTTTAAATGAATCCCAAAGTGTAGTTCGGGTAGGAAAACTTTTGTCCACGAGCGTTCACGTCGAAAATGGCCTGAAACAAGGAGATGCGTTGTCGCAATTATTATTTAACTTTGTGTTGGAATACGCTATAAGGAAAATCAAAGATAGCAACCAGGGCCTACAGTTGAACGGTATTCACGAGGTTATGGCATTTGCTGATGGTGTAAATTTAATATGTGATGATAGGAGAACAATAGAAAGAAATGCAGAGATCTTATTAAACGCTTGCAGGGACATGGGTTTAGAAGTAAATGCAGAGAAAACTAAATACATGGAAGTGCGTCGGAACCGTAATACAGCAAATTATGGATGCGTTAAAATATTAAATAATACTTTTGATAAAGTGGATACTTTTAAATATCTAGGATCAATAATAACAGACGAAAATCATGTTCACGAAGAAATTAAATGTCGAGTAAAAGCAGGCAATTCGTGTTACTACTCGGTTCAAAATCTCTTGTCGTCGCGAATTCTGTCGAGGAATTGCAGCTTAAAATATACAAAACGATAATCATGCCTATTGTTTTGTATGGCTGCGAAACATGGTCACTTACTCTGAGGGAAAACATAGACTGAAAGTATTTGAGAACAAGATTCTGAGACGAATATTCGAACCCAAGAGGAACGGAAATGGGGAATAGCGGAAACTTCATAACGAGGAACTTCATAATTTATATGGTTTACCCAACATTGTTAGGGTCATCAAGTCTAGGAGGCTTAGGTGGGCGGGTCATGTAGCTAGATGGAAGAAAGTAGAAACGCTTGCAAGTCTTGAGTTGAAGACTAATTGGGAAACGACCATTAGGAAGACCTTAGCGCGGATGGGAGGACAATATTAAGATGGATCTCGCAGAGATAGGAAGACAAAGTAGAAACTGGGTCCAGTTAGCTAAGGATAGAATTCAGTGGATATCTTTTGTGAACGCGGCATTGAACCTCCGGGTTCCATAGTCCATAGAGTTAGTCAGTTAGTTGTTGTGAATGAAATGGCTTACAAGAACGTTTATAGAAGCAATTTGGGAACAATTTTGTTTCCGGAGATGAGGTATAATCAACAATGAAACATATACAATCTATACATCAATCGATTCAGCTTGACAAAACAACTCGATCGATACCAATTTTAACAACTTCTGGTTTAATTAGCGTAATTTAATTTCAGGTGCTGGGGTATAATAAGCAACGAAACATATACAATCTATACATCAATCGATTCAGCTTGACAAAACAAATCGATCGATACCAATCTTAACTACTTCCGGTTAACCAGTTCCCGTTTGCTAAGCCTAATTTAGTTTCCGGGGTCGGGTTATGGAAATGTAAAAATTCAAAGAATTCTTTCAATAAAGTGGATACTTTCAAATATCTACCATAACAGCACAAGATGTGCTAGGCATGTGCCATTTACGTGTCTCAGCTACTTTTAGGTACCCGAGACATGGTACAATGCGCGGCAAAAAACCTGCAACATGAGCATATAAGTTTATTGTGAAATGATGAAGTCTTTTGCTCCAAAATAAGTGTGCACGAGAGGAGATCGAGGTTTATCCTGGCGTGATTCGTTCCACTTAGACGTTATGTTCGTTCCCTGTGCTGTTAGGCGTAGTTTCTCAATAAACTTACATCCTCATGTTGCAGGTTTTTTGCCGCGGATTGTACATATGATATTCATGTGTTAAGTATGTACTTCAGCTACCTAAAGTTTTAGGTGTTTGTTACACCTAATTGATATTTGAGACTATGTATCACAAATGTAGCATTTATATACCTGGTTCAGTTTAGCGCTGTGATAATCATTTGTTTTCATATCGTCACTTGGGACATATATCTTTCAATGTTCGAGGTACTTACTTTAGGTGCATACTTGTTCAGATACTTATGACATAATTGATATCTGCAGCGACCCACGAATGACAGTCAGCTCTTTGCATTTGCTCATGCGCAGTAACATGCATCGGTTTCTCGCTTTTTTTGCTCCACTTTCTGTCCTAGTACACAATCGCTTAGAGAAAAGAGTAACAAATGCATGAAATTTGGGAGACGAATGTAGAAGAAAGAAATGACATAACTGATGAATAAAAATTAAGATGAATCTTTCATACATATGTGAACAGTTAATTATTTACGTAGTTAGGGATAAAGAATTGTATTTTTTAGATGCCAAATGTCGCCGATCATTTAAAAGTGAAAATGGAAGAACCATGAAATAAAGTAAAGAGAAGCGCCGCATCATTTGGTTATGAAATTACGTGGCGAGGGAATTTTATCTGATCCCAAATGATTATCGTCAAATATACAGGGTTACAACAGCACTCTGATTAGCCAAATTAAAAAGACCTCAAGGATTTATCTCTCTACAAGTAACATTTTCAACATCGACTTCCTGGCCATGTTGGATGAGAACGCGCCTAGTAATCAAATGGTTAGGTGGTTCACGCCCACCCTACGGCATATTTTTTTGACCTGCTTAAAGTGTTTTTTTGACTCACCTTAATGGAAACATATTACGCATATAGGCGATTTAACATATTTTTTGTTAAAAATTATGTGGGTCATTGATGCTTGCGGCACGGGGAACCTAATTGGAACATAGTAGGTAAATTTCCCAGGTACATATGAGGCGTGTGCTTAGGGGCGGACATAGACTGTTACTATAACTTGCCATCCATGTGGTTTCTCTCTCACATTTACATAAGGCACATACTGGCCACATTTCCATGTACCTGAGGGAATATGATAGGCATATGCCTGCTATATAATTGTGCTGTTAGGGCAGGATCAATATTAGCAGACCAAAACGATATTTATTAAGAAATAAGATGTCGACTGAAAGCAGAGAATTTGTGTTATTCTTCAGATCAGAATCTTTTATCTTCATAATTCTGTCGTAGATTTTGAAGCTTAGCATCTACAAAACGATAATCATCCCTGTTGTATTGTATCGTTTTCAAACTGGTCGCTTACTCTGAGAGAAGAACACAGACAGAGAGTATTGGAGAATAAAATCCCTAAGTGAATATTCGGTCCCAAGAACGACAGGAATGGGAAATGGCGGAAATTTCATAACGAGGAACTGCATAACTTATATTGTTTACCAAACATTGTTAATTTTATGAAATCTAGGTAGCTCAAGTGGGCAGGTCATGTAGCCAGAGTGGAAGAAAGTAGGAGTGGTTTGAAAGTTTTAACTGGAACTCCAATTGGAAAAAGACCAATAGGAAGATCCTAGGTGAGGATAGAGGGACAATATTAAGACTGATCTCACAAAATTGGAGTATAAAGTAGAAAGTGGATCTTGTTGCCTAAGGAGAGAAGTGAATGGAGAGTTTTTGTGAATGCAGCATTCAACCTTCAGCCTCTATAGTCCATAGAGTTAGTTAGTTAGCAGGCCTTTTTGCTTAAGAACAAAACAGAAACATGAAAAAGCATTACATGAACAGAGAACATTCAGAATTTCGATGTTTTTATTTCTGTTATGTAGTTACATCTACGTGAAGATAGTCCTTGCTTTCAAATTTCGATTCGATACCAAAATCTTTTGTTATTAATTGTTTTAAAGTAAAACTCGTTTGTTTCGAAAAAAATAAAGAGATATTTACAAAATAAAGTTGAGGGGAGTAGTTAGGGGTGGTTACTTCTGGCGCATTTTTCCCCTCGTAATATTTTTGATCAGCGCAGAAGGAACCAACTAATTATTCAAAGTTACATAGCGCAAATTATTCCCATAACTACAATGTTAAAGTGAGATTGAATACGCTTTTATGACATTTAAAATCATAAAAACTTACATCTAAAAAACTTACAATCTAAAATCTTACATCTAAAACTACAACTCTTCTAACTTATAATGACCCCATGGTAGGGTATTGATCGCATTATTTAAAACACATCTCTTATCATCCACACAACTTAAAACTAACTTATTTACTTCTATACTGTACAAATCGTGCTTATAACTTCTAATCAAATTCATCTTCTTATAATATTCTTTTTGGTTGAACAAGCAGTCTTTATAATCGTTAAATGACAGTTCTTTACTTACAACATTTTTCTTAACTCCTTTTGCTTTCTTACAACATTTATCTTTTTCGAACCTGATTGAATAAGTTTTTGATCTTAAACCAACAAATTCTTCTATGATTGTTCCTTTAAGTTCATCTTTCATCTTACCAAGTATTTTCTTATTGACCTGTGGTATCTTATATCTGTTATCTTTAAAGTAATCACTCGTGTCGAAGTAATGAATATAATTTTTCATGTCCTCGTACACATCTTTTGTTTGGATATGGTATATATAACTATCGGTATCTGTATAACATACTTCTACTTTGTCTTGATATTTTGGTTTCATCACATTATAATGAAAATCGTACATTAAATATTTTGACAAATCTAGAATTGACATACCAACATAAATCGGTTTGTTAAATTGCACTTTAACCTTGTTCATGTGAACTGCTCTAAATTTTCCGTAAAAACTGTAGTACTCTTACAATTCGGTTTCACCACAAGCTTCTCGTATTTTTTCTCATCACTTTTTTCTCAGCACGTATTATTAACTCTCTTTCTAATATTCTCCATAGTCTTCCCAAACACTGAATTATTCATGAGCTTATAAAAGTCTTTTTCAAAATCATTTGTTGCTTTCGTTCTCATTTGTGTGTTTAAATCAATATATCTCTTTAACCAATCTGATTGTTCGAACTCTATTACTCGATGTATCTTGTTAAGTTTTAATCCAAGTGAAAGACATTGTTTTAGGTTTCGATAGTGAATTACATATTTTTCTTTGTCATATAGGGTTGTTAATAGCTTTGATTGTTTTGAACCAGGCGGGCATATATTTTGAGGAGCTAATGGATAGTCTTTGTGATAGTTATGTAATTCTTTAGGATATTCAAGATCAAATTCTAATATGTAACCAGTATCAGAATCATCAGGTATATTTGTGAAATCTATTTCTTCAATCTCATCTTCACTTAACCATCTAAATCCCTTATACGGTAGATATTGACTCATTGCCCACCCATACAAGTTATTGGCATCTAGATACATTAAGTAAGAATCTTCTTTATCCTTATCGTAATCTTGCGTATACTTATTGTTTGCTTTCACATATCTTTTTGAACATTGACTAATCCCACCTCTTATACCTTTCTCTACCATTAATACCATATCATAATCAGTTAGTAACTCCAGTTTTATATTTGTCATCTTTAACATTGCATCCCAAGCTAAACCTGGTGCTGTCATATACCAAGCAGGATCAAGATCATAAGCTTTAACACATGTTTCTCTAAAGTTTTCAAACACATTTGCTAACAATAATACATCTGTTTTCAAATATAAATCATGGTATTGTCCGAGATTCTTAATGTCAAATGTTTTCCATACTTTCTTTGCATGTTCATAATCTTCATCACTTATATGTGTATTCATAAGCTTGTTGAAGAATGCTTCCTCTATCGGTAATTTTCTTTCTCTAAACCTATCCCAATTGTTAACATAATCATATGGGTAAACACCTTTTCTTATTACAAGTTGAAACTGTTCTTGATTAGGATAAATGTGTTGGGTATGTATCATTTGCTCAGGTTTCAAGTTCGATGACAATTTGTCTAAACTAGAAGCCATAAATCTAAATGAATCTACAAATTTCAATTTAATAGTTCCAACCTTTTTACTGAATGATATGTATCTTTCCTCATTATTGGGTTTTATATCTATTTCTTCTTTATTACATCCAAGCTCTTTTATAAACAAGTGAGAGTCATATCCTGTCAAGTTATGTATGATCACTGGTACAAACTTTGGTACTTTAACTTTTAAATTGCAGTTATTACATAGAGGTGCTACAAACTCTCCTGTTATATGATCGTGATGTTTAACTTTGTAGTTTTCTGGTGTATATTTTACTTTACAGTAAGAACAGGATTCGGATTGGTTGAACTCTTTTATCTGTTTACGTATTAAGGGTAATTCATTATTTTGACTATATATGTTTGATATTTGTTTAGCTTCTTTCTTTAACATTCTTATGAACTTTTTTGCTGCATCTTTACCTCTATACAAAACAGGATTAGTTTTACTTCCATCGCTCTTTAGTACATAATAACAAAATCCAGATGGCTTATGTTGTTGATATTTTTTCGTATATGGCTCGTTATCTGGATATCATTCTTTACAACCCATAACTTTATGTAACAAACATTCAAAATCAGCATAAATCACAAATGGCATTTTCATTATGTATTGGTAGTTTTTTAAATTCAACACATTTACCTTCTTCAGGCATTATTATTTTTACTGGTTCATTTAACGAACAATCTTGCTCATGTTTATTTAATGCGCCTTGTGAGTAAAAGTATAACAAACATGTATCACATAAATATTTTCGAGCTCTCTTTTTAGTTAACTGTGTACATACTAGTCTGCTTAAATCCTTAATCCAACAATAGTGTGTTTAACTTGGTCTTCATTTTGTTCTTTAATGTATAATAAATTGACATGATTTTCTTGCTTGTTTTGTGTGTGATGTGGTATATAGATTGAATAGTCTTTATCATATGCATAAACGTTTATAGAAATATTAAGTAATTTTTCAGCTCTTGGAATATCGCATAGTTTTACAGGAAAATGAATATTTTTTAATTTTTCTTGTAAGTATTTGACGGCTTGCTTGTACTTGGAAGGTCGTTGTGGATCTTTATTAACTGGGTATAGTGCAGAACAAATTGAATATAAGAAACATTTTTCATCTTCATTCTTTACATTAATTACTGCCTTTTTGTTTTGAATTTGTTTAGGTAATTCTATGTATGTTGATCCTCTATATGGTGTATATTTGACGATTGCTAGTTGTAAAAAGTTAATGTTTATAAGAGCCCAGCCAGAACCTCTAGCTTGGAGTTCATCCATTCTTGTTCTTAATCTTCGTTTCATCTTAGTTATTTCTTCTTTTAAATTACTTGATCGATATATTTCTTGGTTTTCAGTGTTAAAATATAATAGAAGTTTTGAGTTTCTTCACCTTTCTTATATGTACAACTTATATAAAGATTAGCTTTCAATGAACTATGTTTACTTAAGCCAATTTGTAATCTGTTTAATATAGCTTTAGATGTTGCAGTAATATATTGTTCAAGTGGAACTTGTGGTTTGTAATCTGTTGTAAATCTCCATGTTTCTAATCTTGATTTTAATGCAATGATCTGACGTTTTACATCGATTGGTACTGATTCAACTTTGATTCTTGGTTCTTCAAATACTTCTTGTTTAAATGGGAATATATTTCTAATCTGTCTTCTGCTTTGTTCATCGTCATGTTGTTTAAGGTCTATCAGTTCTGCTTTTCTTAATCGGGAATATCTTCTGATTCCCCTCTCTTTACATTGTCGTCTTATCTCTATTACAGTAAACTTATTATAATTACTCATCTTATTTATTCTATAGAAAATCTTCGTTAGTACTCTTCAATTTCTACCTCTCCCGAGTTTTTTTATTCATTTTCATTCTTTTTTTCTAACACATCGTTTAAACATCTGCACGCGTCTGCCATTGCCTACATATGTTTCCTCGTTGTGTTAGTCTAGAACTTTCATGGGAAGACCCATCAAAGTTACATATACACATATTAAAATTAAATCATTTTTGTAAACTTACTCATCATCATCATCATCATCATCATCATAATCATCACTACCATATTTATGTTCATCATCACTACTCAAATCAGATGTTTTTTGTTGCATTATTAATAATTCTTTTTCCTTTAACAGTATTTGCTTCTCTAGTAGTGCCGCTAAGAGTTTAAGATCATGATGAATTAGTTTAAGTCTATTATGTAATAAATCAAATTCTTTCTCCATATTTATTATATAGAAAACCAGCAAAAATGAAATAAAAGTTGTAACCTTCATTATCAGATATTAACCTTAATTATCAGATAATAACCGATCATATAAACAATCAATTTCTTTAACCAATTCTCCTTCTGATAGGGGTGCCCAAAACTCATTACCCTTACCTTTACGAATATCTAGTTCTTGCTGCATTAGGTTGAATAGCTTAATACTGTTAGGATCTCTAAACTTTTCGTATATTATTACGTGATTCGGATATTTTTCTTCTGCTTCATTAAGAGGCTTGTATAGACTTCTCTTTTGGCATTTGATTGCATAATAAGGGAAAGGATCATTAGGTTTGTTCTTCTTATATATGATTAGGCAATTATCTTTTGAAACATCATCTGTATATGGTGCTGCAATTTCTTTTAAGCTCTCGTTTTGAATTCTCAATCTCTCCATTGTTTGATCTATTTCTTCTACTCTTTTTTTTGCAACTCTTCATTGTCTTGTTGATACTGTCTAAATTCCTGAGTGAAGTAATTAATAATAATTTCATTACATTTAATATAAAAATCTGGTGAAACCCATCTTGCTATATCAAGTATTAACTCTTTCGGAACATATGTTCCTCGTATAATACATAATTGTCCACTTTTAACAATCTTAAAGTCATCCCCACGAATTCGTTGCGATGACTTTATATAAGAAATTAACTCTTTGGATTGTTTATTTTCTAACCATTTATAAAATTTCTTTCCTCCGTCTTGACACAACTTAGTAGCGTTAAAATATCCTGTACTCTTATCTATAATCAACTTGAAATCACCAAACAAACCATACCAGTAATCATCTTTAATTTGTTTGTAGCAAATATCATTTAAACTAAGAGAACTATCCATAGTACCCATATTTATTATATAGAAAATCTTTATTTTTAACTTCATTTTCGTTACCAGCTAGTTTTACTGTGTAAGATGAGTTTCTGAAATTCCTAGCTTCGGAGGAATTTCGAAGTTTGTTGTAGTAATCTAATAACTTTTTGCTGGCTTAGGTCCCCGTTTTCGGGACCCGTATTTGTTTGTATGTAACTTTGTCTTGGAGCAACTCCTACGGCTGAGTTTTACGACTACGACCAGCAAAAATAGGAATACATTTTTTGATGGTTCCGCGGCGAATATTATGAGAAAAAGCTTGGCTTCCGGAAAACTACAAGTGTCCAAAATACTGACACATTATTATCGACCGTGCACCCTCACACAGTACATAGAGCGGTTGGTAGAATCGTCCCCATCGCCTGTTCTATGTAATCTTAAACCAGCTTTTATGGAATAATAGCCATAAAAGACAAACATTTATATTTACACTACAACATTACTCTTATCTATCCAACTATTTGCGAATCATCAAATCCTAGCCATTTAACATATACTTTATCACCTTTCTTTCTCAACACTTTCTCCACCAAGTATTTATCTTCGTGTTTCGTCTTTAATAGTTCTGGTTCGTAAAATCTACCTTGCACATCCTCTTCTTCTAAATCTTTAATTCTATATGTAGGCGGATTAGATGGGATAACTTCACTAATAACAAATACTTCTGTTGACCAATTAGGTGTATATCCTTTCTCAAATAATCCTTTCGACTTACTTATACGAACATGATCACCTAACTTGTATTTGGGCTTAACACGCTTATATTCTTTTTGATACACTTTCTCCAATATTGTTCGCTCATTCTTCTTATTAACTTCTATAGGTTTTAAACCAATTGTTCTATGAATTTGATGATTATACTCTTTAACTAGGGTTGGTAATATCTCTATCCATTTGTAATTCCCTTGTGTTGTTAACCTTTTCCACATGTTTTGTTTAAGTGTTCGATTAAATCTCTCAACAACAGAAGCTTTCTTACCACTATAGGTTGAGTAGTGATTAATCTTATTGTCCTCCATCAACTTCTTAAACTCTTTATTGTAAAACTCTTTACCTTGATCAGTTTGTAAGTTATTAGGTTTTCTCGTTCTTAATATGGATTCGAATGCTTCTGTAACATTCTTCCCACTCTTATCTTTAACAGGAACAGCAAACGCATATTTCGAGAACACATCTATAATCGTTAGCAGATACTTATAACCTTTATTTATTTTGGAAACACCTTTTAATACTCCACTATCCATTTCTACAAGATCAGCTTGCCAAAGATCATCGATACCTTTTATAACTACACTTAATCTGTCAAAGTTTTTTCTAGATGGTTTGTGAATTTCTTCTATAATGTCTTCTCTAACATCTTTACCTTCTTCTAGTCAATCGGACTTTTTAACGAATTGAGTTTTAGTAACACCACATACAGAACAAATACCTTTCTTTAGATATCTTCCATTCTTTGTTTGTTCAATTCTAATGGTATCTTTCTTCGTATCTGTCACTTTCTTACACTTAACACAATACATCTTGTTTATTATATAGAAAATCAATAACTACCGCTGTTTAATATTATGCTATCAACATTCTCTCCATCATCATCACTATCTTCGTCTTCTCTTTCTACATGCATAAGAACCAATAGCAATTTACCATGTTTCAGACCAGAATCTTTAGATGGTCTAATTGCCAAATTATCATTTGTATTAAAGTGCAATGGAAAACTTTCAACTAGAAAATCATTTAAATATAAATCTATATAACACGTATTGTAAGATGACTCTATATGCATTAGCCTACCTTTATTAAGAAATTTGTATGCGATAGATAGATTATGTATTAAAAAGAACGGAGTTTCAACATTTTCTGATATCAATCGACTATGAAGCTCTATAACATAACTCCGTTTGATGAGGTTAAGCTCTTCTTTTAACATAGCAATATCTTTTCCCACAACTGTATTATCTAACTCTGATGTCATTTTAACATTACCAAAGATATCCATATTTATTATGTAGCAAACGTCTTTAGGAAAGCTCTCTTTCTATGTATATTACAACAAACAATAATTGTCCTTCTTCCATAGCAGAATTTTTATTTGGTTTAATCGTAATTATATCGTTCTTCTTAAAGTCAAAAGGTATCTCTTTAATCAAAGTATCACCCAAATATATATCTAGAAAGTATTTATCCAAACTTAATTCCATATGCATTATTTTCCCATTATAGAGAAATTTGTAACCGTTAGAGAGATTAAATATTCTGAAGATTGGCTCCTTAACGTTTCTAGCTCTTAATCTACATAGTAGAGGCATGGTTTCTTTTTGCATAATCAATCTAGTAGTATCCATCCTAACCTTTTCAATATCTTCTTTCTTTATGTATGTGTCTTGTAACGTTTCTAATGCATCTTCAAATCGTTTTCTATCGTTCTCTAATTCGGCTTCTATTGACCTAAGTCGACTTACGCTAACAATATCATTTAAATTCTCCAACAATTTTAATTTTTCTTCACTAATATCAACATTATCCTTTCTATCTTTAACATTACCAAATATATCCATACTCATTTATTATACAGAAAATGTCCATCCTAATTTTTCAAAACATGTCTTTAACATCTCTATTTGTCTAGGCGAGTGTTTAAAATCAATATCAACATGAACATCATGCTCTTTCAAGAGATAGTACAATACACATTTTAAGTTAATAAACAATGCTCTTTCTGGATACAGCTCCTTAAAGACCTCGTGTAAGTTTTCGAACTCATTTATAAGTGTTTTCTCCATATGTTGTAATTTTAATGGTTTTTGATCGGTAAGGTGATAGTGTATTAAATAGACATCATCATAATATTTTGTGTATTTGTTTTTCTTTAGTACTTCTAGAACATCTTTTGTTAATATTAAATCTTTTGGTATATCTCTAAATTCATCATTTAACACCTTGAACACATCTTCGGGAATAATTCTATCCTGTAAAGCTTGCAAACGAGATAACTGTAACTTAAATCTTTTTGTAGTATCGTACCATGGTTTTCTCGCACAAGCACCTCTCATTCCTTCATTAGTATCGTAAACCCAACCACTCTCTACAGAACAATCATCACAAATGTATCTACTCATACCTTTTGTTAATGACTTACTACCACAATTACTGCATTCTAATGGTCTAGAGCTATAATTCGACAATAACTCCTTTAACGTAATTATTGGATGTAACTTTTCCAACTCTTCTTCCGTGTACAAAAATTTTGGTATTAACATTTTCCACAAATCAATAACATCATATACGTTGATTTTATCTTTTAAGTCTATCTCACTAACATCCTGAAAATACTGATAAAAATTAAATCTATCTAGTGCATCTAGTTCATCCTCATGCTTCTCAAAATAATCTAAAAATCTATTGTGTATAGCTTCCATATTTATCTTAAACAAAACTTTTATGGATACAAACCATAAAAGCACTTAATCATTTTTAATCATATACATAACACCACTAAAAGAATACCCTTGATTTAGAAGATTTAAAACCTTAACACAAAGATGACCACATATAACTGAATTAAAGTCTTGTATTCGTTCGTCATTGTAAAATAAGTTTTCGGTACCAAGATATTGTAGCAGCTGTTTAGGAGGAACGCCGCCATAAGAATCGAACACGTACTTTATGTTGTTATCTTTCCAATAGCATATCCAATGAGTACCAATGCTTTCTGATTTATCAAGGTTAACTACACCACACTCATTTATATAGGGTTTTTGTGGAAGTTCATCACTCATAAATACACCTCTAAATCGTTTTATCTTTAATTCTTTAACCAACCTCTCTATATCGAAGTTGGTCAATGGTTTTAGCTTTTTGACTTCTTTGGTTTACCTGCTCCTTGCTTTTCTTCCATAGCCATATTGTGCCTCTTTTGTTCTTCAAGTTATTGCTTATTCTTCTTAGCATCCAGTACAGTTTTAGTAATCGCTGCTGCACCACCTGCTAATGAACCAACTGCTCCTAAGGCTGCTAAAATGGCTGGAATTGTAAAAATAAAGCCACCCATATGCTCTTTCTTAATCTTTTTCATTTGTGCAGTAGTTAAGGTTAAATTCATTCCTTTACCTTCTTTAATTTTCTTAGATTTATCACTAAGTTGTTTCTTTGTTAATACATGATCAATATTTAAATCCTTTAGTTCGTTATAAGGAACACTAAACATACAACCTTTAATAGAACACATCTTCCTATTTATTTAAGAGAAAATCTTAGTTTGTAAAAGTACAGTTGTTGTTGCTCCACCAAAATCAATTAAGGAATCATTCTCATCTGTTATCCTTATCTCAAAATTGTCAACCTTGTCCCTGGATATAGGGAAAAATAATGGATAATTAGGCTCATAAATAATACCATGTTTGAATTCGGCATCTGTTTTAAATGATGCTATGATCCCTGTTTCTCTATGTGTGTATTCTGTATCTTTAACAAACATGGCATCTGCTATATTACAATGAACATTTATAGTATCAAACGGATGAAACTTTGGCAACTTACTTCCAATATGTGTTTTGTTCTTTTCTAAAACTTCAAAAACATTAAACCCGAGGACAGTGCCTATACTCCCAATTGTAACATCATTACTATCAGTTTCAATTTTAACTGTATTTCTTAAATGATCTTCTGATAATGTTGTGTTGATGGATTGAGATTTTAAATATTCATTAAGACTGTTTAAGCTGTATTGCCCTTCTGGTATAAAAACTTGTCTATCACCATATGAGAAACTTTTTTTTTTGTTGTTATGTTTGGAGTTAGATATGTACTGTAAAACCCAACTAGTCCTATACTTAAATAGTTGCTACTGTTGTCTAATTCGTAATGGAGTTTCCTCTTTAAAACAGAAGTATCACTCGTTAACTTAAATACCTTAGCCATTTATTATATAATAAATGAATGAGTTTGATTTACCTAGAGATATTCCAAGAGAGAAAGTAATCAAGATTGTTATCAATCTCTTAAACTTTTTAGCTTTGGGTAGTTTTGACCATAGAACCAGAGAGTAAAGCCCAGACTCATTGATGAAGATTGTATCTGGATGTGTTTTTGGTAAGGGCGGTGAATTGCCGCCCTTCTGAAATTTTTTTCTTATCTTCTTCGTCTACATGATCTTGAATAGCATCTCTTGGCCGTGAACACACTAAAATTGTGGCGACGTCTTTACCTTTGAACCATACATTGCCTTCTACGTCTAATAATGTTAATAACTCTTGATCGTCAAGCTTAAATATCGACATCTTTCAGGATGTTTCTGTATGGAGCTTTGTGCTTCATTTTCAGCTTATAAACAGTTCATAGTCAATAGAGGATGTGAGTTATTCTTGTCGCTACATTTTTGGACGCGGCTCAGCTGATTAGCTGTCCTTGTCGAACTTAAGCATCTCATCATTAGGTCATTAAGGTCATTAGGTCATTTAAATTTTTCTTACCTTCTTCGTCTACATGATCTTGGATGGCGTTTCTAGGTTGTGAATACTCTAAGACAAATAAGATCATAAAAGGTGATGATTTTCTCTATAATAAATGAGTAAGAAAACTATTAATTGGGATGTATAAGAGATGATAAAAGAAACAACAGCTAAGAAAAGAAATGGAGAGCATATACCTGATGATATTCGATGCCTTATCGTGGCTCCGTCTGGGTGTGGTAAGACGTTTTTGCTATTTAACTTCTTATTACAGCCAGGTTGGTTAAACAATAATTACTTCTACATATATTCTAAAAGTATGAATCAGCCAAAGTATGAGCAGTTAAAAGATCGATTTGAAAAAGCAGAACTAAAGTTTAGGAAGCAAATAGCAACGTTCTTAAGCGGTAATGATTCTATTGTACCTGTTGATGAATGTGAAAAATACTCTGTCGTTGTGTTTGATGATTACATTTTAGAGAATCAAGATACTGTTAGAAATTACTTTACAAGAGGTAGGCATAGACATTTAGACTGTTTCTATCCTGCACAAACATATTCAAAAGTACCTAAACAGCTTATAAGAGATAACGTCAACTTCCTATGCATATTCAGACAAGATGATACTAATCTTAAACATGTGTATAGTGAGTTTGTTGGAGGAGATATGTCTTATGATAAATTTAAAGAGATATGTTCAAAATGTTGGCAAGAAGATTATGGTTTTATAGTAATTGATATGACAAGGAAGGTAAACAATGGTAAGTATAGGAACAAGATAAAACACTTCTTAAACGTTTGATGCTTTTTCACGTTTTACGTTTTAACGTTTGACGTTTTTTCACGTTTATTGACGTTTATTGACGTTTGTTCGTTTTCTATATAATAAATGGATGAGAAAGAAATTGATAAGAATATCAAGTTGAAGGAGTTCTTGATAACGGGCTTCAAATCTTGGAAGAAAGAAAGAGCAGGTATATACGATAAATTTAAAACACAGGAGCAACCTGTAATTAATGCCATTCAAAACTTGGGAAGTGAGATCAAAGAAGTAGCAGAACAAAATAAAAATCTAATAACTGAACTTCTTCCAGTTGCACATAAGACGGCTTCAATAGATCCTAGTCTACTAGAAACACCTAAAAAAGATAACTTATGATAGTTCCCCAAGTAGTAGTGATACACCTATAACGGGAGAAATTAAACAAATGAGAAAACAAATTAAAGACAAAGTGGAAGGAGTAGAGCCTTTAACAACAGCTCAATCATTTGGTAAGATTGCAACGAAATATTATAGTAAAAGAAATGATAGCGTATTTGGAATAAGAACTGTAGAAGAAGATGGAAAAATAATAAAAAGATAGGAAATTTGGAAGTTAAAGTGAATGGTGATGATTTGATAATTAATGGTAAAACTTATAAAGGAACAGAAGGTCTATGGGAATTGTTAAGGACGAATACTAATAAAACCATTGAAGATTATGACGATGATGATTTTGAACAGTACAAGGAAATAATAATAGAATCAGATACCGCCTTCCAAAAATATAATCGAGATAAAAAGGTAGCATCCAATAGAGGTTCTAAGTACATTAATATTATCAAGCCTATTTGGGATAATTATATTAAACCACCTTTACCTCCAACTCCTAAAAAGAACACTACACCTAAAAGGACTGGTGAAGGGATTAAACAATATACAGAGATACCTAAAGAATATATATGGATGGATGATGTGAGGAAGTTAATTGATCGGTTAATAGTTATAGATGGAGAAGAAAGGGCTGGTAATCATAACTTTTACAATGAGAAAGTAGGTATAGTGAGTATGATTAATAATAAGCTTTCACAATTTGTTCCTAATGATCCAAAAGGTATAGGTTATTTGATTGAGATTTTAAATACGTTACCACCACGATTCTGGAATGATGAGAAGCTTTTGGAGGGCAGACACTTTAAAAAGTGTAATGGTGTGACAAACCATCCACTGCTCAGTCCATTCTTGGTCAAGTTTTAACCAGAATGTAATAAATGTAAAATATTATGATAAATTAGTATTGTTGTAGATTTAGGTAAAATATTTCATACCGTAACCAATATTATGAAAAATATTAATGTGTGTATACTTGAATTTAATGTGTGTGCTATACGTTTGTTTCATAGTAGTAATGATAATTGAAATACTACTACTACTAATAATAATAATAAATGAAAACCGATATACAGTTGTTGTGTTAGTTTTCAAGAATATCGAAAGTTGTTTTTAATGAGAGTAAATATTGAAAATGAATGTTTTTTGATAGTAATAAGAAAATTAATTCATGTTATATATAGAAGTACAAGGCACTACATTAGTAAACATTTTAGGTTACAATAACTATTAAATATATCTGTAAAGATAATATTTTGTGTTTAATGGTAAACAATGCCAGTGATTAATTACTCCAATTATTAAACATGTTATTTTGAAAGAAAATAACAATAATTTTGTTCATGTTTTGATGTGTTTGAAATTATGGCACTTAAATATTTTGAAATAACAAATAATAAGATAATGAAAGACATTGATAGACTTTATTGAAATTATGGCCCAACCGTAATCCGAATTTCGTTTCGTATGGCCCACGTGTTCGTTACCGTTTTTCCGAAAGGACTTTGAAAATTTTTCGTTATATCGTCACGAGAAGAGTTAAGTGATGTTAACCCTTTGAAGACCAATGAATGAAATTTGGTGACACTAGTGAAGTGATCAGTGTTGCAGGGTTCTGTTTGTTTTTCCTCTTCGATCAAAAACAAACGTCCTGTCGAGCGCCTTTGTAACCATACGGTTCAGCTCAGTCAATTTTTAAGAAGAAAATTTTAACCTTTTAAATGAACCTCGCATAAAAGTGTTTCCAAGAATTTTTCTCTCAGCCAACAAACGAATGTGCATATATGTATGTACGTCTCGACTCCAACGGAAATCACAGAGTTCCTCTCTCCTTCCCTTATAAGGACCTAAAATTCAGCACAATGGACAAACGTCGTCTCAAAACATTCCTGTCTATGGGCTGTCATGGCTATTTTTAGCTCTTGACATCACCAAACTGCGTAGCAAACCGATTCTTTTGCCTAGCAACACGACGAGACGGAAAGAAAAGGTGCAGTAGTCTGACTTACACTTACGAAGAAGCAACCACGTTGAGTATGGTGCGCTCAACTAAAATGAAGAAACAATTTGAAATAACGTCAAATTTTTTTGTTAGTGTAAAACATAACTTTGGAAACAATGTAGTGAGAACAAAGATGATCACAAATTTTAAAGTATTCGTTTACAAATAAATACAAAGTCATTACAGCGAGATGGAGTAAGCCAGCAGCCAAACCACTTGTTCATCAAAAAAAGATGTAAAGAAACCAACCCGCAACCTTCTGGACATATCCTCAGGAGCCGCCAATGACAATTCTTTTCCAATTGTCACAGTGAGTAAACAGTGCTAGTGAATAACAGAATCAACCATGTGGTGAAATATAACGAATAATTCGTGTCTACCGCGACATCCGCGTCTTTCTTATTAAATGGGCTTATATTATTGGTTATTAAAAGTGAAGTGCCACTATTTATGTATTATATGTTCGTAAAGTTTTAGTGTTGTGAATTAAAAGCAAAATCCAATAATTGAGTATCCTTTGAAAATAATAACAATGATTTAAATTTACATGTGTTAATTTTAAGGAATAACTTAATTTATTTTCTTTTTTTATAGCACGAGTGAATAGCGCCTATGCAACTTAGTAATACATACATTAATAAATTGCATCTGCGCTAAATGTACAATTAGAATTTATTTTATGTTGGTTTTCTAAAACGTTCTGGTTCGAATTCTTAAGTTGTGTGTCCAGTGGCTATATGGTAAGCTGAAATGAATGATGCAATTGTTATGACATATTCAAGGAGACATATTAGTAACAAAGGATCGAATCCCGGACCATGATAGATATCCGAACCCATACGTTGAGCTGTGGGATCAATGTATTGTATCAAAAGACCTTACTCTGGCAACGCACACATTAGGATCGAACCCAGTACCATAATAATAATAAAAGGCGTACCGGACAAGAACCAGACCCTACCGGTCACAAAGAAGGCCTGTCCCGAACTGGAACCGAACCCAACACGGACCCACGCGGGTCACAGTGATAAAGGCATTAACCCATTAGATGAGGCTTGTAAAGAACACGATATATACTACAGAGACAATAAAGATACAGAGTCAAGACATATTGCAGATAAGGAACTAGAAACTAAAGCGTGGAAAAGAGCATGTAGTAGTGATGCGTCAATTGGTGAACGATTAGCTGCTTTTGGGGTTGGTACTGCTATGAATGCTAAGGTTAAGTTAGGATGGGGATTATAAGAAGGTCGAGAGAAAGTTCAAGACTTCAACATGTATATTTTTGGTAGCACCGATCGGAGCTCCCTATCTGTTAAGTATTTAATTGTTATTATGTATGATTCTTTTATGGGTATGTCCCATAAAAGCGTTGTTTCAACATTTTCTTTATAATAAATGGATAGTGTTGAGAGTTACGAATTACAGAGTTTTAAAGCTAACAGAAGAACATTTAATAATTTGAATGAAGCTAACAAAGATATTGAATTTGATTTCGATGTTGGGGATGGCTTCATACATCCACACAAAGCAGATTGTCATATGACTTTTGAAGTTGTTGGTGCATCAGTTGGAGGAACATTTGGCGCAAACGATACTATAAAACTTGTAGATAACTTCTTACCATTCTTCTTTTCTCAAATTGAGGTTAGAAAGCATGGAGTTTTTATAGATAAGATTGAACTACCAGGAATAACATCTACAGCTATTGGAACATTAAAGATTTCCAAACCAGAAGTTGAATATTTAAAACAAGCAGGATTTGAAACAGATGATAAACTTGGTCTAAGAAAGGACTTTAGCGTTTTGTATCCATTAAGATTAATTCCAGGCTTTTTAAGGGATTATAAAGAGGTTATGTGGAAAGGTGGATTGAGAATAACATTTACAAAAGCTAACAACAATAACGATGTCTTGTACAAATGGACTGGATCAGGAGCAACTCTTCATGATGGAAAAATAACAATAAAAAGTA
This sequence comes from Thermobia domestica, assembly GCF_964235325.1. Lineage (NCBI taxonomy): Eukaryota > Metazoa > Arthropoda > Insecta > Zygentoma > Lepismatidae > Thermobia > Thermobia domestica. Next base: position 25,329 of record NW_027655952.1, on the reverse strand, counting down.
TGGAGATAAGAATGCCTATTGTTGAATACGAATCTAATTATGCAAACAAGTTGAATATTCTTAAAGAGTCTAAAATCATGTTTTCATTCCATACTTATCAATGTGTTCAAAAGACTGTTGTAGGTTCTTTCTTGGAATTTGATGTTACTACTCAATTTAATTCTAGACAATTTGATATGCCTGATTTTGTAGTTGTAATGTTCCAAACTGATAGAAGTGGCAAACAACCAGCAGATGCAAATAAGTTCGATCATTGTAAGGTAAAGAATATCTATCTTAAGAATGGGAGGAATGAGGTATTTCCAAAAGAATCAAGAAACTTAGATATTGCTAACAAGGATTATTTTAAGATGTACGAAGATTATACTGCGTTTAAGAGAATAACATGTGGCAATACCGAAATGTACTATGGTCCTAAAGAGTTTATAGATAACAGACCAATGTATGTGATTAATTGTAGTAAGAGGAAAAATGTATCGGCAAATGAGAGAACAAACATAAAGATTGTGGTAGACTTTGCAGAAGCTGTGGCTGCTAATACTATATGTTATGCGATTTTAATTGGGCGAAAGATCTTTACATATGACCCCAAGAATGAGAAAGTAGTAGAAGAGTTTTAGATAGTTAAATGTATGTTTGTATTGTTTATGGAAGTTTTTCCATAAACGAAATTGATAAAAAATGATGAAGATTGTATGAGGATGTACACTTGACAATGTCCTGGAAAACGGGACCTTGATTTGTTTGTATGCAACTTTTTCTTCTTCATCTACGTGTCTTTCAATGGCGTTCGCGGTTTTAGATAGTAATTTTCACTGTCCTTAACCCCTAACCTTGCTTTATAGACTTAGTTAAACTTCTCAAACTTCAACACACTAACGAAAATGAGCCACTTGAGCCTTAAACAACCATACGACAACCAGTTGTCATGATCGTGTTTAAATTTCAAGACCAAGAACTTCTAACTGTGATTGATGATGACGGGACCATATGGTTCAAGGGTAAGGACGTTGCTAAAATTTTAGAGTATGAGAACACAAACAAAGCTATCGGGGATCATGTAAGAGAGAAATACCAACAAACATATACAAATATAAGTGGGGGTAACGATTCGTTACCCCTTCAGCCACATACAATTTTCAGCAACGAACCCGGTCTCTACTCATTCTTACTAAGATAAAAAAAGCCTAAAGCAGAACATTTTCAAGATTGGGTGTTCGAGGAAGTGTTACCAAAGATTAGACAAACCGGTCAATACAAACTAACACAGCCCAACGAGCTTTTCGAGATAATCACCGGCTTCCAGAATCAACTATCACTTAAAGAGAAGCAAATTTCGGAAAAGGACAAAACAATTGCTCAAAAAGACAAACAGCTCGATAAACAAGTACAAACCATAGTCGCGTTAGCAGAAACAGTTCAAGACAAGAAAAAGACCATAGAAGAATTAAAGCCAAACGTAGTACCTCAGACCAAAGACGAGTCTAAGAGGAATATGTTTGTACCAGTAGAAAAGAACGTTATAGATGACAGCTTTGATTACTATGCGTTAAGAGTCCAACAGTGCAACTTAGACCAGGACCTTGCCGACCTTAAAGAAAGATACCAGAAGATGAAAATTGTTTTGCAGATGTATCATCCTAACTCTGTCAATTTATTTAACCGTCTTAAGGAACAACCAGGCATCACAACACAAGGTAACCACATCAAAACTATCATGACATTAGAAGACCTCTCAGAGCTAGTTTGCAAGTTGAATAGGAAAGACGACAGCGACACTGACTGATTCTTTGTTTTTTGCTTCATCAACGAATCTGACCTATTTAAATGTATGTTTGTAATGTTTATGGAAGTTTTCCATAAACGAAATTGATAAAAATGATGAAGATTGTATGTTGTGGATTAACGCAGGTCCCCGTTTTCGGGACCTTGATTTGTTTGTATGTAACTTTGTCTTCTTCATCTACGTGTCTTTCAATGGCGTTTGCGGTCTTCAAATGATTAAATATTTTTGGTGAAGATGAAAATTGAAGATTGGTTTTCTATATAATAAATACGATGGCAAGTCACATTGAACTTTTAAATAAGCTTGGAAGTCTTGAACAAAAACAAGTTATTGGATTAAGAGAATTAGAATTGAATACAGAATATGAGATTGTGAAAATGGAAAAGATTAAAACTAAGTTTGGGAAGAGCGTTTTAGTTGAGTGTGAGGAGTTTAAGGTCTTTCTTCCACCTAGATTTACAAAACACTTAACAGATAAAATGCTTGACGAGATCGTTAAAGATGGAATAAAAATCAAATACACTGGTTTAAAAGATAATTATCCAACTGTTGAGTTCTGTAAATGAATTTCAAATGAGGATCGGTTTTGCGAATCCAAAAAATAAGAAAAATGAACAAAAATATGTCGTTATAAGTAAAAAATGAAGTGGTTAGAAATGGATCCCCAAAAGAAGTTCATTCTTACTAATAATTTCAATGTAATTGTGAAAAATGTGCAGACCTAAGTTCAAGTTGTTTTTGATATTAACGGCTGTCTATTCAGCTTGAATTATGATCAGTGGACAGAGTTTAAGAAGTCATTGTTTTCTATTGAGAACGAGGTTAGCAGAAGGTTCCATTATCAGTATCCGAACTTGTAATTTTAAGTATGTTCTAAGTGTTTTATGGTTATAAAGCCATAAAACTGAGATCTTCAAACATACACAATGCATAAGGAGAAGCAGTACTTTTGAATGTCATTCGAATTTTAAATATCCATACATAAATAAGAGATTTATTTGAGTTTTTAATAATATCCTTAAAGTTATGCAACCTACAATACATTCAAAAAAATTAAATTTATTTCTCTATTGATTGACGTTTGAATTTTGAAAATCGGTTAATATTTGACGATGTTATAGCCAATTCAAAATTTCGGGAATTTTTTACGGGCTTATTTTTGAGTTTTCGGGAAAATGTTATTCTTTTAAAAAGTCTTAGAATTTTATGTAGATTTTGCTAGTATTTTTTATTTTTTCAAATTTATGAATTTTATTTTTTGCAGTGTTGCAAACTTAGAATCGAATTTGTTACTAAACTTAGTGATTTTTTAATTTTATAGGTTGGCAACACTTATGGACCGGCTCGGGACTAATTGCCAAAAATTAAATATCAGCCCTCTATCTCTTATAGGAACCAAGATATCTACTATTTTCCTATTTTTTGTTTTGAATTTGCCTGCTAGGTGAACATATTCAAGCAGTTACTCACCTACTCAATAGATAGCGTTACATACCATTTAGTTTATCACTTTGCTAATAGATGGCGTTACTTGTAGAAGTATTTGTTCATATAAGGACCGATTTTCTCTCCTATATACAACGTTAACTCGTAGCTCAGTTGGTTAACGCGCAGTTCCATAAAGCTTGTGGTTCGTAGCTGATAATGTAAGTTCGAACCCTTTCCTAGGACTTGCGAATTTATATCTTCGGCCGGGGTATAAATTTGTAATTTCTCAAGGAACTGTAAAGTGAACTGAGCTATACTGCTGTCTTTCATCACAGATGGCTACAGTGTCCTCACCTCTGACTCATGTGTGGGATATGGCTGGACGTCTCTGTTACTTGGGACAGCAAAAGGGGAAGGAAGGGGAACCTGGCGCCATGGATGGGACGGGATGGATGCAATAAGATTGTGAGCTGTGTGGGTGAATGTTGTGACTCGTATTCAGATAGGTAGCTTTACTGAGGCTGGGTGGAAAGCCACAAGTTCGCTTACAGACCTCAAAGGAAGGAAGGAAAGAAAGAAGAAAGGCACATAGAAATTGAACAAAAAATCCTAGGATCTATCTGGGGGGAAAACAACAACAACATCAGCGCTGACCTCTCAGATGGATCCTAGGATTTCTGCGACGGCAGTTTTCCTGAAATAAACTCTGATTTTTTAAACATATTTATTTGACCTATTTCTTATGATCTCGTGTTGTGATGTTCCAATGTTAGTACTGGAATCGTTCAGAATGAATCAGTGACAGATCACCTGTTCCGGAGTTCTATGTATTCTTTCTCATTGAGTTTTCTAAGCTAATTATTAACGGATTTTCATGATTCAAGTGTCAAATGAAAGCTTATAAACTGGAGATTAAGATGCAATGAATATATTTTGTGTAGAATTCCATTGTAAGTTTTTTTAGATGTAAGTTTTATGATTTTAAATGTCATAAAAGCATATTCAATCTCACTTTAACATTGTAGTTACGGGAATACTTTGCGCTGTGTAAGTTTGTATAATTAGTTGGTTACTTCTGCTCTGATCAAAAATATTAGGAGGGGAAAAATGCGCCAGAAGTAACCACCCCTAACTACTGAGGGGGAAAGGATAACTTTAGACTGGCTCAGTACTTTCAAATATCAATTCGAAATCGAAGCCAACCATTTGTGTTTCGTTTGATATTTATTGTTTTGAAGAAAAAATGTTTTTTTTTTTTAAAAAAAACGTAAGGGTTACAAAATACAGTTTGGGAGCAACTTAACACTGGCCCTCTTACTTTCAAATTTTGATTCGAAAACGAAGTCAAGACTGTTTTTCGTTTGTTATTGTTTCGAGAAACGTAATGAGATATTTATCCAATAATCGAGGGAGTTCCGAAGCAACTTCACAGTGGCCTCTCCAATACTTTCAAATTTTGCTTTAAAAGTAAAGCCAATCATTTGTTTTCTGTTTCGTATTAATTGATTTGAAGAAAAACAATAGCTTGTTTCGAAAATAGTAAGAAGATATTTACAAAATAAAGTTGAGATGTGGCCAAATTTAGCCAGGTCCCTATACTTACAAATTTCGATTGGAAACCAAAATCAATTGTTTGATGTTCGATTGTTGATTATTTTGAGAAAAACAGTTTTCGAAAACCATAAAAAGTATTTACAAAAGAAATGGATGATGAAACTTCACACTGTAAAAAATCGTTGTGTCATTTCAGCGACATGCCTATGTGTTAATACGATTGTCTTAAAATATAACACAAACAAGTGGTTAGAACTACTCTCTCCATTTGGAGTTATGTGTCAAATGCCAATAGTTGAAATGACACACAGCCTTTGTGTTAAATTAACACAAGTGTACAATCTTCGGGGTTCTTATGTGCGTGATTGCCAAATATGTTGGGCATGTAATTATAGTAGAATACAGGCTGGATAGACGGCTGAGTCAGCAAAAAATTATCTTGTTTTCCTTGAATTCGACCTTTTCCCCCATGGGAACGTGGCATGGGCGTTGCTGCTAATCAGGTATACGTATGTTCATACTCTTGGACGCCTACCGGCTGTAGAATCAAGATGAAACATGCCTTTTCCTCTTCATCTTCTTTTCGTTGTGTATTGGCTAGTTATTTGCTTCCTCCAACCCCCCAGGCCCCCTCTTGCAAAGTTAAGAACGGAAAGAAGCACATAGCATTGGATACCCACCCCAACGCTTTGATATTCAGTGACCGAAGCTTCAAAATTGATTGGTCTTCGTCTTCTCGTCTTGTATCGGATAGCTATTTTGGATCCCCTTAGCCCTCTGTCGAACAGCATAATTATATATTGATTGAGGTTAGGCCCTCCTGTAGTATAGCATATGATATTTATCGTTCGAAGCTCTAGGAAGCTTTTCATAGCATTGGTTAGTTATTTTGGATCATCCCCCGCCTCTCATCCCCGAATTTTGTGCGAAGAGCATAAGCGATTTAGCCCCTTGGTCCTATTCGCACGAAACGCTTGTAGGTTATGTGTTAATTAGTATTCAAAATCACTTTTGCAAATTATTTTGGATCCACATAGCCCTCTCTCGAAGATTATACTTATATACTGACTGACGTTAGGCCCCCTGTAGTATAACATATGTTATTTATCGTTCGAAGCTCTAGGAAGCTTCTCATAGCATTAGTTAGCTATTTTGGACCATCCCCGCCTCTCAGCCCCGAATTTCGTGCCTAGAGCATAAGCGATTTAGCCCTTGGTTCTATTCCCACGAAGTGCCTGTAGGTTATGTGTTAATTAGTATTCACAGTCATTTTTGCAGATAAGCCAAGTATGAAATTACGTTAATCGAGCCTAGGAAAAATGTGTTAATGATTGTATGTATAATCGAACGTCCCGAGAGAAAGAGAGAGAGAGAGAGAAGCTATGAACACGATGTTGTTTAGCATAAAATTAATCCAACTTGAGGTGAGCACTCTATCACTGAGCCTCAGTGCCCTGCATATAGATTACATTTCTATTTAAGAAAAAGCTTCGAAACAAAAACATATATCACTTTTGCAGATAGACCAAGTATGAAATTACTTTAATCGAGCATAGGAAAAATGTGTTAGTGATTGTACGTATGTATAATTGAACTATCTAATGCTGAACAAAGTGATATTAAAACGTAAAAAATATATGTTTTGCATTCAACGGGAATCGAACTTAGACCGTAAATAACTAACAAAAAATAAATTTAAAAATACAGCATTACATTATTATTATTATTATTATTATTATTATTATTATTATTATTATTATTATTATTATTATTATTATTATTATTATTATTATTATTATTATTATTTTGGGGAAGGGAAAAGTGAAGCAGACAACTAACCTTGATTGTAGGTTCGGTAACTTACGATATAAATATTCCGTACACAAAAATCCATTTTGGTTCGAGATGGGATCGAATTTAGTACTTCATGATTTTTAGTTGAATTAATCCTTGCATTAAAAAAAAAAAGAATTTCACGTAAATAGCACTTCGCATTGATTGCCGTTTCACGAGAGAAAAGAAAAGAATTAACTTAATGTCTTAAAATATTCAATGCTCTCTCATCGAGAATCGAACCCGGACCCCAAGGGTCGTGGTTCTTAGTAAGTGTATGGGACATGTATAAACATTTTCGAAGAAAAATAGGAATTGTGGGAGATTAAGAATGGAATTGCGACCGAATTCTACATCTGAAAGGAAGTGGACTTCTGTTCATAAAGAAGAAGAAAATATTTTTTCATTTATACCACGTTGTGTAGTACAAAATCTAGTGCATTTAATAATAATAATAATAATAATAATAATAATAATAATAATAATAATAATAATATAGTGAAATTGAAATCTTTTATTTTCACAAAATTTGTATTTTGTGATAGTTTAATACTTTAAAATATGATAGAATTGTTTATTAGTATACTAATGTTGGTATTATTCCGATACTTCTCTTTTAGGAATTAAGAAACTTCATTTAGAATGGTTGATCTGAAAAGAAAGAGTACGGACGTCTTTTTTTACTAAGGAAACGCTGTACACTTATTTCTATTGCGGCAGTCTTTAGTTCGATCACAGTACAACGTACGTTTACGGTGAACAACCTGTGTTTGTAGATTATTTGAATTCATCAGAAAGTCCCCACGACACGAACTGTTATCAAATCAGGGATCCAAAGTACTGGATGTAAACCCTCTACCACTGAACCACCACACTCCTCAAACCTACAATGTAATAGGTTTGTACATTATGTAAATACCAGCGGAAAAATAAAGATCGGATCGGATTAAATATATTCTTGCAGAACTGAATTCTTGATACCTATTATCGATTTTACTTTATTGCGATTAACGTTATAAAAAAATGATTTCGATCATTAGCAATTTGAAAAGAGGTTTAAGACAGGTGATGCGACATAGGCTATTCTCGGATCGATGAATTGTTTTTAAAGAAACCAGTTCTCGATATTACCATTTTGTTCTATGATAATCAGTGTTAAAACCATAAATAATTTCTATCATATCAATTTGAAAAGAATTAAAGAGATGACAGAATTTATTTGGGAACGGTAAATTGTTTTCAAACAATCCAGTTCCCGATCTTAACATTTTGAGTGTTCATTCTCGAAGTATTCTCAAAAATCGTTTGTCGTCTTGTCTCGTTTTGAAAATGTATGTACAAAATGTATGCCCTGATTTTATCTAGAAGTTGTTAGGATCCTTTCGCTTTATTAGTATGACACCCGGACTAATCACTAAAGCATCAAAATTTTGGTCAGTCAATTAGACGGATAGACATAGCCCTTTCATGTGGCTTCCCGTTGCATTGCATAGTCTTGAAGTCAGTCGTCACATTGCGTTGTAGTGTGAAAAAAATACAAGCATACAATGCAAGATTACGAAGAAGTTTGTATGTTAATTCCTTGTTTTATCACACTGCATGAAGAAAGAGAGAGAGAAATTATATGTGTATGTATGTGTGTATGTGTGTATATGTGTGAAAGAAGAAGAATTTAAAGTCATATCATTTGCGGCTGCGATAACTCGTTTCTTAGAAGTGTGATTATAATAATCTGTATTCGTTCACAGAGGACGAAGATGTTACGCAGACCAGCGATTGTTGACAAATCTCGGATTTTTCTGTATTTTCTTGAATTTGAAAATACATCATGTTCCTGCTATCATATCAATTTAAAGTTTTTATATATACCGCATGTAACATTAAAACAGTGTTTGAGGACTAAAACTTGAGTGAACTAGTATTGCCTATGAGTCTCGGATGTTTCTGTATCATCTCGAATTTGAAAAATGTACTTGTCGATTTGCGACTTATCTCTTTTCGTACCGAAACGTTTCTCGATTTTTTGGCAATACTAGTTTACCCTAGTAATAGTATTTTGAGATTTCAGCTTTAGATCTTCCTAGCAAGTTTTTTAATCCCTGTATTTGTGCATTTTGTTTCTAGTTTTATATCTTGGGAGTTATTAGATAAGACATAAAATGTGAACGTGGTTTTAAAACAACGAAGGAGTAGGAATGCCGAAAGAAACATTTAAATAAGAAATAACTTATTTTGTTGATCTTTGAATAAGAAGTTAACAGAAAACTCTATGAATTAGAAACATAAAGGTTACCCATGCACACACGATGTTTGTAAATCGCAAGGTTCACTTGACGGAAGCTGGGATTGAACCCCGAGTCCGTACAGAACAGTTGAGGTACAATTAATGTTCATTCCTGTTTGTTCGTTTGCTGTGATGAAAAGACCTACAGCTTATTGTGAAATTCATGCTTTCATCCCACCGTGGTCAAATAAGAATCTTTCAATTCTATGCGCTGCTAATATTGGTATACATATTATTTGTAAATAACTAGACACTTGAACAAAAAAACTTTCAGTACAGGAAACAAAACATCGGTGGGTGGAGACTCCTGTGAATTATAGTGATAACTTTAACATCTTTTCGAGAAAAAACTCTTGTATATTATTGTTTTGTACATAGGAAAGGTCAGTGTTTCTTTTGCTAATCGTTACTTCAACTTGAGAATGACACGTTTAGCTCCCTCTTTCATTGTTTGTCTTCAACACAGCTTAGCAATAAATTCGAAACTAGGTACTGCAGAGTATCGCGGTGAATAATTAATTTCGTTTCAAAACGTATTTGCATTGTTCATTTAAAAACTACGTCATTTTTATATTACAAACATTCATCATTTACTGTGGGATTGAGCAATATTGAAGGACATCCATAATAAATTACAATTTTCTGTAACAACTTTAAGCACGATGTGCCTTCAGTGCGAACGGTTCCGGCTTCGATTTCTTGTGGTGGCACTCGGTCGAAAAATGTAACACTCTTTTTAGGCCAGTCACCTTGAATGATGTTTCTCTGGGTTTTCCTCATACACACCATACAAATGCCTCGGGTGGTACCTAAATTTCAAAAAATAAAGTTTTCCTGCTCGAAGTGATTCTACCTAAAGAACGTCTAAGACGATTTTTCGTTTCTTTTACTTTTATTAAAATGTAAAAATTCCAAACAAATGTACAAGATTAAATCCAAACCTAATAACTCTCTCTTTCTTTATCTCTCACTCTTTCTCTCTCTTCAATTATATTTTTATTGATGACATCATTTTTATTTGTTACCATGACGTAGCAATAGAAGTGTACAAAGTTATTTACCACTGAGTCTCCTTATATAAAAGTTTAAGGAGATCTCCCTCGTTAATAAGCGGTTAGCGCAAGTTCCTTTAGCATGGGAGATCCAGGGTTCGATTTCGTCTGAGAACTCATGTGATTTGGATTCAACGTTAATTAGCAATAGTAGACCAACGTCTCATATAGCATCGCTGTTGTATAGGATTTTGTTTAAAATACAAAACAATCGAATTATAAGTTACGGGTTGTATTTTTCAGTGATGAACATGAATAGTAAAGTATGATGATGTTGTAAACGTAATAAGCATTTCATTAATTAATTAATTAAAATCTTATAGTTTTCAAATTCAAGAAAACCGTATACTTAAATTAGATACTAGTAATAATGAATTCAAATACGATTTTTCATACAACGTAAAATATTACTGAACTAATGAATGATACATATTCTGAAATGTATAAAATATATCACTTTCACTAAAATCACTACACTGAAAAAATATTTTTTTCTTTTCGTAATAATAAATTCAAATACGATTTTTTCATACAGCGTAAAATATTACTGAACTAATGAATGACACATTTTTTAGAAATGTATAAAATATATCACTTTTAATAAAATCACTAGACTGAAACATATGTTTTCTTTCTTTGCGTGATCCATTTCACTAATAGTAAACTTGATAATGCATATTATTTTCAACCAGTGAGACATCCTTTACATGCTCTTGTCACTCAATTTACGTCATAAAATATATCACTTTCACTAAAATCACTACACTTAAAAATATTTTTCTTTTCCTTTTTTATCAATACATATCCATCTCATCGATATCCTCCAAAGGTTGAGTATCAGTTTCCCCCCACCATGACTGTGTTTGAAACCTGTCAAATAATTCATCCCTGATTGCTTCTATAATTTCTGTTAACATAACACTTTCATTTCCAATTTTAATCTTTCAACATTGATGTTTACATCACCGCCCTTCTTCAAAGCAAGAGATACATTCGGAAAACTAATGTTAATTTCACTAAAATTATTTTGTTCATCCACACATGTATGAATTCCTCAATTCCAGTACAAGCAAGACATTGCGATTCTACGTGATTGCAAATAGTCTGTACACAAATGAAAATATTCACGTACCGCCTCGATGCAAAGTTTACTTTTTTACACCATGCTCAATACACGGTAATGTTTCCAAGAAATGAAACCGTTCGCTTGTATTTAAGTACACACTGTTTCGAGGAGCATGAAGTGTTCTTTTTTTCTCTATCACCACTATTTTCTCACCTATTAAGTTTCGCATCAGCAGTTCGTTAATTCGTCCAAGAGAATTTATAGATGTAATTTCCACTTGCGAATTTAAATAGTCCGAAACAAATGGGATCAAATGTACAAGTTTTTCCCATTCAGACAAATTTAACTCCACTCCAAAAATAAGTGCTTTACCAATACGAATCACTGGCTCAAATGTATCACTATCCAAACCAATACAAATTAATTTTGTTTTTATTGAACTAAGTCCATATTGAACATTTAATGGCAAACACTCTTTGTTAGTTATCATAGCCGATGAACAAATACTCATGGACGTTATTCCAATAGCTGAACAGGACATAATTATGTCACTATACACACACATGTTTGTCTGAGCACACGTGAAAAGGGAAAAGGAAGAGAATGAAGAAGAAGTCGATAATCATGTACATGTCCATACACTTACGACGTGGTCAACTCAGTGAATTCAATATCGTGCATGCTATGACAGTTACATTAATCTTTTTCCCTTTGTGTATTAAACATACGTTTCCACTTTGCAAATATGTTAATAATGCACTATGTTCGTCTTCTACTTTTTCAGTAAATCGTCCTAGTAGAATCACCTTTGTCCTACTTCAAAAGTCCCAGAAACCTTCTTTCCATATACGTTTGTAATTAATTTGCAATCTACAATACGATAGGTGTTATTAATTTCTAAGCCTTGTAATTTTGTAAAAGATACTAACGACGATGCATTAATTTTGGATAATAAATTCATTGACGATGCTATCTTTAACTAATAGATATTATGTTCATTCTGGAAGACGTATTCTATATGTATGAACACTAAATCAGCTCTTCTCATTGTCTTAAGAATTCTCAGGATACCTTTTTTATCTCTCTGAGGAAATAATAAAGGACTCTCCTGCGTGAGACACAAAACTTAATACATTCACACAGGATTGAAAATTTCAAGCTCATCGATTTTCCTGAACATATTGTGAGAACATGATGTCTTAACAAATCACATGAACAAAGATCATTTCTTTGATCACATACGAAGTAAATCGTAAACGAAATAAGATGAATTGCATAAATAATGAAATTTGTAACTAAGTAAGTTAACGAAAAGTGTAATAAGAGAATTTCGTTATCATGGGTACAAAGATTTATTACATTAATTTTACAGGTAAAAAAGTGCTAATGCTATATCCATGCATATCAATTATTTATTAACTTGAGAAAGGCATACGATTTGATTATGTGGGAAACAAAATTTAAAATACCGAAAAAAGTTATTTAAACTAATTAACATATATTTAAATGAATCTAAAAGTAATAAATTTTTCTTCACGAACTATGAGATTGGTCTGAAACAAAGAGAGATGCGTTGACGCCCTTATTATTATACTGAGCATCTAGACTAGTAATACATGAAGGCAAAATTTGTATGTGATGTCTTGTACTTCCAAGTCGAGTTGCCATATTACATGATTTAATGGATATCTTCCGATTAAAGCCTTAATTTACAACAGTGAAAACAGAATGAATCCTTTCTCTATGACTTTTATAAGGAGTTCTGTCCGACATTGGATCTCCTCATAATTTTTTGTAAAAGTATCGTTGATCTTGCTTCTCGATGTATTCTATCTCGTCTCGAGAATGAACTATATCATGAGGGACGTACCCTCGCCACAGAATTAAGATTTCTTGTTCAAAGTAATTCTACTTAAGGAACGTCTAAGACGATTTCTCGTTTCTTTTATTTTTATTAAAATGTAAATTTCCAAAGCTAGACATAAGAATAGAAACACGACTAAATTGTAGAATGTTACTAATGTTGAGCGGGAAAACAATTGTGTGCAACGATAAAGATGAAATCTTTCAGTTTAACGCCCCACTAATATCTCTTTTAGGCTAAGATGAAAGGATGATTAAGGTAAATGAAATGATATAATGAGATGAAGCGGAAATACCACATGAGAATCAACGAACATGATGTTGTCCATCACAAATTTATTTAATGTCCTATGATTATGCCCATTATGGTAAGGGCACCACCAGCTAATATATTCGATAGTCGAACACTAAATGTAACCGCTCTGCCGCTGTACCACCTGGTTATCCTTCCGTTACTAAGTTTTTTTAGCACCCCCAGCTGGTCTAATAGTTAACACGGACATGTGGTGAGCGTGTCCTGAGTTCGATTTCCGGAGGGAGAGTATTGAAGTTTAAATCATGTGTCCTCTTAGTGAAAAAGGAAATTTTTCTGTGGTGTTAAAGTGAAAGATTTCATCTTAAATTGTGTTGTAATGTCGTTATTAATAAGCCATGTTCGGTTCAATTGCACGAGAAATGTACACCAAACTGAACTCGATGATCATTATTAGTTAGTATTCTTTATGAACAACATAAGGATATCGACTGGAGTATACGAAAAAGTGCTCAGCAAAATACGATACCTCGCAAACACACGAACAAAAAAAAATCATAAATCCCATATATACATTAAAGTTAAACGCAATCGCGAAGCAATACGATCACTTATATCTGAAATCACAGATAAAGCGAGCTTATTATGATGAAGGTTCTCAAGAAACATATGAGCTTTTCCAAGTGAATACAACCTCCACACCCCTCCCCTGCCACATTTCATATCCTTATTCAGTTCCACATCTGAAACAAAGTTTCATTTCGTTATTCACACACATTATTCGGTAGGTGTATCAAAATAACATCTTTAGTAAATCTTATCTATAAAACTTATTTTACATTACACATAGCTCAGCGTTTTCGCGTTCAGATTACACTATCTTCAGTCGCACGTGAGTATTTTCGTATGTGAAGACGACAACAAACATACATGTAATCTCAAATGCTGTATACGTTTGAAAAAATCATGCAATGCCATATTCAACTTAGCAACTAAGATCAATTCGATCAAAGAACAGTCTGCAAACAAATCCTATTCCCATGAACACTTACAATTGAATTAGTGAGAATCCCAAGACCAAATTAGATAAAGCAAATAGCTTCAATGAAACACTATATTCTGCTCAGCAACTAATCAGAAAAAAACATGGAGTCTTTAAGATTCCCAGCCTATGACTTCAAAACATTATGAATTGCTATGGGAAGCATGCACCCAAGTGGTCATTGTCATGAGCAAACATGTGATTCTTCATATAACAGTTTTCATCGTTCGTGAAGTACAGGTCTTGCGTTTGATTCCGGTGAGAGAGCTTTCAAAGTGAAAGCATATTTAGGGTTCTGGTTCGATCCTCGGTGAGAAAGCATTAAATATTTTAAGGCATTAAGTTAATTCGATCTTTTCTGTGATGAAACGAAAATCAATGCGAAGTGCTATATACGTAAAATTCTTTTTTTTTCATGCAAAGATTAGTTCAGCTCTAAATCGTGAAGTAGCAAATTCGATCCCAGCTCCCCAACCAAAGTAGATATTTGTATACAAATCTTTATATCGGAAGCTAGCGAAGCTACTCCCCCAAAATAATAATAATAATAATAATAATAATAATAATAATAATAATAATAATAATAATAATAATAATAATAATAATAATAATAATAATGTGATGCTGTATTTTTTAAATTTATTTTTATATTTGTTATGTACGTTTTAATACCACTTTGGGCCGGATTCGATTCTCGATGAAAGAGAGAGAGAGAGAAAGAGAAAGACAGCATTGAACACTTGAAAGCATTATAGTGCTAAGAAATGAAGAGCTTCAAACGATATATATCATATGCTACGCTACAGGGGACCTAACGTCAATCAATATATATATATATATATATATATATATATCAGCTAATGCTTATTGCAACAAATACTATTCGAAGCTTTCTTGCACCCACTGGAAAACGTGAAGTATATTCATATTTATTTGCATATATTGTTATTGTAGACTGTTCCCATAATGCCCACCGACTTCGATTTTACAAAATTTGAGAAATAAATTTCACTTTTTATTTAGTGGTCAATTTGAAAGCATTTTGTTATACTACCATTAAGAAACCCATATACATCATATTACGAATCAATCATTATGGAACAATCTCATGTGTGACACGCAGCAGTGGTACCAATCTTTGAAAGTTTCATTTACAACTTTTTTCCTTTTTCTTTTTTAACTGATTTTGTGAGTAATGGTGCATTCAGTATAAAGGTACAACAAGATATTCTCTCTCTCTCTGTGTGTGTGTGTGTGTCTGTGTCTGTGTGTGTGTGTGTGAGTGTGTGTGTGTGTGTGTGTGTTTGTTTCTAGTTTCCGGCGTAAGCGTGTGGATACTACCAGGTATACTTTCGTGTGTACAAATGCTGGTGTGTGTGTGTGTATGGCGCGGGTATATGAACTATTAATTGGGATCGCGTAGTGGAAATTATCAATATTAGTACGTACATACAAACGGCTGTTACTTCACACGATAACTTTGGACGGATGCGAATTTTTAAATTCTGCTTTTGGCAATAAATAAGTAGAGTGATTCCTCTCGAGGGAGTTCCCCTAAATGGTAGCCCCTACCATAACCAATTGAATCACAAATTGTCGCAACGTGATTCGTGTTCTAATACAACGCGTAATATGTAGACAATGGCAGGAGTGTACAATGTTAAGCGTTGTATTAGGATATATGGAAGTAAAAATAGTACAAAAATGAACAGAAATAATCCGGCGAAGATAAAAATTGAGTTATAGTAAGATTTTCTATACTATACTGTAATAGAGTTAAGACGACAATGTAAAGAGAAGGGAATCAGAAGATATTCCTGATTAAGAAAAGCACAACTAATAAACCTTCTTAAACAGCATGAACATGAACAAAACAGAAGACAGATTAGAAATATATTTCCATTTAAACAAGAAGTAATTGAAGAATCAAAACCAACACGTATACCTATAAAAGTAGAATTAGAAGAAACAGCACTCAAGAAGCGTTTACAAACTATTAAAGTTGAAAATATAGGAGGATATAAAGACCCAATAAAATTTTTAGATACAAGTGGAAGAGTTGCTATTAATAAAATCAAAGAAGAATTAAAATTTCATCCTGTTAAAGTAAATCTCGTTTTCATTTGTGACTATATTAAAGATAAAGAAATACAAAAGCGCAATTTTAAAACATCAAACGAGAGAATATTAGAATCAACTGACGTTAATAAATATATATCTTATGCAAAACAAAAACTTCGTAGGGAAATGGAAGAGTTTGAAGGCAGAGGATCAGGACGGACTTTACATCAAATTAAATATTTACAAATCAGATTAAACAAGTATGTACCATTAAGAGTTTCTTCCTATATTGAACTTCCTAAACCAATTAAAGATAAGAAAGCAATGATTAATATTAAAAATAAAGACAACAAATGTTTCTTGTATTCTATTGCAAGCTATTTAAAACCTATAAACAGATGTTCTCAGTATGAAAGACCTTCACATTATAAACAGCTTGTTAATGAGTTGCAAAAGAAGTATTGTGGCAACATTGAATTTCCTGTACAATTAAAAGATATTCACAAAATTTAAGAGAAGTAATATCTCTATTAATGTTTACAGCTATGACAAGAACTATAATGTATATCCACTTCAAATCACAAAAAATAAGCAGGAAACTCATATCAATTTATTATATGTAAAAGATGAAAAGCAGTTATTTTTGTTGGATAAAAGACTTATCACGATTAATAAGAAGTCAAGTGACAAAACATACTGAGAAGTTATACTTTTGTGATAGATGTTTAACAAGACATTTTAGAAATGAGAAGCAGTTGCAAAACCATATGCTATATTGTAAAGAGCATGAGGCTGTTAGAATAGAACTTCCTAAACCATATGACAATCAAATAAAGTTTCAAAACTATAATCGATCATTAAGAGTTCTATTTACGATAATTGCTGACTTTGGATGTATCTTATGTAAGTTAAAAATAGAGCATAATTGTAGTAAAACAGTAAAATATCAAAAGCATGAACCAATGAGTTTTTGTTACTATGTCAAATATTCAAATGAGAACTATAAAGCCCCTGTTAGTTATATAGGTCCAGATGCTGCAAAAGTATTTATTGAAATGTTACAAAAAGAAGCAATAGAAATTATGGAAATATACAACAGGGTAGTTGATATGACCCCGCTTAGTGAGGAGGAAATAGAAGTTTATAACAGTTCGGATACTTGTCGTATATGTGAGAAAAACTTGAATGACTTACCACCAGCTGTTGAGAAAAAAATAAATATATTAAAGGGGAAAATACAGTTCTATAAGGATAGAGATGATATGAGTGAAAAAATAGAAGAATGGAAGCATGACTTAAAAAAGTGTTTGTATAAGATAAATAAAAATAAAGCGAAAGTAAGAGATCATGATCATTTAACTGGAAAGTTTAGAGGTGCAGCTCACAGTTATTGCAATTTAAATTATAAAAATCCCAACTTTGTTCCTGTATTTCTTCACAACTTAACTGGTTATGATACGCATTTGTTTATTAAAGAGTTAGCTTATGATACACAGAAAATTAAACTGATCGCTAATAATGATGAAAGGTACATAACATATGAAAAAATGTAAAAGCAGGACCAAAAAAAGATTTATGCCAAAGAGTTTAGCAGAGTTAACTAGTAA